>NC_062545.1:187861215-188164246 GCF_016906955.1 Phacochoerus africanus | reverse complement strand
TAACACCAAATGCTGGCAGAGATGTGGGACAACAGGAATTCTTATTCACTATTGGTGAGAATGCCAAATGAAATAGCCACTTTGGAAGACAGTTTGACAGTTTCTTACCAAGCTAAACCTGGTCTTAACCATGTGATCTAGCAGTTTCACTTCTTGGTACTTAACCTAAATGAATTGAAAGCCATGTCCATGCAAAAACCTGCCCTATTCGCAAATGCTAAAAACTTGGAAACAACAATATATCCTTCAATAGGTGAGTTGATAAACTGAGGTACTTCCATCCAGAGGAACAATTTTTTACTATGAAGAGGAATGAGCTATCGAGCCATGAAAAGACTTGGAGGATTCTTAAATGTACATTACTATGTGAAAGATGCCAGTCTGAAAAGGCTGCATATGGTAGGATTCCAACTATAGGATATTCTGGAAGAGGCAAAACTGTAGAGATACTTAAAAGATCAGTGGTTGTCAGAGGTTCCAGGGGAGGTGGGGAAGGATGAATAAGTGGAGCACAGGTGATTTTTAGGGCAGTGAAGCTCTTTTGTATGATTCTGTGATGGCGGATACATGACATCCTGCATTTGTCAAAACTCCTAGAATGTACAATACCAAGAGTGAACACTAATGGACTTCAGTTGATAACAATGTATCAGGATAAGTTCACCAGTTATATCAAATGGGCCTCACCAACAAAGGAAATGGTGTGGGTTGGGCGCAGAAGAGGAAGAGAGGCAATCTGTAGGAACTCTGTACTTTCTGCCCAATTTTTCTATAAACCTAAAATTGCTCTAAAAAATATGTTAATTAAGAAAAAAATATTGAGCATGGTATGGAAGACTCTGCATTGTTAAGGCAGTACCATCCTTCCCAGCCTTAGCTCCACAAATTCTCGCCATACATCCTTTGCATTTTTTAACTTGGTCATTGTTCTTGACCATGCCATGACACTTTTTGAATCTATGTCATTGCGCTTTGCTAAGAATATTTATTAATTGACTGACAAACTCCTATGCATTAGAGTAAACATTGATTACTTGCCTTCTATGTGCCAGACCAATCAAAGTGCCTGTCTTACAGAAGCCCACAGTCTGTTGGAGAGACAGAAATTCCACCAACCATTATAACTATTTTACTAAAGAATTTGGGTTCATTTTGTCTTGCTGATTGTAGTCCCCAGTGTCAGAATTCTCCTCATAGTTATAGGATGGCTTCTGGAATCTTCCCTCTTTCTTTAGATGTTAACATTGCCACCACTTAATGGTAGAGGGATGAAATGGATATTGCAGTATCAACTGCTGTTTGTATTTCCAATGTATATTTCCCTGTAAGTAGTGTGCCTATCCTACAGGGTAGCAAAAGAGGCTTAGGGCAGTTGAGGAATTTGGGTAAGCTTGTTCAACTAGAAGATGGCAGAGTTGGTGTTCAAGCTCAGGACTTTGAAAAAACAGAATTCCTACTACCTGCTGGTGGCTTCATTCCAGAAAGCCAGAGAGTAACCCCAGTAGGAAGCTCATTCCAGACTGGAGGCTAGTCTGCCCCAGAAGCCAGGCTGAAATCTAGCAGGGTCTGTCCGTAAAGAGAGGGTTTGAAGAGATCCTCCAACCCCCATGGTTCCATGATAGCACTGAACCCAGCCTCTTCAAAGCCTCAGTGTGGCAGAGGAAGGTGTGGTGTGTTTCTGCAATGCTGCATATCTTCTGCCTAGTTCAGTATCTGACCCATAGCAGACACACTTTAAATATCTTCTGACAGGGTAAAGGTCCTCCATATTTATCAAGTACTTACCACTTTTTTTTTTTTTTTTGGTCTTTTGTCCTCTTAGGGCCACACCCGTGGCACATGAAGGGTCCCAGGCTAGGGGTTCAATCGCCGGCCTACATCACAGCCACAGCAATGCGGGACCCAAGCCATGTCTGCGACCTATGCCACAGCCCACAGCAATGCCGGGTCCTTAACCCACTGAGTGAGGCCAGGGCCACGGTACCCAGTCGGACTCGTTTCCACTGAGCCACGACGTGAACTCCAAGTACTTACCACTTTTAAGGCACCTCCACCAAGACAGTCTCGGATGTGCCCATTAGCCCTAAAAATGGTGTAGAGCAGAATTTATAGCTCTTATTCTTTGATGAATGAGTCAGGACCACAATCAGTCTCTTCATGCCCAATCCAGAGCACTTTCCCTGTGCCTCAGAGCCACCCTTGCAGAGGCAAAGGCTCAGTGAGTAGAGAAAGTCAAGGGAAGGATGCTAACTTTATTCAGCATCTGCTATTGTATTATCTAATTAATGTTCACAACAGTCCTGTGGCGATAGATATCAATATTTCCATTTTGCAGATGAGAAAACCGTGCCTCGTTGAAGTCATCACTTGGATAAGGTCACAAAGTTAGTAGGTTAATCCAGAATTTAGATTCAAACCCAATTCCACTGGATTCCAAAATTCATGAATTTTCTTTGTGTGATGCCAAGATATCTCCCAGTTTTCTAAATTAGGAAACTTTGAAAGGGTTCTATGAAATAAGTTTGTTATTTTTGGATTGGAAAGTGGCTCCCTGTTTCTATTTAAATAAGAATGAGGTGATGATCAAACCTCAGGCAGGGTCAGTCAAGAGTTGATAATCTAATGCTGCAGTCAGCAAAAAGAGGGGTCAGTTCATGACACAAACCTCTTGCCAGTCAGCTTACACCTGCTACTTTGGAATCTCTTTGGGAAGGTCCCGTTCAAGAGGAACTAATAGCTTACACTAGAATTCTAGAAGAGCCCATGATGGGAGGTACAAGCCTGGAACTTCCTCTTTTTTTTCTTTCTTTCTTTCTTTTTTTTTTTTGATGAAAAAGATTAGCTGAGTTTAACCTGGAGAAGGCTGAGAAAGGCCATGTGTGTGATAAGTGCCAGAAAATACTGTGAGTAGAGGAGCAGTGGATTCCCCCAATGTGTTCCAGAAGGAAAAACCAGGACCAAGGTAAAATAAGCAAACTTCAGTTCATAGAGAAAAGAGGGAAAAGAGTGCTCAAACAAAAGCTGCAGGCTCATGGTAGAAGGGCTGACCGTGATGTGGAGAGCTTCCTACAGTCTGTTCGTCATTGTCCTCCTATGTCTTCGGTTCATATTCACGGCTACTTGCCAGGTTTGCAGGAAAGGAATTTCTATAGGTTGTAGGGCAGGTTCCCTCCAAGTCAGAGCTGGGGGTAACAGCTTTCATGCTAACCCTTTACTGGTGGTGGAAGGTGCAATCCCAGGAAAACAGGAGGGAGGGGAAGTGGAGGGGCAGGGAAGGAGAGAGCAGCGTGGGGAGCCTCATTGAGCTGCCCTCAGTTTCGTAGCAGCTCAGCCTGTGGGACACTTTCAGAGATACTGTGGGAAGTACTGTGTCTTATAAGAGTCTGTTTAGGAGGAGAAACATGGACCCTCTGGTCCTCACCACCCTGTCCCTGCCTCCCACTGGCCAGTCCTCCCACGAGTGGTTCACATTCCTGCACTGGGGATTGTGTGCGTTATCCAGGTTCTGAGCAGCCACTGGGAAACCAGGGGTGCTGAGGGAGTGATCTGGCCAGGGGGCTCCTCCATGTGTCCCCAGGCGGCAGCAGCAGTGACCCGGCCCCCTGACCCTGGGGATGGTGAAGTTATTGCTAGGCTGACTCTGACCTAAAGTGAGGCAGACACATGGGTGGCACACAGACTGAGTTTACTCTGGAATCGGAATCAGAGCTCAAGCCAGAAGGGGAAAGAGACCGTCTAAGAATAAGGGAAGGAAGGGACTAAGAGTTAGAAGAGAACCACCGCCTGGTCCTGGGGTGTGTGTTTGTGTGTGTAACAGCAGTGAATTTTGAATGAACACTTACCATGGGCCGTTTGCATCTATTACATCATTTAATTCTCTCAAACCTCTATGGAGTGTAAAACCACCTTTTACAGATGAAGAAAGAACCCGAAGCTCAGAGATGTCTAGTAACTGGTACGAGGCCCCCCAACAGGTAAATGAGAAGGGAGGATGGTGTCACATGCCCCTAGGCTCAGAGCTCACTCTCCTGACCACATGCCGCACTGCGGCTCCTCATCCAGGGCTAGAGCCACTGGAAGAGGTGCCTAGAGACACAAACCAGAGCTGGAGCGGGCAGGCCTGGCTCCATCCTAATAAGTAGGGAGACATGCTGTCATCTCAAGAAAGCAAACGGGTTACAGTGCTAAGGTATAAAGGCTTGGGGGCAGCAGACTTAGAGAGGAATGTTTGAAGGCTCAGTGTAGTTCACTGACATCCTCTAGAAACATCTCAGGTTACCATAAAATTACACGTCATTCTGAATGTGTAGATAGAGAGCTATGTGGGAAACTTTCTACCCATCTCTAAAGGTAAAACCAGAGGGCTGTAGCCAGAAAGCAGTACTGAGTGGGGTGTTCCTAAGTGGGGACCATGGACCTGTGGGATGCTTGGGGTGTCCTGCTTCTGTCAGGGGCAGATGAGAGGAAGGAAGCCAGTGTCCACTTTATCAGGCACAGGGTTGGGTCCAGAGGCAGTGGGGCAATGTTGTGAATGAACCACAGACACCCTGCATGAAACTGTGAGAGGAAGGGAAAAAGACGACTTAGTAAAGGAAACAGTGTTGTGATGCTGAAATCTCTTTATCTTTCTTGGTATTTATCAAATTCTGTCCAGAACACACAGAGCAATATTGAGAGGTGACCCTGTGATTGAACTTGCAGTTACCACCAAACTCTGAAAGCACCAGAGGTTCCAAAGTGGTCTCTCTGCCAAGCAACTTAGGCGCCTATGGATCATGTCTGAAGACACTTTGGAAAGATGGAGGGAGATGAAATAGTTTTTCCTGCCTCTAAGTCAGGGATAAATTGAAGATCAAGCCTATATTAACAGGATCTAAAAGGATTGTCCACTTTTTAGCTGCTGCAGGCAGGAGTGAGGAGGGCCATGCAGATGTTGCTGCAGCCCTGCCCCAGCACAGGGACCACTGTTCAGCATACCGGGGGGTGGTTAGGAGAGGGCATCCCAGGACTGTCTGACAGTGGGAACTGCAGAGTCATCTCAGAGCTCACCCTCTCAGGGCTGGTCTGGGACATGCTAACAGGGGGAGCACAGGCACTCGCTGTACATTCAGCACTTGGCTGCCATTCAGAGGTCAGATTCTACCTCACGTAACCCTGAGAAGAAACATAAAGGAGAGGCCCTTCCACCCCATATGTTTCTCTGGCCTCATCTCATCCTGACTCCCCCATGAGGTTCAAACTCTTGCGGTGGCCACAGAATCCTTCAGAAATGGCCTCAACCAATGATTCCATGCTATCTGTTACTCCAGCCCTCGCTCCTGCTTAGGAATCACACAGACCCTAGTCCCTAAACACACCACCTTCCTCAAGTCCCTGTGCCTGTACCCATGCAGTCATCTTGTCATGGACCACCTCACCCTCTCTTAGACTTACTTAGCCTCTGATCATCTGGATCTTATCTTCCACTGGAAAGCCTTGTATCTCCTCTAAATTGGGATGATGCCCTCCTGTGCACTCTCCCACGATCACCCCCAGGGGAGCATTTCTTGCAGTGCAGTTACCTGTTGCTCCAGCTGTTTTTGTACTCAACTGGAGACTCCTCAGGGGCAGGACTCTGCCAATACACATGCAGCTCCTGGTAGGAGGCTAACCATGTATTGGTTGACAAATGGAGGCTGAAAAGAGCAAATACTTGCTTAGTAAATAAACAAAGCATATTCATAATTCAAGTCACTATATTTAAGCTCCTATATAAAGTTTGTCTGCAAATTCAGTAGACATTTAATTACAGCAGTTCAGAAGATGGGCTGGAGGAGTTTGGGATGAACTCATGGAAGCATGACCTTGAATAAGGAAACTTTATACAAGCGATTAAGTGGTTAAGGAAGGAAGGGTTTGGGGAAGGGTTGTAGAATTAAACTGGCCCAAGTGGAGTGTACACCTTGGATAGTGATGGGAACACACTGACCAAGTTGGGCTTGGAGGCCTTGGATACCTGGCCAAGGACTCTGGACTTTATCTTATAGGCAGGGTTTGGAAAGAGGAGTGTCCATGTTAAGGACATGTGAGAAGATGACTTTGATGCCTTGAAGGATTAATGAGAAGTGGGGGCGCTGGTTGGGAGCTACAAGCAATTGTACTGCATACAGCCTAGACAAGGTGATAATAATAAAAATAACATTGTCCTTTGATGGGTTATATTATTGCATTGACACTTCACTTGCCCTCACCCCCATAATAGAATTACATATTCACAGCCTTGCCATGGCCTCCTGTTGGTAAAGTATACTTTCCCTGCCTCTTGACTTTGAGCTTGGCCAAGTGACTTGTTTTCAATGATGGGATATTAGCATATGGAATGTTAGCAAAGGCTAGAGATGTGCCTTGCATTGTTGGGTCTCCTCCCTTGGCCTCTGCCATTGCAATGAAAAGAACATGCTATGCTGGTCCCAGAAAATGGGAGATACTTTGAATAACCTGGAACCAAGGGCCAACTGCACCCAACCTAGATCCACTGATCTTCAATCTAATCACAGATGTGTAAGCGAGAAACAAATTCTTGCCCTTGTAAACTGCTGCCCCACCTTCCTTTGACTCCTCCTAGTCCCTTTATTTACCTGTTCAGCCCATTCTCACTGCTGTATTAGGCACTGAATGCTCTCAGCTCTGTCCACAAATGTTCTTTTTGCTTGTACCTTCTCATCAGCATTGACACTGGCTCCACTCTCACCAGTCATTAAATGAAAACCTTCATATTGACCCCCTCGTCCCCCCCCGTTAATCATCCTGTCTGATTTCTTAGAGACTTGAACATACCAGCTGCTAAACTTCCTGTCTGCATATCCTTTCCCACTCATCCCTCCACACTGAAGTTGGATTGTTGCCTCTACCATCTCACGAAGCTGAAATTCTTCAGCTGCTTCCCCTCAGCCGTATTAGACTGTGGGTTACTCCTCTGTGGAATGTTCTCTGCCCTTGGTCGTTTGATGCCACATGGGCTGTTGCCTCCTCATCTCCGTTGAGGATACCACTTTCTCCATCCCTCTTTTTTTTTATGATTTTTATTTTTTCCATTATAGTTGATTTATAGTGTTCTGTCAATTTCTACTGTACAGCAAAGTGACCCAGTCATATATATATATATATATATATATATATATATTTATGTAATATAAATGTATTATACATATATATGTATGTATATGACCCAGCCATATATATAAATATATATTCTTTTTCTCACATTATCCTCCATCATGTTCCATCACAAGTGACTAGACATAGTTCCCTGTGCTATACAGCAGAATCTCATTGCTTATCCACTCCAAATGCAATAATTACACCTACTAACCCCAAACTTCCAGTCCATTCCATTCCCTCCCCCTTGGCAATCATGAGTCTGTTCTCCAAGTCCATGAGTTTCTTTTCTGTGGAAAGGTTCATTTGTACCGTATATTAGATTCTAGATGTAAGTGATATCATATAGTATTTGTCTTTCTCCTTCTGACTGACCTCACTTAGTAGGAGAGTCTCTAGTTCCATCCATGTTGCTGCAAATGGCATTATTTGTTCTTTTTTATGGCTGAGTAGTATTCCATGGTGTGTATATACCACATCTTCTTAATCCACTCATCTATTGATAGATGTTTAGGTTGTTTCCATGACTTGGCTATTGTGAATAGTACTGCAGTGAACATAGGGGTGCATGTGTCTTTTTCAAAGAAAGTTTTGTCAGAATATATGCTTTCTTAAAGTTTCATGTTTCAGAGTTCCCATCATGGCTCAGTGGTTAACGAACCTAAGAACCATGAGGTTGTGGGTTCGATCCCTGGCGTTGCTCAGTGGGTTAAGGATCCGGTGTTGCCGTGAGCTGTGGTGTAGGTTGCAGATGCAGCTCGGATTTCGCATTGCTGTGGCTCTGGCGTAGGCCGGCAGCTACAGCTCTGATTCAACCCCTAGCCTGGGAACCTCCACATGCCACAGGAAGCGGCCCTAGAAAAGGCAAAAAGACAAAAAAAAGTTTCATGTTTCTTGGGGCTTGGTCCTAGATCCTCTTTCTCTCTCACTCTTCCTCCTGCCATAAGAGATCATGTCCACTCCAGAAGCTTCATCTGTCTGTCTGTCTGTCTGTCTGTCTATCTATCTATCTATCTATCTATCTATCTATCTATCTATCTATCTATATATGTATGGCTTTCAGTCCTTATCTTCAACCCAGAACTCACTCCTGGGTGCCAGACCTGTAAACCAGAGTCCCAATGGAAACTTACTCCTTTATCCAACACATTTTATTGAGCTCCTTCTGGCTTCCAGACATTTTGTAGCTGCTGGCCATATAGTGAACGAAACAGACAGAAAACCCTTCCCTGTTGGAACAAATATCTTACTAGAGTCCGAGAAATCAGACAGTAAATAAACAAGTAAAATAAATAGGATGTGGGAGCCACTGGAAGGTGTCAGAGGAAAGGAGGGATATCATGTTTTTAAAGGCTCACCCTGGCTGCTGTGTTACAGAGAGACTGGGGGAGGTGGAGAGGCAGAAACCATTTGGTTGGCTCTACTGTTGAATGACCCACAGGCATCTCAGACTCAGAACTCCAAAATGAAACTTACTGCTTTTCTTCAAACTTGCTGTTCCCCTCATGCTCTGTAATTCAGTGAAGGGCAGCCAGATCCACCAAGGACTTGAACTAGAACCTGGAGTCCCTGATCACACCAGCCCCTTCCCTTCATATCTAACTGGTCACAAATCCTGTCTGTTCTAAGTACCTCATTCATTAATTCATTCATTCTTTATTTCAGTCATGCAGCAAGTATTTATTGAACACTTACCAAATTTTAGGCCAGTACTAGAGTGGTAAACAATCAGATATGATCTCCCCCTTTTGGAGTTTGGAGTTTAGAGTTTAGTGTGAGAAATAGATAATACAAACAAAAATGAGCCAGTACACATAGGATTTCTTCTCATGATAAGGCCTATAAAGAAAATGAACTCATTTCAACAAAAGAAGAATATGAGAGAAAGTCTTAGAAGAACCCCCTGGGGAAGACACTGGGCTAAGATGGGATGGGTCATGTGAGGATGGTGCCATAGCAAAGGACACAAACTGGGAGGCTGAAAACAACAGAATTTTATTTTCTCATGGTTCTGGAAGCTAGAAGTCAGAAACCAAGGTATCAGCAGGCTATGCTCCCTCTGAAGGGTCTGGGGGAGAAATTTTCCTTGCCTTTTCCTAGCTGGCTGTGGTTTCCCAGTCCTTGGCTTGTAGATACACCACTCCACCTCCTGCCTCCATCTTCACATGGACTCCTTCTTTCCTCCTCTGTCTGCATCTTTATATGTCTTCTTCTTTTCTTATAAGAAGACCAGTCATTGCATGGAAGGCCCACCTTCATCCAGTATGACCTTATCTTAATTATTTACATCTACAAATTTCCAAATAAGGTTGCATCCTAAAATTCAGGGTGGACGTGAATTCTGGGGGAGACATGATTCAACCTAGTACAAATGGGAGCATCTTTTTCAGGCAGGTAGAGCAGCTTTTACACAGACCCTCCAAGTAGGAAAGAGGTTGGAGTGTTTGGGGCCAGTATGGCTGAAGTGTAGGCATAAGGAATAGAACAGACCCAGAAGTTTGGAGGGAGAGGCAAAGCCAGATCACGGAGGAAAGAGGGAGCCAGAAGGAACGAGGCTCCAATGATGTAGAAGAGAAGAAATCTGAAGGAGCAGAATCCTCGAGAAGGTAGCCAGCTAGCATGTCAGGGTTGGGACAGGGTTGGCTTGTGGGAGGAGGAGGGTGCACAGGTGGAGAAGGGGAAGAGGGGCATAGAAGCAGGTGGGTCTGACGGTAAGGGAAAGAGAAATCCTTTCTACTGGCTTCTTTTTCTCCACTAAATAGGCCATAGCTAAGAGGTGGAGGAAAGGGAGCTGGGATTTGGAGGAGAAACTTGTGATAGTTGTCTTAGAGAGAGATGAAGCTTGCCAGGATGGCTAGGCAGAGTTGAGCCCTTACCAGGTTTGAGGTTCTCTAGAATATGTCCATTTTTCTTCCTTTTCACTGTCATTTCCACGGCTCAAGTCACATTATCACCTCCAGTGAGTTTCTCTTTCCCCACCTTGCCAATTTCTTCAATCTGTTCTCCACATTGCTGCCCCCCAACCCATCATCCTATAATGGATATCACACCTGTGCCAGTGTAGAACACTTCCAATCATTCTCCATCTTCCTGACATACAGCCCAGACTCTCTCATATGAGTCTTCATGTTCTTTATGGGCTGGTCCATGCTTGCTTCACAGCTTCATTTCTTGGCACTTCCACTTCAAATTCCACATTTCAAACATCTGGAATTACTGTCAGTTCCTTGAATGTACTACTCTTTTCACTTTAAGGCTTTGCACTCACTATTTCTTCTTCCTGAATACTCTTTCCCTTCCTGCTCTAGCCCCCTCCCTCTCCGTCAGGCTGACCCTCCTCTTCCTCCCCTCAGAGGTCCCTTCCCCAGGTGGTGGCTTTCTCTGCCATTCCCCCACTATGAGTTTGGATAGGTTTCTTGCATAACCCTCTGTGCTCCCCTTATAAAGCGGTTACTAACTACATTACAGTGTGATTGCCTTTTCATTTTTATTTGGTCCTCATGAAACATAACCATGCTTTTCATATTACCTAAGACATAGTAGATACTTTAAAAATCTATTTAAAAAGTAAATAAATGAAAAGATTAAGACAACTTAATGTCTATGCAGAAGGTCAGAAGTAACTCAGAGCTTTAGAGCAGCTGACTCTTCTTCTTTTTAAGAAACGATGTGATTGAACTTCCTGCTGGTGACATCAGGGAGCTGCACTCTGCATGGCCATCGCCTCTCAGCTACCTGTTTCATGCTCTGGTTCTCAGTTGGATTCCAACTTTCTGTAGTAAATTGTGTGAGGCTTTGTGAGGGTTCCCCACAGGATAATCTCCACTGTGTCTTTCTGCTCTATCCACCTCCTTCCGCAAGCTGTGGTCTCTGTGATTTGGTTATAGGTTATGCTTTTCTATAAGTGGTCTTCCAGCTTCTGAAAGCCTTGAGACAGTGTGTGTATTGTAGTCTCTTGGGTCATTGGATTTTGAGTTCTCAGAAATTCTTTTATTAAGCTGCTTTTTTCTTGTAGCAAAAACGACTTTGTCCTAGTTCTGTTCTCTCAAGAGCAGTACTTCCTGCTCTGCCTTCCAGCAGTGGCCCAAGGATATGCTCCCACTCATGCCCAAGTTGTCCTCAGATGGCTTTGCAAATGACAATGGAAAAGTAGAAGATACTCTGGTTTTCAGTTTGTTTTTCTTTCCTGTTGGCAGAATCGGAGGCATGTTGATTCCACTGCTCCTTCGTGCAGACCCAATTCCGGCAGACCGGCCATGACCACTTTACGTGTTGTACCTGTTCCATTGATGAGGTAATAGTTTCCTCTCTCAGTTCTAGGCTTCCCAGCAGGGGGGTCCACACAAGTTCCCACATCATCGGTGGGTAAAACCAGCTACTCTTTGCCCCTCTGCTCCATCTCTCATCATGTATGTACTGTTTACCCTGCTCTAGACACCATGTAAACAGATGCAGTGTGTTCCTGATTCCCCTATTGCTAGGACAGAGGAAATCAAAGAATTCTCATCTCCTTTTTTGTGTGTTGACCTCAATACCTATACATTCTTGTTGGGACAATCCTGCTTTTTACAAGTTTGTCCATTTCAGAGCACATTTATTTTTGGTTCAAAAGAAATGATTTTCTCTTGTGTAGAGTTTGTAAGTAACCTTCTTCCAAAAAAGCTTGTTTTCAGCTTGTAACTGTTTGAAGTGTAGCAGACAATGTGTTGATGTTTGATATTCACTCCAATCGCCTTCTAGGATGCTCTCCATACTGGAGAGGCCATCAAATGAAAGCTGTATTTCCCAGGCACCAGCCTTGCAGCTGGGGTTCTGGAAGTGAGCTCTGTGCAGTCCTTCAGAGGCATGAGCTTTGGAAGGCAGCACTGAGACCCAGCCCTCACGTCTGTTCTTTTTGCTGGCAAGCACGGTCACGGGCATTTAGTTTGTGTCTGATCACTAGCCCTGTGTGTGTTGAAAGCTGTGGTGGGTCAGCTCTTTCCTAGTGTGTGGATTCTAGTGGACAGACAGTTGGGTGGTTCTGATTGTACCTGATGCAGGGGCTTCCTGACATGAGTGGCTTCTTTTTTTTTTTTTTTTTTTTTTTTTATCAGTGGCTTCTTCAGGGGACAGTGGTGTCGTGGCTTTGGAGTGGGGGCAGGAGTGTAGCTTCTTCCTGCTTTGGCAGAGAGCTTCCTGGTGGTAGAGGCCACAGCTCTGTTGGTGACCCGGCTCTGCAGAGCAGTGTTGAGGTCATCCTGGAAAGGATCAACCTAGAGCCTGTCTCTACTCATGTGTGAGCCATTTAATGCCACATACTAGGACTTTTTCTGCTGAAACTACCTGGGAATGGATCCTGAACTTTGGAATGGGGTCCTGACTGGTATACCATGGAAGTAGTTATTTGCAATATTAAATGTAGTTTCTGATCAGAAAGATTTTAAGGGAAGAGAAGCAGGTGTATGAGCATAGGGGCAAGATTCAGGCTTTTTTTTTTTTTTTGGTCTTTTTTAGGGTTGCACCCATGGCATATGGAGGTTCCCAGGCTAGGGGTTGAATTGGAGCTGTGGCTGCCAGCCTATGCTACAGCCACAGCAATGCAGGATCTGAGCCGCATCTGCAACCTACACCACAGCTCATGGCAACACCAGATCCTTAACCTAATGAGTGAGGCCAGGGATTGAACCCACGTCCTCATGGATACTAGTCAGGTTTGTTTCTGCTGAGCCAAGACAGAAACTCCAAGATTCAGCCATTTATTTGGCAGCTGCAGCTATGTAGGCACCAAATCGGGGCTCTTGCTATTTTGGGTGTGTATATAACTTTCTGTGCCAGTAGGGTTTTGATGGATGGATGGAAGGCCCTCTGGAGACCCTGACTTTTTTTAAAAAATAAACCAAAAATGCTTTCAATGTAAGACTATAGTTGTGATATAGTAAGAAATATATATTCAGTCTCTGCTCCCCAGCCTCATCACCCCCCGCCCCCACCACCAATTACTGGCACAGAGCTTCTAAGATCCATGGAATTTGCTAACTGTGGAAACCCTGACTTTCACATTAACTTGAACTCATCCTAAAACTGAACCCTAAATTTATAAGCTTTCAGGTCGAATTCTCCTGCCACAACCCTTCTTTCCTGCAAGAGTCCTTCACCACCTCCACCTAGTCACCCACCACACACACACACACACACACACACACACACACACACACACACACACGGGAAAAGTCCATTTCTAAAGAAACAGTGTGATATGAACCACAAATAAAAGTTTCCAAGGAGAAATAATAACAAGATCTGTGGCAGAGCCTATCCCTGGGAGAGAGGATCATGATTCCTGTGTGAAAAGCACAAGGGGAGAAAGTAAATGGTGTGGCAAAGAGAGAGTTAATAAGAATAGGACTAGGAAAGGGCAAGTCACTCTTCATCCGCCTTAGGTTCAGGTCCCGTTTCTCTACAACTTAAGATTAGGCTATACTTGCCTAAAATTCAAAGCAAAAAATTCAAAAGCCAAAAAAGGGCACATAGCAAGTCTCCTGGTTCCCCACCCAGAGGCCAGCTCTGTGGTGTTTCTTTCCCAGCTCATTTTCCCAGTGGGAGTCCTCTGATCTGGGACTGGGTGAAAGCCACCAAAATGATGGAGAAAGGCTCTGGGGTGGGGGAGTGGGGGGGCAGGAGTGGTGACAACCAGGATTTCAGAACCCCCTGGCTGGTGCCTGGCCGAGATCTGACGCCCCAGCACGAACAGGACACCTGGGGTTGCCCCCTCACAGCCGCTCAGGAAATAGCCTTGCCAGGAGGCAGGCCTGTGCCTTTTTCTTCATAGCATTATTGTCTGTTTGGTTTCATTATGTTGTGGTTTATTCCCACAGCTTTCCCTTCAGCTGCAAATTAGAGTGCTTATGGATGAATGTTTGTTTATATATGTCATGTTGCTGTCCTTTCAGGTCCAAATCCGTGCATCTGAGGCAGGAGACCGTGTTTGTTTTTCAAACTAAGTGGAACTGCCAAACACCCTCTGCCTAGATCATGGAAAGTTGCCCTATTAGGAGTTTACAGAAGAAAAATTGGTGCCAGTTACAGCAGGTCTTGAGAAAGAAGGGGGGAGGGAGAGAGAGAGAGAGACAGAGACAGAGACGCAGCAAACCTGAATAATCCTTTGGCAATTCTGAGTGTGACACGAGATTCTCTTCTCTCCTAGCAATTCTGTGTGCCTCGTTCCTGATAATTTTAGGGTCTGCTATGTCTCTTGCTATGAGAATTAGCATCAGCAGCTTTCAAAATGACTTACCAGTTAACCCCTCCAGAAATCTTAAGACATTATTCTTTTCTTCTCCAAATTTCCCATCTCTAAGCCTTCTAATTCTCCTTCAAATTTCCATCTGTAAAGTTAATACAATCCAATAAGAAAATAATGTGCTCTTGAGACGTTGACATGCTCAGAGCCATTTTATCCTGCCCTAAAGCCTGGAAAGTTTGAATTTTCCTTAGGATAAAAAAGTAAGAAATAATAGAATAATTCACTGTACTGTAACAATTAAATCCGGCAATTTAACATTACGCATTGGTAAATATAATGCTCCCAACAACCCCAAGTCTCCCATGTATTGACAAAAACAAAGTTATAAATCTAAACCTCCTATTCCAAACCACATTCCTAAATGTAAATAAGCATCGAAGCATGCGGCTACATATCTTTACAGAAGCAATTACAAACAAGCCTTATCAGTCGCTAAGTCATCAGCCCACACAACGCTTATCTGCTATGCCCTCTACTGGATAGAGTATATAAGGCAAGTCGCATTATTTCCAATTAATTTTTGGCATCATCCCTCTGCATCTGCTTTAGGAATGCAAGGCGTGAAATTTATAGTAGCAGATTTAATATTCCATCCAGCCAAAATTATTTTGCTACAAGGACTTACCTTTGGTGGAATATTTTGGGTTGGTATTTTTTTTTTAATACATAGATTGCTTCTCCCCTTCTTGCAACCCACTGTCCCAACTCTCAAGCTGTCACCAAACTCAGTACGTGGCAGGAATAATTTCATGCTGAGTAAAATGTGTTTAATTTCACATCCTGTAAGAATAATTACTTAGCATAATGCCACTTAAAATGTATTTCTATCTGCAAATGCTAATGAAGCTACAAAAACCTGAATCATCTTTGGGGAGAATGAGGGAATTAAGGGTGCTTTGCCTTCACTCCCTCTTCTCCTGGAGAAGGACTGCCTGAAGAGAGAAACCCGGGCCACAGGAATAATCCGAGGCGAGATCCTGCTGTCTTCAAACTAGGTGTGAGTCCAGTGACTTTCCGGGGAAATTAATCCCGCAGACCTCTCCTGAGCCTCCGCCAGGATGCTGAGGCAGAGCCTCGGGCTCCCTAGAGATGCCCAGTCCCTGCCCATGTCCCACTGGACAGCCACTAGGAGGGACTCAGGCCCAGGGCCAATGAAGACCACCTCCCCAGTGGCAGGGCTATGGCCTTTGGCCTTCAGGGTCTTGTCCCTTTGATCACTAGTGCGCCCAAGTAAGTAAAGACACCGTGCGAGCCATTGTCATCTGGAGGCTTAAAGCTTTCAAGAAAGGATGACCAGGAGGAAGAGAGAAAAGGAGTGCTTTGCCTTGAAAAATGCTTTTTTAAAATTTTGAAATCATCTCAGAATTATAGAAAAGTGGAGTTCCTGTTGTGGCGCAGCAGAAACGAATCCAGCTAGGAACCATGAGGTTGCAGATTTGATCCCTGGCCTCCCTCAGTGGGTTAAGGATCTGGCGTTGCTGTGAGTCGTGGTGTAAGTTGCAGACATGGCTCGGATCTGGTGTGGCTGTGGCTGTGGTGTAGGCCAGCAGCTGTAGTTCTGATTCGACCCCTAGCCTGGGAAACTCCATATGCCGCAGGTGTAACCCTAAAAAGGCAAAAAAAAAATTACAGAAAAGTTGCAAAAATAGCTCAGAGTTCCTGATAGCCTTCCTTCAACTTCCCCTGCAGTGATCAAAACCAAGAAACTAACATCAGTGCAACATCATTAACTACGCAGCAGACTTGGATTTGGATTCACTAGTGTTTCCACTAATATTTCTTCCATTCTGGAATCCAACCACGGATCCCATATTGCTTTAGTTGTCACATCTCCTTAGTCCCCTCCAATCTGTGTCATACTCTCTGTCTTTCCTTGTCTTTCACAGCTTTGACACTTTTGAAGAGTACTGGTCGGGTATTTTGTGGAGTGTCCCTCAGTTTGGTTCTGGGTGCTGTTTTCTTGTGATTACACTGAGGTTATACATTTTTGGCAAGAATGCTGCGGCAGTGGTCATTGCTTCTCGTTGCCTTGTGGAGGTGGGGCCCTGTTCTCTTCCAGCAATGGCATGTGCTGAGGGCCTGAGGGAGCCAGTACGCCTCTGGGAACCCCAGGTGGTGGGTCCGAGAGAGGCAGGCACTGAGCCTAAGCGCACCCAACATGCTTGTCTTACCTGTCTTCTCCCTCTTCTGTTACTGTGGTGGCAGCGGAGAAGGGAGAGCATTTCTCCTCTGTAGGCAGACAGCTCTAGTGGTAATTAAAGCTGTGCTGTTGTGACCCGAAGAAGGATAAGCTGTAGCCAAGGAAGGCAGAGTGTTATGGATGCTGGGGGGAGAAGGGGTGTGGGAGAGGAGGGCCAAGATGGATGTGTGGGTAAAAAGGACTGTTTTGTGGTCCACAGCTGCCATCTGTGGATTGAGCAGGGCTCGCACTGACCTAAGAGTGAGATACAGCCATCTCCATGGGTGGGAACCTTGCTAATTTGTGTGGAGGATAAGGGTGGTAAACATTTCTCAATCAGCATTTGTAACAGTGAGACAGTAGGTTTGAGTTCCGCAGAGTTAAACCGTGGTGGTGCAAAAGGATCCTTGGGTCGATGTTTAAATACTTGCATTTTGATTTTCTCCTCCTCTAGATGGGAAGCTCCCTAGGGCACAGGACCTTGTCTGTCTTGTTCCCCTCCCGCTCTGGAAACCGAGTACCTGGGCCTGCAACACTGCAGGAGCTCAAAAAGTATCCACTGAGTCAATTAATTTTTAAAATGAGTTTTTAAAAAAGTGAGTGGATGAGGTACTCATTTATAAAACACACTGATGGGCATCTACCCATCCCTCACTGAAGGCCTCTGGCCCCACCTCCAGCATGGTTTTGGAAACCTGGCAGCAGCCCTGAGTCCCATGTCTGCCCTCCAAGTGCCTGGAGAAGCTGTGTTGGGAGGAGGCTGTTCTTTGAGAGGTCCTGGGAATCTACAATGGAATCTACACTCTTTAGGGGAAGGTGGAATCCGATCCAGGGTGTAGATGGCAAAAATCTTAGTCTGGGGAGAGGTAAATATTGTTAATGTCGGAGCCTCCTTCCTGGTGGGCCAGGGTTTGGGAAAGCCAACACAAACAGGGAAGATGGTGATGCTAACAGGGTCGTCGCATGGAAGGGATTTCACTCTTGTGTCTGTGTGTGAGCTTACCCACATGCATATTCGCAGTTTGAGCTATGTTTCCCTTATTAATGGGACTGACTTCATTTCTTCTTCATCCCCTCAGTGCTTTTTGGTTATGCTCTTATAATCGCCAGTTCTCCATATAATTTAAATAACACATTATTTATAGTTATCATTTAAATTGAACTATTTGTTGTTCAGATGCGTTTTTAGTGAGGACTTTTAAAACATTCAACAGAGAAGCAAAGCAGCAGGAGGCTTTGATGACTTACAGTGCTCAGCTGTGTAGATTAGATGAGCGCTGGTGTAAATAGCCAGTGTTGTAAGCAGAGGGTGTGCGCTGGGTACCCTTCAATGCGCTGTGTCTATATCAGCCCATTATGTCATTACAGACACACCGTGAGGTGCGTCTGCTATAACCCTGTCTACAGACAAGGAAGTTAAGGCACAGGGACACTTGCACCAAGTCATCCAGTTAGCAAGTGCAGAGCTGGGAGTCCAGCTCTAACTTCCATACTACACAGGGATTCTAATGGCCTGTAGAAAAGGCCTGTGCTTTCTGGAACAGCCTGTCACCTGGAAATGTGAATGGAAGTATTGGGAAGGGCTAGGTTTCTGCTCTTTCAGGGACACAATGAAGCTACCATGTGCTGCTTCCTACAGGCAACAAGATCTTGAGTTGTCCTTCCCTCCATGGGAGGTCACAGTGAATTCTTGCTGGAGACTGCACACTGTTGGGGACTTTCAGGAGGCGATGAAGGTGTTTGTTAAACTTGCTTGCTTGCTTTCTCTTTCTTTTTTTTGGCTGGACCCCACGACACATGGAGTTCCTGAGCCGGGATCAAATCTGAGCCACAGCTACAATCTATGCCAGATCTTTAACCCACTGCACCACAGCAGGCACTCGTGTACTTTAAGAAATACTTAAACAAGTATTTCTTTGATCCAGCAGCACAATACTAAAAAAAAGAACATAAAATCTCTATCTTACCAAAATTTCAAGCAGGTCACATTTCACATGACAATTGTAAGCACAATTATTATGAGGTCTCATGGAACTGCTTTAAAATAAAGTTCTAGTTTTGTTTGATTCTGGTATAGGCTCAGACATTTACTTTGTACAAGTTAGCTCATAGTATTCAACAGGTTTAGACTCTGTAGATCAACTGTTTAATTGTTCACATGGGGACATGTAAAAGGAGAAAAGTATTGTCACATAAATGCATGCAGCATGGTTTGTGTGGTCACATCAGGAGTCTTTGTCTCTTGGAGACGCTAACTTTATTCGCCTCCCAAAGATGAAAAGCCAGATTACGTCCAACTCTGACGGTAAATGCAGGAAATTTAGGCAATTTCAGATCGTGAAGCCATTCAATGGATATTAAATGGAATTAGTTGTTATAACAATTATTATTATTGTTATATATTTTTACAAATCACACATATGACCTCAGAGCCAAACTTGGAAGAAATCCTTATTATCCACACACTGAACTGGGGAGTTCCCACTGTGGCACAGTGGGTTAAGGATCCAACTGAAGCTGCTTGGGTTGCTGTGAAGGCACAGGTTTGAGCCCTGGCCCAGTGCAGTGGGTTAAAGGATCCAGTGTTGATGCAGCTGCTGCAGCTACAGCTTGGATTCTATTTCTGGCCCAGGAACTTTCATTTGCTGTGGGGGCAGCCAACAAACAAACAAACAAACAAAAAAAAACCCCAAACAAACAAGGCTCATGATGAGGAAACCAGATATTTAGATCTTCAAAGAAGCCTCTGATCTTCTGGACACTGTTAAATTTTTTTTTTTTTTTTTTTTTGCTTTTTATGGCTGCACCTGTGGCATATGGAAGTTCCTGGGCCAGGGATCAAATCAGAGCTGCAGCTGCTGGCCTACCCCACAGTCATGGCAACACCAGATTCAAGTCACATCCATGACCTATACCACAGCTTGTGGTAGCCCTGGATCCTTAACCCACTGAGCCACAAAGCAAACTCGTAAAAAATTTTAATAAATGGCTGAACCAAACAGAATAATCACGAACACTGGCTCTAGGTGATTTTGGTTTCTGGTAGGAAAAGTCTAATTCCCAACTCAATGAACATTCCAGTGGAGCTAGGACATAATTCCTTCTGTGAAACAGAAATACTGTTGTGTTTTGAACCCTGCATAGGAGGGGGAAGGAATATATAAACTAGTGCAACACTTTTCAAATGGAGCTTTTAGTAGCTGATTCAGCTGGAATGTAATTTATGCTAAGTTCCTGGATTTCAAAGTGACTTTTTCTTATCACACTAAAACCTTTTAATTTGGGTATATATTCCTAAGTCCAGAATGGGTAGGAAAATTGTCTATCAAAACTGGCCCTGTCTAAAGGGAAGAAGAAGAAGGAGAAAAAGCAATTATATTCTAGAGGTTTGGAGGAGGGCAAGAAAGAAGTTCAGTGTATGGCTTTAAAACAGTTTCCTAAAATAGGAGTTCCCGATGTGGTACAGCAGAAATGAATCCGACTAGTAACCATGAGGTTGTGGGTTTGATCCATGGCCTTGTTCAGTGGGTTAAGGATCCAGTGTTGCTGTGAGCTGTGGTGTAGGTGACAGATGCAGCTCGGATCTGGTGTTGCTGTGGCTGTGGCCGGCAGCTGTAGCTCTGATTTGACCCCTAGCCTGGGAACCTCCATATGCCAAGGGTACAACCCAAAAAGGCAAAAAAAAAAAAATCCTAAAACATAGTTCTTGATTTCATGCACTATTCACCTCTAGATAAATCGCAATTTTACTATGGCTGCATACTTTGGGGACCTCATTGTGACATGGAGTTGGTTGTAGAATGTAGCTGATTTCACTTAATGGTGATGGAAGAGGGGAAGGTTTACCAGATTTAGCCAAGAAGCTTGTATTCTAGTCCCTAACTAGATTAGCTGTGCTAGTTTTACTAGATGGTGCCTTAACTAACCTTTTTGGCATTAGTAGTCAATACATTTGGCTAAACTCTCCTAAGCCAGCAGCTTTCAAATTTATTCTTTACTGTGATGCACAATAAGAAGTGTATTTTATATTACAACCTGGTTCACATATATTTATAGATTTATATATAAATATTGTATATCTACATATATCAGACATAGTAAGATATATATGCCATACACAACCACACACACATATATGAAATGAAATGTTTCACGAAACAATAGTTACCCTTGTTACCTCTGATGCATTATGATATTTTTTATTCTATCTAGTTCAGAAAAAGCTGGTCACGAATTCCTGCTGTGGAGGAGTGGGTTAATGATCCAGCTGGTCTCTGGTGTTGCTGGTTTGATCCCTGGCCTGGCATAGAGGGTTAAAGATCTGGTGTTGCCGCAGTTGCGCATATGTGGCTCGGATTCTGCCCCTGGCCCAGGAACTTCCATGTGCCACAGGTGTGGCCAGGAAAAGGAGAAAAAAAAAAAAAAGAGTAAAGGAAAAGCTGGTCAATTTCCACTAAATTGACTTTATGACCCAGTTTGACAAACACCATAAAGAGGCACAGTCCTGCACTTTGAGGAACTGCCTCCAGGTGAATGTAACTATAGTTTAATGGTTAAAACTTTGATCACTTAAAGAAAAATATACAAAATGTATAGGTACCAGTCCATGTATTGAAGGAATGTGCTCTAATTTTAGCGAAAAATTCTGACACACTAAATGAAAACAACTACTAAGTACAAGTACTCCCCATCAGTGAATGAATTATCTTCTATTTATAAACAACTCCTTTTAATGTTTCTGTAGCTTTTGCTAGAGTATTTTAAAAGAGCCCTTGATTTTTAAGATATTAACTTCTAAAAGCACTATTAATAAGAAAGCAATTTTATAATGTTCTCCTTGCACTTTTTTTTGTGTGTGTGTCTTTTTGCTATTTCTTGGGCCACTGCCGCGGCATATGGAGATTCCCAGGCTAGGGATCGAATTGGATCTGTAGCCACCGGCCTATGCCAGAGCCACAGCAACGCGGGATCCGAGCTGCATCTGCAACCTACACCACAGCTCACGGCAACGCCGGATCGTTAACCCACTGAGCAAGGGCAGGGACTGAACCCGCAACCTCACAGCTCCTAGTCGGAGTCGTTAACCACTGCGCCACGACGGAACTCCTCCTTGCACTTTTAAAACCAAAGAAGATACTATAATAAGATTCTATTCCTTGACTCTCTTATCCTGTCCTCAAGTCCTCTGTTGCAGTTTTGGGGTTCAAGTCTTGGCATATCAGAGTATTAACTGGGATTTCTTGTGTCTCAGATGATACTCAAGGATGTATGGTAGCAAATGATTCACTGAGGTTCCATCACGCTATAATCTAAGGATGAGAAAATTGGGTCTGACTTCCCAAGCAGTGTTCTCTTTGTTATTTTAATCACACATACTTTTGCATGTAAGTGACAACCACAGGTATTAAGCGTATTTCCAATGGTTCAGCTATTAGGGAATATTTCATTTCGATGAAGGAAATCTCAAATATCTTCTTTAAAAGGTTACATTACAAAATAACTCCTTTTCAGATAACACTTCTAAAATAGAAGATGGTTATTATTTATTTGCATTTTTTTAACAAACAGGACATAATCTCCATTTATTAGTTTATAATATATAATAATGAAGTTACCAATATAAAGATTATACTCCTATTTATTGTACCTCCGATACTACTTATATAGATTTATAACAAATCCTTAACAGGCAACATCCTGAAAGGGTTAAAACTTTGTTTGGCCTATTTCTGTTTATCTTTTATTAGACCTTTATTTAACATTACCCTTATCTAATAGCACCTATGTACAAAAATACTTGAGACTACTTGGGTGTTCTGTGAAGTTGGATCACTTCGGTAGGAACATGGTCCAATTATTTGCCCTTTGTGTTCCATCTCTATCTTGAAATTTTCTCAACCTCATACTTTGCTAAAAGCATTACAATACCTGTGCTATTGAAAATGCTCACCAATAACACTTGGGATCTGTGTAAAAGATCCAGATAACTCCACTTACAGGGCAGTAGTTTTGGGCTTCATGTTTACAGTTTTGGAACTTCTTCCTGTCTCTCCTCCCATCTCTTTCTCTTTTCTTTTTGCAGTATGTCAGAAGCTAAATCTTCCTAGCACATGTTACATTGTTGGAGAGCAATCAGAATTTTTTTTCAGAAAAATCCCTTTCTCAAGACATATTCCTATTAGTTTACTTTCCAGTATCCAGGTAAGCACATCGTGCTATTCCTGAGGCTTTTTTTATACCATCCACACTGATCCAAATCAAACAGATCTTTAGAGGGTACTGACAATGACATCTTCATTGGACATGATCGCTGCTAAAGCTTTAGCTCCCTGTTTGCTCTGTAATGCCGTGCCAAGATCTTGGCCTTTAGATGTTCCCAGAATCCCTGGAAACATTACTTATTTGTTTGTGAGTATAAGCCTTAGAATGATTTTACATTCACAATAACAATATGAGGATGAACGAAGCAGTGTGATCTCACTGGGTTCCAATTTTTTCTTCATTGAATCATAGGACTTGGAGCCAGTCAGAAGAACAGAATTTTAGGTAATACTCTACATTGGTGCTTTTATAAAATAGACCAGAATTAAAACAGAGTAAAAAGATTGGCTGTAACAGGATCCATTTTTTTTTTCAATTTTGCTATTAATTTTTTCCTGACTATTAAAGGTATTAACATTTCTAAATTCTGAGCGATATTGTGGGAACTATGAAAATTTAGGACTCACATTGTTTAACTTTCAAACTATAAATAAAAAAAAAAACTAGTCTTCATATCCTAGTCTGATGACTTAAAGAAATCAGCAGGGAATCATACAATAATCCTAACACTCAAAATGGGCTTTATTTAAGTATCAGAAAGGCTGAACATCATGGTTATATCATTAGAAAGTACTAAGGATACACACAGAAATAACATTTCACAATTCCTATTGAACACCTCAAAATAGGATACCAGTAATTGAGTCCCTTCTATTTTGGCAGGATTTGGAGTAATAGAATAAAAGCATTTAAAATAATGGATCCTTTGAATAAACAAAGAGAAGAGGAAAGTCACTAGCAAGAAGCAAGCATACCTCTCGTGAGCAGGAACAGGGCAGGAGAGTTTGGTTAGGGGACAGGGATGCCACAGTCCCCTTCTCCACTCGCCCTCTGGTGTGTGCCAGCCTCAGTGCCAGGCAGGAGGGCACCGCAGCATGTGGAGAGGCAGACACTTTTGCTGGCTCCCACTTGTTCCTCAGGCCAAAGTCCAGGCAGAAGTTGGCCTTGTGGGGTTCCTGTCGTCCTGCCAACCCATGGCACTCCAGGGATACTGCTAGGAGAATGCTGGCCAAATCCTACATGAGAAGTCACCTCCTTCACATTCTCTTCCATGTCAGAAGTTAGACTAAAGGAAACCCCCTCTGTCAGATTTTATGGTGTTTGTGCACTAGCCAAGGAGAAGTGAGAGACAGCAAAGGAAAGCAACTTGTTTAACCTCATACAATAGAAAGGAAAGAATTCTTCAAAGGAGTTGATCTGGGAATGAAGCCCAACATCCCAAAGTCTCAGCTCAGTTTGCTCTTTTCTCATTCACTGCTGGTTTTTAGAAATTTAAATAATTACACTCCTATCTACTGTGGACCATCATCTCATTGCTTTCTCAAAGAGAGAGTGGCCCAAAGCCACTGTTGCACATATACAGAATAATCTGTGCACCATCTGACAACAGTCAACATGCAGAGCATATTCAGGTATGTATGTAGCACCACAGTATAGACACATTTATTTTATTTTTTTGGCCATATCCACGCATGTGGAAGTGCTCAGGCCAGGGGTTGAACCCGCATCACAGCAGTGGCCCAAGCTACTGCAGTGGCAACACTGGGTCCTTAATCCACTGCGCCATGAGAGAACTCCTAGACACACATTTAAAATGCAGATATCTTCAAAAAGAGGCCCTTATTTGCCATTCTTAAGCCTATAAATAGGAAATATTACTTTTGATAAGATTCCTCCATTCCAGATGTGTATGTAGATGCTGAAATGAATATTCACATATTACTCCATATACAGTATACAGATGTTCAAAAACCAGTAAGATCATCTCACACATGCACACAATCTCTTTTCCTGAACAACTAAAGACAATGCATTTCTGGGGAACGTATATTTGAATTTTATTGTAGCTGTTTAAAAGAAAAGTGGAAATCATAATCTTACACAATTCTTTCAAATGGATCAACTTAGACAATTTATTGATGCTTCCTTAAATTTTTACACCACACTGAACTCCAACAGGTTTTTGTTTTAAGGTAAACCAGGTTTTTGGTTCTTCCCTGTGGAGAAGTTACTTTCAAGTCAGTGAAAGTTCTTGGCCCATGATTAAAAGTCTTTGCCAATTAGTACTCAACAACTTCAATTCATTTTTTTCTGGTTCAAGATGAGTAGGAGCCTAATAAGGCTGTGATAAAAGGGCAAAAGGCACTGAGAGCCAAAAGCGGATTAATGAGCTCCTCCATTTATTTGTCTTCCTAACAGCTGAACTGTTACAACTATTGACACTCTTCAAAAGGTTCCGCTCTGAACCCTGTCCAGGCACTGCAGGCTCCAATGGACATCTTCAAATCCAGAGAATGGAGGGGCAAGAGCTTCCCCTGTGTGATGCCAAAACCAACAAAGCCCCATGGATCAGGTAATGAAACTTCAGCTTTTCCCCCTTTGAGATTTATTTACTGGCAGCTGACAAGGGGCAAATTCAGCTCGAATTGTGCAGTCAAGGCCCTGTCAAGCTTTTAGAGGCACCCTTGTCTTGAAGCACCTTCATGACTGGCATTTCACTCAAAAGCCCTTGGCACTGGTCCTTAACAGCTTATGACATCACAAAGGACACTCCAGACAGATGCCTACATGGCATCCTGCAGCATTTTAAAAGAGAATTAGTGGTTTTAATTATGGTCGTAGTATGAAAGGGAACCATGCAAGCTCCACAGGAGACCTTTGATCAGACGCTTTCGCTAGTACAATGCCACGGAACTGTGACTATTCCTGGTAAGGGGCCTTTTCTTGCTGAATGACTCACCAGTGATCTTTGAATGCAGACAAGCTTCTAGCCCTCCCTCTTCATTAGTGAGCATTTCTATACAGGGGCCTATATAGTGCTTGGAGTCTAGGAGCTATACAATTGGGGGGAAAAGAATCCCTACGGATTCGGGCCTCTACTTAGGAAGTGCTGAAGGACTCTGAGTGACTTTATTCATTAAAACAGGTTGCTATTAATTAACTGTCATAATAAAATAAAGAACTATTATTTGCATTTCTTACTATGTTCTCTTTAGTAATATGTATAAAAGATGCTTGTAACAGAAATGAATTTATTGAATCACTTCCCTACCCCTGACCCCCGCTTTTTTTTTTTTTTTTTGGCATTAGTAGCAGGAGCCTACTAATTATTGGGCCCAGATTTATGAGCCCAAATAGAAGTAAAACATGAATATAAAATTAATTAAGGAACGACAAAATCCTTTTTACTTGCCAATCAGTTTAAGCAACTGAAAAAAGCAAACAATTAGCTGAATTTTTTAGTGATTTCGAAGAATGATTTAAGACAAAACCCCAACTTCTTTCAAAAGATCACCCAGTTGGTTTTTAGCTTGAAGTGTGAGATTATGTAACAACCACAGTTACTTAAAAAAAAAAAAAATTCTAACTTGAAGTGTAACAAGATTCATTCTTAAAAAAAAATGGAAAAAAATGATTTCACTTCTGGGAAACAGCGAATGTCTTTGCTCTGGTATTAGTATTTTAAGAATTTAACTTCAATACCAATTCCAATAAGCAGGGCCCTTAAGATTCATGTCAATATTTTAAGTATATAAAAATAGTTCATTCTCTTCTAGAATCTAGTCAAGCAAGTCATTTGGCTAGAGATTGTGAAAGCAGGAAGATTTTTCACAATATTCTCACTGAAATGCTAATTCAGTAACATGGGCTAAACAGAATTTGCATAAATAGCACGTCCATTCTTAAGACCCCCGTGAAACAGTACTGCTGCACCGTGTTACATGGGAGACAGATGAGTCTTCCATTTTTTATACCATTTCTTTTCTTGGAGGAAAAAGTTCTGGACTTCAGAATTTTGGAAGCTGAACACCGAGCAGGTTTTTCACAGTTTGCTATATCAGACATTTTTCCTATTTCTCAGACTTTGCAGTTCTTTTCTTAGGTGCTTTAGCGCGGCTGAAATATCAGCCAGCTGTGGATCATTCCGTGCTTTCTGGGTGTAGAGACGGAAATGTCTGATGGTTTCAGATAACAAGACTTCAGGGTCTGCACCGCTTTCCTGAAGGCGCAGCATCCGCTCACAGGCGATGGCATAGTTCTTGTGCCAGTTCACTGGGTGCTCCTTTCGTAAATAGACAATCTCCTTATAAAGCTGGAAGATAGCAAACATGTTGGTATGCCATTGTCATCCCTTGACTTTTTTTTTTCAAAAAACAGAAAACACAGAGGAATTAATAACACATGGGGGTAGGGGGAAACACCCAAGCAGCCCTCAGTAAAAATCTAATCATTGGCAGGCCATGCAGAAAATGCAGGGATGGTACTGTAATTATTACAGTAGCAGGAGGCAAATGTGCTTCATCTAAAACTGCTTCTGGGGTTTTTCGGATGTTGCAGAGGGAACCTAAGACACCCTGTGTCAGGACAAAATGCTCTTCCTCCAGAAAGATGTTCAGGGAAAAGGATTTAGTTCTAATTCATGGAAAGCTGTTTACTCAACAGGCAGAAAGGCTGAAATTCTAAATTTAGCTACTAGAGAAAAAAAAATTGGCTTTCTTTAGAAAACCGAGTAGAAAAAGGACTTAAAGAAAATTTAAATTTTGTCCCGCATTTTCACATTCATTTCTGTCTACATTAGAAACAACAGTAACAACAATAGCAACAATAAACCAACTCAAACAAATCCAGCATTGAACAGGCTGGGCATAACAGAATTCAAGAGACATCCTTAAAGTGAGATATTGAAAATCTTCACAGAGTCCTAAAATTACAGTTTTCATCATTAAAATTTTGCCCACAGGAATTCAGATCTTGTTTTTCAGTATCAGAGACAGTATTAATTGGATAGAGTTAGAATCTTTAATACTGCATTTTCCAGAGGAAAAACATGAAAATTTAACAAATAAACCACCAAAAGTAGGTGCAAATCTACAAAACAGCACATTACACTTGCTTATTTGGGAATTTCACAGCCTTCTTGGGGATTATCGAATTGCAGTCAGATCCACAGGCACTTGAGTTAACCAGTAGCCTCCATGAGAGCACAGGACAAGCAATGACGCTTTCTCCAGGGACAAGGGCTTTTTGAATTAGAATTGTACTCATTACATCATTCAGTTGAAAGGGACCCAATTACATTATTTCCCCAACTCCTCCTCCAAAGCAAATACATATCTGATCTATTTCAAAACAACATCCCCATGAAAAATTCCCCAATCCATATTTGATATGTCATTTTGATATTAATAACCTTAAATTCCTCAAACTGCCTTTTAAAGTGATTTTCTTTTTTGGCCGTCCCTCAGCATATGGAGTTCCCAGGCCAGGGATCAGATCTGGTCTGATCAGATTTGCGACCTACACCGCAGCCATGTTAATGCTTGATCCTTTTTAACCCACTGTGCTGGGGATCAAACCTGTGTCCTAGTGCTACAGAGACGGTGCAGAATCCCAGGACACCACAGTGGGAATGCCAAAGCTATTTGCCTCTTAATTCCTTCACTCCATAAAATAGGAAAGAGTCACCTTGCAATTTCATAGACATCAGAGCTATTAAGTCAGCCTCCTACCCTTTCATTTTCTTGGTAAAATATTCAAAATTTCTCTACCTTTCCTTATAGTCTTTATTATATCCATTCCTTCTCTTTCCAAGCCTCTCTCTGATGAGGGACATGGCAGGCTGCCCGGCACAAAGTAGGTGCTCAGAAACTGCTCAGCTTCTTTTCTTTTGCAAGTTTACAAAATCCTGCTAAGGTTTTGGAAAGCAAGCCAGATGCCAGCACTTGAGTGAGCATGTCTCCAAATGGCTCCAGAGAGTAAGAAGCTCACTGCTGACCTCCCTGCCAGAGTCTTAACACATCAGAACAACCATGCTACCTTCTTCTAGAACTCTGTTACTGATGTCTCATCAATTCATTCTGAAGTTGGCCCATTAAAGACAGGTTTTTAAAAATTTTTTTCTTTATGGCTGCACCTGTGGCATATGGAAGTTCCTAGGCTAGGGGTCAAGTCGGAGATACAGCTGCCAGCCTACACCACAGCCATAGCATTACAGGATCCAAGCTGAATCTGTGACCTACGCCATAGGTGGTGGCAACACCGGATCCTTAACCCACTGAGTAAGGCCAGGGATCAAATCTACATCCTCAGAGACAGTATTTTGGGTTCTTAACCTGCTGAGCCACCAGAGGAACTCCAAGACACATGTATCTTAAGAAGTTAATAGTCATTTCTCATTATGTAGAATTATATTTCCTCCTCTATGTTTGTATCACTGTGACATTAGTCTTAATGGAACATATTCTATTTATTGGGGACAGCATCAGTGTATCAGATGTATTCCTAAAGATACAGGGATTGTTCCTGTTCCCCCACCTGAACTTAATGTTCTGTATAAGCTGTAGAGCAGGGTAATGTGAATGCTAATGAAAGTATTTATACCTAACAAGAATATTCTTGAAAAACCTGTCCTGGGGGTGATTTGTGTTGAACCATCAAGTATCTGGCCTCGTTTGTTTAGGAAACAATGTCACACATCTGAAGATGCATGTGAAGGAGATACCTATAGACTATGCTATAGACCCGTGTTTACTGGAAAAAGTAATGCTTACAGGCCCAAAGGGACAATAAATCCATGAACTAGCTTTAGTAGTGGCCTAACAACTGACCGTGGAACAGATCACTGATGAGAGTATAAAATATTAGTAAAGTCTCAGATTTCTCCCTTCTAAATACTCCTTGTTTTTCACAGAATCACAGGGTATTAGAGCTGAACAGGATATGACATGACCAGGATATGAGAGATAATCTATAAAGTTTACAGTGTACTTTTTTTTTTTTTGAAGAAAAAATGAGGTCTGGAAAGGTTAATTGGCTCACAGTTGACAAGGAATGGAGGAGCAGGCCTTGAACCTGGACCTTTCAACTGCCAGGTAGACCTCTACATGCTGCCTGCCTCCTGTAACCAGTTCCTGGCTGACCTCCAGGGGGCAGCTTGGAGGGCTCTGCCTTTCTCTATGGTTCCCTCCTTATAGACTAGACTTCCTCCCCCTACTCCCTCACTATCCTGCCTCACCATCTGTCTGACCAGCTCCTTCTGATCTTTCAAAACAACACTGCGATGACATCTCCTGTGTAAGAGCCCCCGCCCTCCCTCTCTCCAGGGCAGTGCACTCGTGCTGCTCTCTGCACCCTCCGCACCTCTGCAGACCTCTCACATCACTCGCGAGGCTGAACTAACAACTAACTGAGGACTTTCTCTTCCATCTCCCTCTCCAGCTTGTACCTCTCTGACAGCAGAGACAATGCAGCACAGTATCTGGCACAGACTCTGGGTGCTCCATAAATGCTCTGTGCATGAATGAATGAATGGCTAAACAATGGGCCACGGAGCATACAACTGAGGAGCCAAACCTGTCATAGTAATTGGACTCCCAGCTATTTTAACTCAGAACCAAACAAATGCCCTGGTTGAGTAGACAAGCAGCCCAGAGGCAGCAGAAATACCTCCTCACTTGCTCAGACATCCAGCTCCTGGGCTCTGTTCTCACTGGCCTTCACCAGGATGTCTGTTTCTCATGCAGCAGGCCCCAAGACTACTTCTGAAGGTGAGGAAGAGCCCAGTGATAGAAACCCCAGAAGAGCAGGGGCTTGCTAACATCCTGCTACAGCAAGCCTCTGCTCTGTACTCCCCTTCCCATCACAGAGGACCAGCTGAGTAAGAGCCTTAACATGGCTGGTCTGAAGGCTGGTTGGCTTCCTGGGACCATGTGAGAAGATGAAGCCACTCTCCAGGAACCTTTAACTCTTTCATGAAATCTCAACCAGCCACAAGCCCATGGTTTCAAGTGTAGCCAGAGTCGTGACTTTTGCATAAAGGCAACCCATCAGAGCTTGTGTTTTTAAGATAAAGCCATTGTATTCATTTCCTATTGCTATTGTTAACTAATCCCCACAACTGTAGTGGCTTGAAACACTATACATTTATTATCTTATACTTCTGGAGGTCAAAAGGCATAAAATCAAAGTTTTTATAAAATCAGCAGGGCTATGTTCCTTCTGGAGGCTCTAGAGTCTATTTCTTTGCCTTTTCCAGCTTCCAGAGGCTGCCTGCACTCCCTAACTTACGGCCCTTCGTCCGTCTTCCAGGCCAGCCGTGTAGCATCTTCAAATCTTTTCTCTGACTTCTGCCTGCAATGCCACATCTTCTTTTCTGCCTCCTCCTTATAAGGCCCCTTGTGATCACACTGGCCCACCTGGATAACACAGGATCATCTCCCGACCTCAAGATCCTGAATCACATCTGCCAAGTGCCCTTTGCCTTGTAAGATCATATATTCACAGGTGCTGGAGGTTAGGACATGGACTGCTTTGGGGGGGGTGTGTGTGTGTATATGCATTATTTTGCTGACCACAGCCATTTATGTTAGATGTTATTCGTGATACGCATGACTACTTTTCCATTTATACTGCTTTATAAAATGCCAAATAAATCTGGAAACAAAAAAGTAAAAACTCTACTGTGACACACCTCCCTCTCCATTCCAAACTGTCACCACCACTCTCCCCCCAAATACATTTATATATATAAAAGCACAACATACGTTATATGCGTGAGTGTAGAGCTGAGCTTTCACATCTGAAGGCAAACTTGTGGTTTCTGCCAGGTTAAAGATGAAGAACGGAGTTTTCATCCTGGGAGTGGGAAAGTGTTCATGTCAATTTCACAGTCAAAGCTAAATCTGCCAGACCTTTCCATTAATAAGGAACATACAAAGCCCTTCATTCCCCTCATAGTCACAAGAAGTCTACTCTGAACCAACAGTAAGCCTCCCCCCGCCACCCCAAGACACTGCATTCACACTGATTGCCAAATCTTTTAGAAAAAAGCTTACATTCGTCATCACTATTGTACATCATTTCCCTCCCAATGTACTTTTTCACTGTGTAGGAGCAGCTGGGAAGGGTGTAACTTGCTGAGTCTGTCAGCACACCCCTGAAGGTACCCACACCATGTGTGACCAGTTCTTCAAAGGTGGCTGGACTCTTTGACCACATGAACTCACCCATATTGTATTCTGCACACCAATTAAATCAATACCTGTCTGAATAATGACCTGCTTTCTTCTTTTATGTGATTTCTCCCCCAGCTTTCCCACACTCAATCACAGTGAAGAATTGTGCAAACATTCAGTATATCTTTGATTAGTTCTTCAAAGTATTTGTTCCTAAAACTAGGTTCATCACTTGAAATATGCAATCTTCTAACTTTTTCAAAAAGACTATTGCAAAAATTCTTTTTTTTTATAATTGTTATTTTGTCAAGAACCATATTTCTTAACAATTTTTTAAAAAAACCTCTTTAAATGTATGTAAGCCCTTTAATACCCTAACTCAATTCTTGATGCAAAGCGCAATCTCTGGCCTGGAGTGGACATCAACTTGTTTGTTTTTTTTGGCTACCTCCCAAGCACATGGAGTTCTCAGGACAGGGATCAGCTCCGAGCCACAGTTGCAGCCTACGCTGCAGCTGTGACAATGCTGGATCCTTTAATCCACTGTGCTGGACTGAGGATGGAACCTACGTCCCAGCACTCCCAGAGACTCAGTCAGCCATTGCGCCACAGCAGGAACTCCAGGGCATCAATACGTTTTTACTGAAGGAATTACTTCATATGTACTTGGTACCCCTGTTTGTATCCCTTAGGACTTCCACATTAATATTTAGGCCAAAGTCTATTAGAAGTACATTATTTTGAATATTTTAAAATAATAAGAGATCAACAGCATCACCATGAAGTGTTCCACACAGGAAAAACAAGAAAGTACAGCATCTAACACATTAGTAGTCACATCTCTTTTAACATGTCTGTCTGCTCCTTTAGACTGAACTCCTTGAGGGTAGGAACTGTGTCCTAGTCATATATGTAGCTCCATGACTAGCACAGTGCTGGCCTCTAGGGAGTATTCAATAACTGCTTAAGTAATTAGCTAGCACATTACACAGACAGCCAGGGTTACAATGATCAACTTCTTCTCAGGTACTTGCTTGGGTTTAGTTGAGGCAGGAGAGCATAGGCATTATGAATGTTCCATAATCAAAGAGATGTGGGTTTTAGACTCTATTGCTAGATCTGTGTGGCCTTGGACAAGCAACCACTTTACCTCTAGTTTGTTCATTTGTAAAACAGAGATAATAACTTCTCTACAGGTTGTTGACAGGATGAAATGGGATTATGCATGTGTAATGACTAGTACAATGCCTCAAACAAAATAACTGCATAAATATTATTATTATTATTTTGGCCACACCTACAGCATGTGCAAATTTCTAGGCCAGGAATCGAACCTGTGCCACAGCAATGACACTGGATCCTTAACCTGCTGAGCCACCAGGGAACTCCAGTATTATTTTTATTATCACCATGCACCCCTGTACCCCAAATCAAAAGTATCACAGGCTACTTCCTTGCTACATTAAAAACAGACTGCAAACACAAAAGTATAAATTAGTCACCTTGCTTGCCACATCTCTTCATTGGCCACAGATTCCCAAGAAGATGGATCAAACCTGTAGTTACAAGAAAACAGTAATATTTTTCTGCCAGCTACCTTTATTGCTACTATGTCATTCTTATTTTATATACATAATCTTAAGAGGCAAATAAAATAGGCTGCATTTTGAAGTATTGATAATGACCAAAATAACAAACTTATCCTGCTAGAAAAATGTGATTGTTAGGAATTTGAAGTTTTGGTAAATGTGTTCTTAATCTCCACAAGAAGCTCCAGTGCCTCAGGGGATCAAACAAAAGATTAATGGGAAGAGGCTGAAGGCATCTGGGGAGCCAGCTGTTCCTGAGAACTGTCAGGTGGGTAGTGGGGTTGGGGTGAGGCCTCAGTCATTCTATGGACACAGCTAAGAGCCATCAAACTGTGAAGAGAGGGGACTCCTGGCTTTGATAAATCACTGCTGGAGTTGGATGCTGCTCAAAGAACACTGGCTACATCATTTGCTGACTTTTTTCCCTCTTAATTAAAATTACTCTTATTATGTATCTCTTTTGACAGAGTGGAGATAATGAGTGATGCTGTGTAGCTGTACTGTCATCAGCTGTTTGGAGAACAGGTGATTTTCTAACGTTTCCTCACAATAGTCACAGACAGCTGGATATAGAACTCCTTATCCAGCTCTGGCTGGTGTACAGAAACTGTTTGCTCATACTGACTCAAAAAACTTTGGTAGCATTTGTTCATATGATTTTGACTGTTGTTCTTGAATCATAAGCCATAGTTATCTAATCTTTCAATAATTAATAATTTAAAAAACAGACAATGGAGACACCTTTCTTTAGATAGAGACTCATTTTCCATATGGGAGAGAGTCAACTCTGGGTAGAAATGCTTCCAGGAAGACTGATCATGCCCAAAACAACAGATGAGGCTGATGACAAACAACTGTGAAGAAAAAGTTACTCAATCCTACTCTTCCCCACAGGGAAATGATCTGCCATTCTTGAAGAGAAAAACAAACAAACAAACAAACAAACCCAAAAACGACAAATTTATACATGTGGATAATAAACTTAGGCAAGTTTGTTACCACGGGCAACAGAGTGAGTGCCTTTTAACGAATCTCCTCCACTTTTAGGGTCTGGGATATAGGAGGGCGGACTATGTAGCATCACGAGAGCTGGGGGTGGAAGGTGGCATGTGTCTCACCACTGTGATGCCCACGCAACCACAGCCACAACCACAACCTTCCTCCAACTCCCATGGTTCTTTAAGCATGAGGACAAGAGATACACGTTCTCTTTATCTGTGTGCAACAAATAACAACCTTAGCAACTCATTGAGAAAAAGAACAAAAATATGAAAAAATTAAAAGGCATTTCAAAATTTAGTAGGTTTTAAAGGCTATACGCTGATGGAAAACATAACTGCTCTTCTTACCTTCCATATTCTTCAGTCCAGTTATAGATATTTCTCGTAAGTTTAATCCACTCCTCAGGGTTGAATGCAATCTCCGAAGAAACTAATTTGTCACAAGAACCCCATGGCCAGAGCGAATAGTTCTTTTTCCAGGTTGGGTCACCTTCATGAATTCCTATGCAAACAAATGTTTCTTTTCTATTGAAAACAGAAAAATATGTATTTTTAACTGAAAGTTCTAAATGTTAAATAAATGTAACTCACAAAGGGTCATTTTTGACTCTTTAGACCTTGGTTACCAATAAATCATTTGTGAACACTTAGGTTTATTTAAACCTCTCCCAAATATATTGCTTTAAATTTACATTAGTGTTTAAAAAAAAAAAGCTGTTTGGAGGATTAACAGAAAGCATACAAACATAAATGATAAAACCTACCCATTTGTAACATTGTAAGGAATCACTTGGGAACAAGTTTCTGGGGTTCTGCCTCATGTATAAATATACATATTATATGATAGCTTTTTAATTTTATAGGTATAAATATGTCTTCATTTGTGTCCCTACTTAGTAGTAGTCTCTCCTTCCTCGAATTTCCATTGCATTTTGTTTTTAATCTCTTTTAACATTATTTTATTGAACTTGTTATTTTCATTTATAAGTCTTTCTGAGTAGCCCAGAAGCATCCTGAGGACAGGGGCTCTATCTCTGATTTAACTCCGAATCCCACATAGTATGATGCATAGCTAATACACGACATTTGCTGAATAAAATTAATTCAATTTGAATTAACTATTAGGAGATTCAAATCCTGCAAAAAATTAGTAATAGAAATGGTTTAAGTAAGCCTGGTTCAAAAACATCTAATTTGTGATGTATACATAAGTTTTTTTCTACTTCTATTACCAAGTAGAAAAAAAAAAAAGAGCATATTAGGAGAAATTAGTTGAAAGTAAAAAACTTCATAAACATTGAAACAAAACACTTCTGCCATAGATTTTAGATTTTTCCCATCACTTATTACTCCTATGATTTAGGAGAAATTACTTAACTACCTGAGTCTGGGCTCCTAATCAGTAAAATTGGTGTTAACTACCTTTCAGAGCTGTTTAAGATTAAATGAGATATCTGATATAAAGTAAAATATAATATAATTCTGGTTCTGGGAAGATAGAGTAAGCATATTCTATTCTATCTCTCTCACTGTAATTTCTGACTGTAATTTCTGAACAGAAAACATGGGACAGCTATCTGAAGACTCCGAAAAGTAAATGGTAGAAAGCAGACTGAGGGAAGAAACCAGAATTCTAAGTTCCAGCAAATCGGTGGTGAGTTTACCACTTTTCCCCTTCCAGGATTACCTGGCCTAGATTCAAAGGAAGCCTAAAGCCCAGAATATATACCACTGTGGTGCCCACTCAACCACAGCCACCCTTCCTCCAACTCCCATGGTTCTTCAAACATGAGGACAAGAAACGCACGTTCTCTTATTGTGTGCAGCAAATACCAATATTAACAACTATCTTTTAAAAGAAAAAATCAGAAGATTAACAGGCATCTGAAAATTGAGGACAAATGGAGCTCCAGGAAAAGCCCCTCACTTTTCTCCCTAGCCCAAGGAGCAGGAAAAGGAACTCCAAGGGTTGGAGAAGCAGGGGAAAGCCCCTGGATTTTTTTCCCTTCTCTCCTTCCCTGGGCACCAGGCAATACTGTGCCCATAGCAGAGGCAGAAGCACAGTTCCACAGTGGCAGCTGGGCAGCTGGTTCCTGTAACTATGAGGAAGGGGAACACTTCTTGCTAATGAGAGGAGCTGGGGTTCTGAATCGGGGGCAAATTCCCATTACTCCTCCACTGGGCGGGCTTCATATAATTTTAGAAAGAGTATATGTGTCAGTGAGCTTGAAGACAGGTCAAGAGAAATTATATATGAAAAAGAATGGATGTGTGTGTATGTATAACTGAATCACCCTATTGTACAGCAGTAATGATCACAACATTGTAAATCAACTATACTACAAGAAAACCTTAAAAGACAAAAAAGAGAAATTATGTCATTTAAACAAAGAGGAAAACATATTTTTAAAAATGTACAAGATCTTAGGCACCCATGGGACAGTATCAAAAAACATCAAAAGATCTAGCACTGGTGTCAGCAGAGTCCCAGAGGGAGAGAGAAAGGATGTGGAGCAGAAGAAGCATTTAAAGAAATAATGCTGGAAACGCTCCCAAATGTTGTGAAAGATATAATCTTACAGATTCAAGAAACTCAGTAAATTCCAATTAAGTTAAACTCAAAGAAATTTATGCCCAGATCCATCATAATCAAATGGCTAAAAACTAAAGGAAACAAAACAAAACAAAACAAAACCTTGAAAGCAGCCAGAGAAAAACAATACATTTCACACAGGGAAACAATGACTTGAATAACTGCAGATTTCTTACCGGAAACTATGTGGGTCAAGAGGATATAAAATAATGTTGTTAAAGTGAAGGGGGGAAAAAGAATCATTAACCCAGAATTCCATATCCAGAAATATCCTTCAAAAATGAAGGTGAAAGAAAGACATTTTCAGAAAAAGGAAAACTAAGAGAATTCACTATTAACAGTCTTGCCATGAAAGAAATGCTAAAGGAATATCTTAAGATGGAAGAGAAATGATACAAGAGAGAAACCTGAAATATCAGGATTTTTTTTTTTTTGTCTTTTTGCTATTTCTTTGGGCCGCTTCCATGACATATGGAGGTTCCCAGGCTAGGGGTCGAATTGGAGCTGTAGCCACCGGCCTACGCCAGAGCCACAGCAACGCAGGATCCGAGCCGCGTCTGCAACCTACACCACAGCTCACGGCAACGCCGGATCGTTAACCCACTGAGCAAGGGCAGGGACCGAACCCGAAACCTCATGGTTCCTATTCAGACTCGTTAACCACTGCGCCACGACGGGAACTCCCTGAAATATCAGGATTGAGGAAGAGCAACAGATCTGGTAAACATCTAGACAAATATTTTAGACTATTTTTTCTCTTAAATTCTAAAATATATGTATAATGATTGAAAACAAAATTATCACATGTCTAATATATATGACAACAAAATCAAAAGTAGGGCTGTTACAGGGTCTTACATGCTACTAAGGTTTCTACAGTCCACTTGAAGTACTAAGTAGATTATGGAAAGTTAAGTATGTATGTATACTGTAATTCCAAGAGCAATCACTGAAAAAATTTACCAAGAGACATAGTAAAAATAATTCAACATGGAATACTAAAAAAATCAAATTATCCAAAAGGAGGCAGGAAAGAAGAAACAGGAGAATGAAAACCACAGGACCAAACAAAAAACAAAAAATAAAACTATAGACATATATCTAAGATGCATCAATATTTACATTAAATGCAAATGGTCTGAATTAACAATGTAGAACTAGACTTCAGACTGGATAATAAAACAAGACCCAGACATGTGCTTTCTATGAGAAACCCATTTTAAACATGATATGGGTGGTTAAAAGCAAAAGGATAAAAGAATATATACACTGTGAAAATGCTCATCAAATTAAGACCAATCAAAAAACCCAGAAGGATTTTTTGGGTAAACATAGAAAAAGGTGCAAATGCAATTCAGTGAAGAAAGAATAACATTTTCAACAGATGATATTAGAACAATATGACATTCATATGCAAAAGGAGACCTTTGTTCTAAGTACCCTACCTTGCAAAAGTTAACTCAAAATGGATCATTGATCTGAAATGTAAAACACAAAACTATAAAGCTCTTAGAAGAAAATACCTGTGACCTGTCATTAGACAAAGAGTTCTTAGATATGAGATCGAAAAGAAATCCTCTTAAAAGAACTCTTAAAACTCAATGGTAAGAAAACAATCCAATAATCCCACCCCTAGGTATGAGATCCATAAAGAAAAAAAATGAAATGATAATTGGATTTCATTGGGAAAAAAAAAACCCTTTTATCTGCAAAAGACACTTTGAAGCTATATAGACTGAAGAAAATATTTATGAATCACTTTTTTTTTTTTTCCTCCTTTGGTCTTTTCTAGGGCCTCACCCGAGGCATATGGAGGTTCTCAGCCTATGCCAGAGCCATAGCAATGTGGGATCTGACCCAAGTCTGCAACCTACACCACAGCTCATGGCAATACTGGATTCTTAACCCACTGAGCAAGGCCAGGGATTGAACCTGCAACGTCATGGTTCCTAGTTGGATTCGTTAACCACTGAGCCATGATGGGAACTCCCCGGATCACATATTTGACAAAAGATTTGTATCTAAATATACAAAGAACTCTTAAAACTCAATGGTAAGAAAACAATCCAATAATCCCACCCCTAGGTATGAAAACATATTCACACACAAACCTGTACATAAATGTTTATAGCAGCTCTATTCACAAATGCCCCAAACTAGAAAACAACCAAAATGTCCTTCCACAGGTGGATGAATAAAGTATAGTATATCCCTACAATGGAACATTACGTGGTAATGGAAAGATATAAACTACTGATACATAACAACAACTGGGATGTATCTCAGGCATTATGCTAAGTGAAATATGCTTAAACATTTCATCTATACCAGTATCATCACGATTGCCAGCTGATACACCCACGCATCTGCAGCTACTATAGGTGTTGGGTATTTTGAATACCCAAGATTTATTAAATAAATACTGAATGAATGTCCCAGGAAGAACTCACTTCTTCCTTATCCATGCTCCCAGAACACTTGGCTTATATGGTCAATTAAGTCATCTGTTCAGTGAACATACAATCAACATTTACTGTCTCACATGTTACAAGGTTTTATTAGTAGAGAGCTTACTCCACTGTATTATGGCCAGTTGTATTCTCAGCTATGTATGTATACAACCAGGCTGTAGTCTACTCAGACTTGAAACTGAATTTCACTTTATTGCCAGGGCCTAATACAAGCTGGAACATAGTAGATTCAGTTAATGTTTACGAGGCTGAATTAATTAAAACTGACTGAGTAATGCCTGTTTGGAGATGTTAATTGTTGTTACTATTTTATTCCAAAATAGAAAATTAATATTACTCTCACAGCAACTTTATACCCATTACTTTCTTTGCTTTTCTTTTTTTGGTCTTTTTGTCTTTTTTAGGGTCTCACTTGCAGCATATGGAGGCTTCCAGGCTGGGGGTCGAATCAGAGCTGTAGCTGCCGGCCTATACCACAGACACATCCGAGCAGCGTCTGTGACCTACACCATAGCTCACGGCAATGCCGGATCCTTAACCCAATAAGTGAGGCCAGGGATCGAACCCTCATCCTCATGGATGCTAGTTGGGTTCACTAACTGCTAAGCCACGATGGGAACTCTGCCATTACTTTCCTTTGAGCCACAGTATCGTCAGGCTCTGAACACAAAATTACCACATCATTATGTTCTTAGTATGGGAAAGTTTAACTTTGGAATTTACAAAGATAATTTCTGAAGTCCCCTTTATAAGAGAACAGAAATTCTGAGATAAGTTTTCTTCTTCACACTTTGGACAATCCCAAGCATTTCACAGACATGAAAAACGCTCAACACTATACCACCAAAGGAGCTATTTATTCTTGACCTTAACTATGAATAATTTTACGTTCTCAAGTATGGTATTCACAATTCTCATATGTTATCTCAACCAGCATAACTGTAGGTGTTTTTCTTATTTATAAAAATGCCTTATCCTTTAGAAAAAAATCTTTAAGCTATTTTTATATAGTGATTATTCCTGGAAAACATTTGCATTATACTTAAAAGGGGGCCATGGTGTTGATCAGGGGGAAACTATAATTGCTTGCGATCCACCTGCAATGATTTCAAGTAGGCAGGCACATCTCCAATTTCTCTGAATTGTATGAAGATCTTATTTGCTATTCTTACTAATCTGTCTTTATTTTTCCTTTACCCAGAACAATAACATTTATTTCTGCCTGGCCTCATTTATGCACAGATATTAAATTTAATTACAAAGATAATCTCACCGGTGACAGGGAAATAGGTGTAGAAAATTGGTCTTTTGGATGAAGCACAGCTGCTACACAAACAATTTTAGAAAAGCTTAAGATTTTAGAAAAGCTATTATATGAAAAGAATGCTTACTGTTTATTTATTTCAAGAAAATGATAAAGATTAAATGTGACCATTCCACTAGGTAATATTCCTTCCACAGGATTCCACCGGTTCCCAGGAAACTTGACACCTGGTAAATGTTTGGCCATCTTGGGTAAATACCACTCATAAGTCATCATCTGCCAGAAAGATAACATATGATATTATGCTTTCAATATGTTTCTAAAAAGAATCATGTTTGTCAAGGACAGTGGAAAAAGTTCTAAAATGTGGAGGTACTTATCTTAAATACAAACATAATTGAAAAATACACACAAATGCAACTGAGGTATGTGGCACTGACTACTCTTCTAATGACTTAGACCTTAGGTTTCATGTCTTAAGTTACAACTACCATCCATCAGTAGAATCAGCACCTAGTTTCATTTACCTTCATGCATTTACCAGACTACCCAGAATGATCCCCATTCTTATACTTAGAGAGTGTGTACGGAACTTTTAGAACCAGCTGAAACAGCGCTTCCTCTAGGATGCCCTCCCCGGTTTCCACAGTAGAAGAAGATAGTCCTATAGCACTTTGTACCTACCTCGATTATAGCTCTTAGCCTATTCCTCACTAGGCTGTGAGCTCCTACAGGAAAGGGACTGTATCTTTTCATCTCATTGCCTCTGCACCTAGCACACTGCCCGGCATAAAGTACTTCGAAAACTATGTTTGCTGGAGTTGATATCTCTTTCTAATGGCTAGAATAGACAACCAGGCAAAATGAAGATAGGTGTCATTACTCCTTCTTTCACTCACTCATTCAAAACAAAAGCATTGCTTACCTATAGCAATGCTTATAATGAAGAAGATATAATCCCTGCCCTTGAGAAACTCAATTATATGATAACCTACGCCTCAATCCCTAGCCATGCCTCGGGCACCGCCAAACAACAACAAATCTTTGGTGAAATTATCTGAATGTATTAAAAGCTCCAAATTAATTACATATCCTTAAATATTCTTTGGATTAAAATAGTATCAGAAAAAAAATCATTTTTTAATCTTATACTTAATATATACTTCATTGTATACTTTTTATATGTACAGATTTCCTTTTTTTTTGGTAAAGAAAAGACTCCTACTCCTCTTTAAACCTTCAATGGTTCATTAAAGTTTAGAGATCATTGAGCAATTATGCTTATTTAACAATTAATTTAAGTAGAAGTGACTAATTTTAACCCTAGCATACATTGTAAATACTCAAAAAATACTTATTGAATTAGATTTTATTACTCAATAGTTTCAGTTCTTGGGGATAGTAAACATTACTAAATACTAAATACCCACTGTGGGCTGTGACCTTACTGTTTCTCAATTTATTGTCTTAATAACCTTACTATGTGAGAAAATTTTATTAGATACTGTTGATTGCTCACTCAACAGCTAATCCTTCTTTCCAAGTAACACAATCCTGGTTTCAACAAGGTAGTTCTAGTCATCCTCCTTTGCTAGTGAGTAGCTTAGGAGTGGTCATGTGACCCACTAGTGGAGGTCCAAGGGCCCGAGTGGAGGTCTGCTGGGGGCATCTTGGACACTTGTTACTTCCAGCACAGAGAGAGGGAGAGGAGCTGCCCCAGAACACTTATGTCATGGAACTGCTTGTATTATCAATCCTAAAACCTCCTCTTTCCAGACCACTTGTTCTGTGAGATTAAAAACTCCAATAATTTAAGGTACTCTTAGTCAGGGACTGTTTCTTACATTCAGAAGCATCCTAACTTATTTTTACAATGATCATTTCCATTTTAGAGATAAGGAAACAGAGCTCTAAGAGGAAAAAATCATTAGCCCCAAGTCAGATATCTAAGAAGTGAGATGATGAGGACTTGAATTTAGGCCTAATTAACTTGGAAATCCAAGCTTCTCAACCATAGTAGCTGTTATTCCAAACAGCATTTAAGATCATAGTATGATACCATATTATCAACAAATGATCTAGCTTTTGTCAGATGCTAGACTGAAGATCAAATTAATCATCTCCAGAGGTGCATGATATAAGTGCAAACTGCATATAAAAATGTGTATAATTTTCAAATGCCCCATATTTGAAAATCTGTTTTAGTGTCCTCAAAGCATTTTAATTATTCACGTTAAATGAATGAAATTTGTTAAATAAGTATTGTGCCTAAGAGTTTGCTCACTCAAACTAATGGTATTTTTTCAAGGTTAAGAATTTCTCTTTTCCTGATGACTATTCTAAAAACACCAGAGAAATGTTTGTTCCCTTTTAACTATTTATGGTTTAAATAATAAATCCTACAGTTTAAATATATTTTCTTAGTTCCAGAAGATTATTTTAATAGACCTTGAATGGTTACAAGTCCTCTCCAAACATGCTTTTTGTCATAAGAGCAACAAAATTCACACACACATTTTATAGCAGAATTGTGATTAATAATTTCTATTTTGAGTGAAATGTTTACTTACCTGCAGTTTGACTTATTTTATAGCCAACCTAATTTATTTTAATCACTGGAGCAGTGGGCAGTGTTAATTTGAATGGTTGAGTTGGCTGGATGTAAAGAACAATTTAAAAATAAATTTGCAACACAGTATTTTCATGGTCTATCATGTAAACTAAAGATCTAGGATGTTATTTGAATCTAATATGAAACATATTAACTCTTAAAACACTCAGTTTAAACAAAGAAAAAAAAGAAGCAACTCATGACTTTTCCTATTAGTTAAAATAAAAGAATGTGATACATATTTTACCTAAGAGTGATCATGGAAACTGCCATTTGCTGTTTAAAAAAAAAAAAAGAGTTCTTTAAAAAAACATATGTTTTAAAATGATTGCTATTACAGAGTTTCCATTGTGGCACAGGGGAAACAAATCCAGCCAATATCCACGAGGATGTAGGTTCAATCCCTGGCCTCGTTCAGTAGGTTAAGGATCCAGCGTTGCAGTGAGTTGTGGTGTAGGCCAGCAGCTACAGCTCCGATTTGACTCCTAGCCTGGGAACTTCCATATGCCCAGGAAGTGCAGCCCTAAAAAGCAAAAAAAAAAAAAAAAAAAGAATGTTATTACTACATTCTGTTTTTTCATATACTTACTTCCTGATCCACTAAAGAAATATCTGGCCTCAGTCCCTCGCAATAATGCAGGTATCGGAGAGAATTCCCTGGCAGATCTCCTCTGAGTAAGATAATCGCACCCTGAGGCATAGAGGCTAGAAGGTTCTTTGCAAACTTATCGATCACATAGTTGGTCCTTTGGTCACAAATGCTAAATAAAAGGATCACAAAATATTAAGATAGCAACACACTGCTTTAGTTTTAATAAGACTGGACTTATCTCCCATTTCATTCCTTTCCCATCACACAATCTACATTTAGTGTTTTAAAATATTTTAATTTAATCTTCTAAGAGTATGCATATATTTGAAAAGGGAACACTACTAACTGGAAAAAAAAAGGAACTAATTGTGCAATTGAAAAGAAATCAGCATACTGCTTTACTTCTGGAATTTATAATCAATTCCATAAAAAGGGAATCAGTCAGTACTCTAATCAGTTCTCTGATTCCACTTGGAGTTTAAGGTAGTTTCATGTTGATTCCATTTAATTCAAAAGAACTTTCAGAAATGCAAAAGGAAACCTGCCAGTTTCTGGCAAAAATTTGTACATCTGTTTGACTTTACTGCACATACAGGTTGATCCTTTCCAACTCTCCCTGGACCACAGGCTCCCTGTGTTCCTCTCCCTTCTAGACTGAGAAATCTCTGGGGAGAGTTCTCATCATGGCTCAGCGGAGATGAGTCTGACTAGCATCCATGAGGACGCAGGTTCGATCCCTGGCCTTGCTCAGTGGGTTAAGAATCCAGCATTGCCAAGAGCTGCGGTGTAGGTTGCAGACACAGCTCAGGTCTGGTGTTGCTATGGCTGTGGTGTAGGCCAGTGGCTACAGCTCGAATTTTTTTTTTTTTGGTCTTTTTGCTATTTCTTGGGCCGCTCCCGCGGCATATGGAGGTTCCCAGGCTAGGGGTCGAATCGGATCTGTAGCCACCGGCCTACGCCAGAGCCACAGCAACGCAGGATCCGAGACGCGTCTGCAACCTACACCACAGCTCACGGCAACGCCGGATCGTTAACCCACTGAGCAAGGGCAGGGACCGAACCCGCAACCTCATGGTTCCTAGTCAGACTCGTTAACCACTGCACCACGACGGGAACTCCTACAGCTCCAATTTGACTGCTAGCCTGGGAACTTCCATATGCTGCAGGTGCAGCCCTAAAATAAAATTAAAAAAAAAAAAAAAAGAAATCACTGGGGAATGACACCAGTGAGAAGAAAGGAAAGGAATAACTGGTTGAGATGTTTACTTCTCTCCAGGCATTAACTGCTACTGCCAGCAACAGTAACACACCTCTTTTCAATGAGGAAGTGGACTTTCTAACTTCAAAGGAAAAACTGGCATGAATTCTGAGAGCTTTCCATGAAAAATGGAAAAGAACACAAGAGAGTAAAAACATCAAAAAATGAACAAGCAATGTCTTTCCTGTTATGATCAGGTCTGTTACGTGTAATAGTGTTGAGAAACACAGCCTAAAACTGAATCACTGGGTTGGCATCACAAAGCAAATAAACAAACACTCCAGGAACAAAATATTATCCTTGCCTCTGTAACTCTTGCAACTATTTTTTATTGTGATCCTCGACTTTACAAGGTGATGCCTCACATTCTGCCACCCAGCAAAGATGATATCTATTCCATTCACCTGGGGCAAAAAAGAATCAAAACAAAATAAAAACACTCAGCTGGTGCAGGCATCCCTGGTGTAGGACCTGAATTGCCCTAAAGACCTGAGCCAGAAGAGGACTGGGATGAAAAAGGATGGGGAACCAACTGACTGTAGGCTTGGCAAACCCTTCCTGAGCTGGCCATGGAGTTGTATCTGGGACCTGCCTCCCCTTCCCACAAGGCCTCCTGGTTGACATGGCCTCCCTCATGCTGGCTCTTCCTCAGTATTATAAAGAACATCAGTTTTTAAAGTTAAGTTGGAAGGGGGAACTGTAAGCTTTTAAAGTACTAGTCAAATCTCTTATAGCAAAACTCCAGTACACTCTTCCACTTTTGTAATGTTTACTTAATGCTGCTGCAAATAAATGAACTGTCATCTAAACTTTTATTTATTATTGTCATCAAAACTTTTATCTTTTATGTTACATTGAGGCTTTCATTATAATGGTTATTAAGCAGATCTTGAAAAATATATGTAATATTAATAATGCATAAGGGTTAAGAAACTTTTACAACTTTGTTTATTTAAAACACTTAGTATACACTACTGTAGAGTATACCAGATGAGGGCCAAGTATTACTCAAAAGATGAAATCTTTGAAGCATAAAGTGAATTATTTTAGGGCATTCAAAAAAAGCCCAAATGTCTTTACTCTCCACCTAAGTGGTATTTTATTTAAAAAAATTTTTTTACAGAAATATAGTTGATTTACAATGTTGTGTTAATTTCAGGTCTAAGCGGTATTTTAATTTGTGAAATTTTACATATACTCCATATTCTGTGATGTATCTCTAGGATTCCCTAGGGGATATATATAAATATTTTACAGGTACCACCAAATCCTTTGCAATGCCCTGAAACTACCCATCACTCATGCTGAGATTCTTGTTTGAAAGTTTAAGATCTACTGCATTCAGAATAAGCTGTCTCGCTTTGAAAACTAGTGGAAGTTAAAATCCTAGAATCTAAATATCCAAATGTCTCTGGCTCAAGTGCCACTTTTCATAAAAATAACCATGTGTTACCTATAATTAGAATATATTTGGTAAGTTACAAAAAGAGTTGCTGAAAGCCATTCCAGAAACTGGAGCCCATTGGTGTTCAGCACCCGGTTACTCTCAGAAACAAGTGCAGCCAAACCGATGCCAGCGAGGACAGCCACCACTGCATTGCTCTGCATCCAAAATCGTTCCACCTGCGGAAGAGGCATGCAAACAGTGCACCCAGTTGACTGGTTCATGCAGTCTATCAGGTGTTTATATATTTTAAAAACATACTGCATGCATTTAGTTGCTTATGCCTTGTGTCATTTAGGTCTTCTTTACTGACTTCCCCAACCCAACTCCATGTCACTTTTCAACATGCAAGCATTGCTTCTTCCCCATCTCATCTCCCTTTTTGGATCCTTTTCTATACTTTTCTTTAGGTTCTTTTCTATACTAAGAGTTTCATCATGAACTCTTTATTCCAACATGCAAAGTCGGTGAGGTGGAGAAATGCTTTTGCTTTACTCCTGCTGTTTCCTTCCCTGTGGAGAAGCTGCACTAGTACAACACTCCTGGCCTCTCTACCCTCAGCAGAAGGGCTGTCAGACCCTGAGCTGACTGGGGAGTCAGGGAACTGGGGCTGCGCTGCTTAGCTCTTTCTCTTTCCTCCCTCTTCCTCTTGGAGGTGAGGTGCCCACAAGAAGTACTTGTCCAGGGGCAGGCTCTGGGGTGAGGGGGAGCTGAGGTGGGGAGAGCCCTGCCCTGTGCAGCACTGCCTGACTGTCCATTTGGGGATGCAGGATGGGGGGAATCCCTCAACCACAGGTATTAACGCATTCTCCACTCTCAGTGTCATTGGTAACAAAGGTGATTCTCCCACTCAGGGTACTGGTTTAGCTTGTTCTCAATTGATTTAGAACTCAGGTGATCAAGTAAGGTTTTAGTCATTGGGCCTCTTGAACGCACACATACAGTTGGTTTCAGCTGTCAAAAAAGAGCTATCTATATTTACAGAGTGTCTATTAATAAGGAAAAGAAATACTCTAATGTCAGACATGGTAATCAGGGGAAAACAGAAAAATAGTTGCTCTTTTGTACAGGCTTGGACTGGTGAGGTAGGAAATAAGGAGTATGTTGGTAGAGCCCCTAATTACAACCTGTACTTCTTTGCTGTTTTTTTAAAAAAGTTCCAGGAGTTCCTTGGTAGGGCAGTGGGTTAAGGATCCAGCATTGTCACTGCTGTGGCACAGGTTTAATCCCTGGCCCTGGAACTCCTGTGTGCTGTGGGTGTGGCAAAACAAACAAACAAACAAAAAATTCCAGGAGAAATGCAGTAGTACCTATATCTGCAAGCACACATATGAAATGACTAACTTAAATTTACCTTATTTATTTTTCTATTTAACTACTGTGTTAATTAAACAGTGCTTCATCCACCCCCCCCTTCCCCAAACAGAAGCCTTAGCCTTACTGGTTCAATAATTTAATTTCTGAGTTATAATAAAGTATACATAATTTTAACTATTTCTGAGATAACTTGCTATTCTACAAGATTTATGAAAGACAAATTTTTACATTCTTCACAAGCTTTTAGGTCAAAGGATATATCTAGGTAAAACTTACCACACCCATGAAAAGTGGTTTTGAAATATCTAGATTTGCCCTCCAAGCAAAGAACAATGAATAAATGCAAAACATTCCAGTAAAAAGCCATGCTAATGGTGGGTTCTGTCTGTCCCTATAAAAAAATTAAAATATGTCAAAAATTATTTACATGACATGAATATCAATAGTAATATTACATAGTTTTAAACTATAGGAAAAATATTTGGAACTATAAAACTTTCCATTTCTAAGTAGAAAAAAAGGAAGATCTTTGGTTTTAAAAATATAAATTGGAATACATAACTAAAGCATGGTAATAAACTACACATAGCACTACATATTGTGGACAACATAACTTGGAACTATGTAGCAAAAGACAGGAAGTTAAAATCTGCAGAAGAAATATAAATTACTAGTCTTGTTAAATTTAAGATGTAACTAAACATATACAAAAGAATCATTTCTTGCATCAAAATAATAAAGATTTTAAAATGACAAATCTTAGTGCTGGTGAGAATGCAATTGTATGTGAATATATGTTAGTACAATGTTCAAGAAAAGTTAATTTTTTTTTGTCTTTTTGCTATTTCTTTGGGCCGCTCCCGCAGCATATGGAGGTTCCCAGGCTAGGGGTCGAATTGGAGCTGTAGCCACTGGCCTACGCCAGAGCCACAGCAACATGGGATCCGAGCTGCGTCTGTGACCCACACCACAGCTCACGGCAACGCCGGATCGTTAACCCACTGAGCAAGGGCAGGGACCGAAGCCGCAACCTCATGGTTCCTAGTCGGATTCGTTAACCACTGCGCCACGACGGGAACTCCAAGAGAAGTTAATTTGATAATACACATCAAGAACCTGAAAAATATTCACACTGATTGATCTTATAGTTTCACATGTGGGCATAATTTTTTTTTTTTTGCTTTTGGGCTGCACCCACAACATATGGAGGCTCCCAGGCTAGGGGTCCAATTGGAGCTGTAGCTGCTGGCCACAGCCACAGTCACAGCAACACCAGATCCAAGCTGTGTCTGCGACCTACACCACAGCTCACTGCAACGCTGGATCCTTAGGGCATAAATTTTTAAGCAGAAACCAGAAATGTGGATAAGAATTAATCCACAAAAATATTTTAGTATTACTTAAGATAGTGGAAAAAATAGAAGCAATCTAAGATCCTCAAATAGGAGAACATTTAAATTAATTTTCCTGGGTTAAAGGATGGAATATTATGCAGAAATTTAAATGATTCTAAGTATATTTTATGGTATGAGAAAATGCTCACGATATAATGTTAAATGTAAGAAAACAAAACTATAAATGTTTATACAAATACACATTTACATAAAAATATATTCAACAAACTAGAAAGTAAATGAATAAATTAATGGTGGTTAATAATGCTATATATTCTTAGGTTTCCTTTATCAATGGAGGTTGCTTTTATCTTCAGGGGAGTTTCAATTTTTGTTTGCTTCTTTTGTAAAGCAACATAGTAACTGGCTGGAGTTTCTGTTGTGGCTTAGCAGGTTAAGAACCCAACTAATATCCATGAGGATGTGGGTTCTATCCCTGGTCTCACTCAGTGGGTTAAGGAGCCAGAGTTGCTACAAGATGCACTGTAGGTCACAGACACGGCTTGGATCCTCCTGCATTGCCATGCCATGGCTGTGGTGTAGGCTGGAAGCTGCAGCTCTGATTCGACCCTTAGCCCAGCAGCTTCCATATGCCGCAGGTGCAGACCTAAAAAGAAAGAAAAAAAAAACAACAAAACAAAACAAAATAGTAATTGGCTATGGGACAAGTAAGAGATCAAACCAGAGTAAGACATCAGATAGCTCGGCTAGTTAGATTATCTATTTATTATTTATTGTCTTTTCAAGGGCCGCACCTAAGGCCTATGGAGGTTCCCAGGCTAAGGGTCTAATCGGAGCTGTAGCCTCTGGCCTATGCCAGAGCCACAGCAACGCGGGATCCGAGCCTCATCTGCAACCTACACCGCAGCTCATGGCAACGCCGGATCCCTAACCCACTGAGGGAGGCCAGGGATTGAACCTGCGACCTCATTGTTCCTGGTTGGATACATTAACCACTGAGCCACGACGGGAACTCCTTATTTATTTATTTATTTTTGTCTTTTTGTCACCTAGTTAGATTAAAATATACTGCTTAATCTTTCAAAGTCATTAATTTATAATCAGAAAAACAAACAAGCAAAAAAGCAACACAAATTTGCCTTAATAGAAGTAGTTAGAGTCATTTATTTGGAATATAAAATACTATTGGCTATGTTCAATAATGACATTTTGAATATATTAATTCAATTAATGAACATGGGAAAAATAACAGGAAAGGAATTATATTACTCACTTTCTTGCTAAACATATGTTTGCCCAAACTGCAAGGGCTTGAATGTTGAATGAGAGCTGGGTCCTCATATTTGTCACTTGAGATCTAGAAAAGACAATCTAACTTATTGTTGGGAGAAAACAACTTTGTTAGTTCCAAATAAAGCATCTTTGTAGAATAATCTGACTGTGCACCAAGTAATTTTAAAGCCTAGAGTCGGATTTTAAAATTATTTTGCATTCTTTTAATTTCAGAGAAAAAGAACCACAAGAAAGTGTTAATTAGCTCATAGATGTTTTCCAGTTGTATCATTCGATTACTAACTTACACAGTTTGGGCTAAGATAAGAGCAAATAATTCTTTGGTATTTTTGATATTGGTGTGCTCCACTGATATTATAAACCAATTTGTATCCTAGATGAGTTTAATAAGAAGTCAAGTGAATGGGTTTTTGAACTTTTTGCTGTTGGCACTGGAAACAGACATGGCCTCCAGTGATTTAGCAACTGAGAACAAAACTAATGCAAATAGTTTTCTAGAGATCCAGTCATGAAGAAAAAAGGACAAAAAAAGTGATCTCCAACCATCCTTTTCTGGGTTATTTTCTTCCTTAAAAGCCTTTCTTGTTTTCTATATTATTTGGTTCAAAATACAGTTAAGCAAGCAATCTCCAAGAAATGTACCTTTTTTTCCCCTACAATTAATCTAAATTATTTCATTAGCTAATAAGCATTTTCCAAGTGTTATCTGAGTTCTCAAATAGCAGTCTCCAATTTTTTACAACGAAATGACTTTATTTACCATCTCAAGGAACTTTCTTTTCCCTACTGGCAGTTTTACTGGAGAAAATGTGATGCCATAATTATGGAAACCACAATATGTATTTTACTAATGGAGACTCGTCTACTCCGAGAAGATAACCTTCCTCGTTTTCAAATACACTTGAAAAATTGATTCTAGCACAAGGCCCATTTCAAACCATTCTTCAAAAGGAATAAAGTCGGTCTCAAAATTAATTCTTGGAGATCTGTTGCTTAAATGTAAGCTCTAAAACATGTCACTGCCTAGGGTTAGATTCAGTAATTTCCAGTATGCAATGCAATTTAAAGGTATGCATGGGGAAAGGATGTAATTTGCTTGACTGGGAAAGGGTAGATGATCAGGTTCCATCATGTGGAAGGATTTTCTAGTAAGTTAATTATGAGTTGCCTTTCTCGACACTCCTGTCCACCTGAAACAATTAAAGACTAGAAATTCTCAGTCAGAAGGGTGCTAGATTATGCCTTGATTCCACATTATGATTTCATTTGAACAAAGCATCGGTGTGAGTGGTCATCACTTTTGTCAAGTCTTTTTGTCTGGGTATAAGGCCTAACTACTATTATTTCAATGTAAAGGAGGCCTTTAAGTTCCCCAGTAGATGACTTTTATGTGCAGCTGATGGCACGTAGATGTGTCGTCCAGGATGACTCTTGAGGCTTCCTTAGATTCATGTGGGATTTGTTAAGGCAAAATATACCAGTGATCCTGAGTGTAGCAGGGAGTCTTTTGCTGTGGAGGAAAGCAGAACAAAGGAAAAGCCCAGAGATACTGCAAAAGCTGCTTTTATCTTTAAAAGCGAAACCGAGCTTCTTGCTACCTTCTCCCCAACAGAAAAGAAAAAGGAGGCACAAAAGTCTCTGTCAGGGAGTTCCCATTGTGGCGCAGTGGTTAACGAATCCGACTAGGAACCATGAGGTTGAGGGTTCAATCCCTGCCCTTGCTCAGTGGGTTAAGGATCCGGCGTTGCTGTGAGCTGTGGTGTAGTTCACAGACATGGCTCTGATCTGGTGTTGCTGTGGCTGTGGCGTAGGCCAGCAGCTACAGCTCCAATTAGACCCCTAGCCTGGGAACCTCCATATGCTGTGGGAATGGCCCAAGAAACGGCAAAAAGACAAAAAAAAAAAAAAAGTCTGTCAGACATAAAATAAATATTTAACATCAATTACTTACAATCATCAAAATGCTATATAAGAATAATTGGTGGCAGGGAAATATTTTCAAGACATTGTATTAAATGAAAAACAGCAGGCTAACAAAACAATGTATATTATGATTTCATTTTTAAAAACAAGCAAAACTATAAAAAATATTGGAAGGATATAGATAGAAATATTACTGGATTAAGAACAGTGGTTATCTCTGCAGGTTGGAATTATAGGTAATTTTAATTTTCTTGGTTTGCTTACCTCTATTTTCTAAATTTTCTATTATAATTATGTTTCATTTTTTGAGTAGAAGAAAGTAATTTAAAAAGAAATGAAGGGAGTTCCTGTCATGGCTCAGTGGAAACGAATCTGACTAGGATCCATCAGGACACAGGTTCGATCCCTGGCCTTGCTCAGTGGGTTAAGGATCCGGCGTTGCTGTGAGCTGTGGTGTAGTTCACAGATGTGGTTCAAATCCTGCCTTGCTGTGGCTGTGGTGTAGACTGGCAGCTGTAGGTCCAATTCAACCTCTAGCCTGGGAACCTTCATATGCCACTGGTGCAGTCCTAAAAAAGATAAATAAATAAATAAAGTGCTCTATAAGAAAATAAAAAGAAACCAAGGATGTATGGAAGGAAGTAAGCAAGCTAGCAAATGAACAAGATAGAAATAGAACCCATGAACTACCTCACATGTAGATTTGAAATATTTCTGCGTATTTTTAAAATAGTTTTCAAGTAGTCCTGTAAATTCCAAATTAATAAAGTGATTACTTCAGTGTTAGAGAAACCTATTCATTCCCAATTTTATATTGAAAATATTATAAGAATATTATAGAATCAGTATGCTATTTTTCAAGTTGTCTTAACCTGTGTAGGTTTTAAAGAAAATATTAACCCATCTTTCAAAGAAACTAGTAGATAATATAGATGAAAATATATTTGCTTAAGCACGCTCTAATAAGGTTGGATGTTTAAAGATATGTAAGTCAAAAATACAGCTTAAGGCAGCCTAAAAAAAGTCTTAAAAACATTAAATAAATTAAGATGTGAATAATGATCATAGCTCAAACCAAAATAATAAGAAAATAATTGTTTAAATTATGCTAAATACAATATTACAAAATGTTTCTAAAAGAAAAAAGATATAAACAAAGAATAAGTTATTTATAAAGCAATAATACATTGGGAAATTTTGCATCTAACTCCAAGTTGAAACATTTTCATTTTATAGATTCTATATAGTTTCCTAATAGTCTTGTTATTCCCTGTTGTACTTGTTGCTCATTTTATACAGACTAATGCTTCACAAATTCCAGAAATTCCTAAAATCATTTAAAGGAACTAATAAAGAATTCATTTAAAAATATTTGAAAATATTTCATACTCACAGCAATATTTCAGACATACTGGATCCTATTTCAGATTTGGCCTAAACATAAAAGAGAAAAGTTTATTTGCACAAGCATTAAGCTGAAGCTTTGGTAGGCTACTGTATCTTAATTACCCTGATTTAAAAGATACAATGTCACTTGTCTCTTCATTCAAAGTGTTTACTTCAGAGCCTTATTGGATTTTTTTTTTTTTTAAAGTCAGTGAAAACTAAACACAGACACCCTTTAGGAATAATTTCAGAAATAATAATTGCCTAAAAATCAGTTAGACTCTTCCAGCAGGAATGATTAACACATTAATGAATTAGCAGACTTCACACTTTTGTTACAGAGTCCAAGCTTTAAGCTCTTTTTTGGGCACTCTGATCAGAACTTATTATCACCTGTCTATAATTTCACAATTATGTGTGAATTATACACATTTCAAATCCGGAATGGCCCTCACACAGTATCTTAATGGAATATAACCAAAGTAAGCAAACCAGAGTATAAAGTATCTTTCTAAGTCAAAAAATAATAATACTTTTATTAAATGATTTATTATGAAATATCTCCTACATACAAAAAACATACATAATATCTATTTAGGGGATAAAGATTTTTTAAAAAATCTATAGACTCACCACTCATTGAAGAAACAGAACTGCATGAATACCATAAAGGTATTTCAGAAAGTCTTTAAAGGGCTTTCTTATCCCCCAGTGGTAACTACTACCTTGAATTTTGTGTTAGTTGTTTCCCTACCTTCTAAAAATACATAGTTTTACTACTTTTTAAGTATCCTTGAGCAATAAATTGCTTTGTTTTTACATGCTTTACAGTTTTGTATAAACAGTATCATAGTATTTGCAGTCTTTCCAGATTTACCCTCTTAAGTAAGATACAAAACCCACAAACCATGAAAGAAAAATCAGATACAACTGTCTGTCTTAAAGTAAAATCCCGTCTGTTTATCCTTTCACTTTTCAGATAACCATTATATATAACCACATTCAGTATTTTCCCCAAATTTATGTCTTAGGGAAAGCAAGGTCTTTTGAAATTCTTTAAAACACACTGTTTTCACTTAGTGAGATCATATGCTGTGAAGCATTTACCTATTTCTGTCCTCCAGTAAATACTAACATGAACACTCTTTATCAAGTATGTTTTTTTTTTGTTTTTGTTTTGTTTGTTTTTTTAAAGAGAGAGAAGTAGTTGGTCAAAGTAAAGTAAAAATTTTGAGGTTTTTTTTTTTAAATCTTTTCCAAGAATTTTAAATCACCAACCAAGAGCCCAAAGTGGTACCCAATGCTAACAAGAAATGCTTCAACTACTGGCAGCAGTCTTTTTAATGTTTGTTATCCTGAAATATATATTCAAGGTATACAACAGAATGATGTCAGATTAAGTGATTCAGGTTTTTGTTTTTTTTTGTTTGTTTTTTTTTTTTTTTGTCTTTTTGCCATTTCTTTGGAGGTTCCCAGGCTAGGGGTCGAATCGGAGCTGTAGCCACTGGCCTACACCAGAGCCACAGCAACGTGGGATCCGAGCCGTGTCTGCAATCTACACCACAGCTCACGGCAACGCCGGATCGTTAACCCACTGAGCAAGGGCAGGGACCGAACCCGCAACCTCATGGTTCCTAGTCGGATTCATTAACCACTGCGCCACGATGGGAACTCCTGATTCAGTTTTTTTTTTTTTTTTTTCCTAACATATTTGAAAGGCCACATTCCAGGGGGCAAGTGTGTTATATAAATAAATGAAAATTCATACACTGTCATTGATAAACACTGATTGCGTTTTTTTTTTTTTTTTCACTCAAGGTCCACTGAAGTTTTGCCACTTATTTCCTTAAAAGGACTTTAAATGTAAGTTTACCAGACTGAACGTTCCATATTCTTCCCTGAGAAAATGTGTCAAAAATCCTAGCAATGTTGTCTGGTCTCCCCAGGTCCAACGAGCTTGATGGAGGTAGGATGAGATGGGAAGGTAAATATAGGGCAGCAAACCAGCAGTGAAGAACAGACTCAAGTTCAACAAGGAGCCCAGGGAGAGTTCCTGCATCAGAGTACATGGTGTCACATGTATGACAATGTTTATTTTAGTCAGATCCATCCTGGAACTTCAAGAACACATCAAGGAAAACATCAAATAAAACATCAAATATGTTTACTCAGAGCTGATCTCTCAATTTATATTAAGTCACCACAGAATACTATGTTAAACCTTCTGATTACTGTGGATTACTAGAAAATTGCATCAGCCTGAACGCCTTTGCATGGCAGGTGAAATCTGAATGAAGCAAATAATATTAGCAAAGACTCATAAGTATCATGTTTATTGCATCTTTTACATTTAAAACCATGTCATGACATGCAGTGTTACACAGCTGAGATAACCCACTTGGAAGTGATTATGCGTCTGGCTGGTTTTGAAAATGCTCAAATTATTGTTCTAATACCCATCATCTTTGTTACCATCATCAAGAGCAGACTTCAGCTATGTACTCTCTTATGATTCTACACTGACAATATATCCGTTCTATAAGGGTTTTGGACATTTCATGGAAATACATGGCATAAAGCCAATTTTTAAATAACCTCCCAGTTCATCCAAATACTTTTTTTTTCTTCTCAGTTTCTATATAGAAAGGAAATTTGTTGTTATATGTAAGAGTCTTGCCTCAAAGAGGATATATTTCTCATCTGCACATTTCTAAAACAAAGGACTATATTGCCAAAATTTTATAAAGATTAAGTCCAAAAGAATCCTGGTATACTACAATGATTCAAATAGTGACTAATTTAGTAATTGAGAAAAAGGTTTCTTAAAAAATATGATTGGAAATTGCCATTTTTTCCTTTAAAAAAGGGAAATTCATAGGTAACAATGAATATGAAAACCAAGGTTGACATTCACCAGAAGTAGAAAAGCAGTTGACTTATATTAGCATTTTCAAAGAAACTTTTTTTTTTGTCTTTTGTCTTTTTAGGGCTGCACCCGCAGCATATGGAGATTCCTAGGGTACCAGTCCAATCAGAGCTGAAGCCTCTGGCCTACACCACAGCTCACAGCAATACCAAATCCTTAACCCACTGACCAAGGCCAGGGATCGAACCTTCGCCCTCATGGATGCTAGTCAGATTTGTTCCACTAAGCCACAATGGGAACTCCCTCAAATAAACATTCTTAATTGAAAATTGAGTATTTTTTATTACAGCACTGATTTCATTTGATATTTATAGTGGTAAAAGGATCCATAAAAATGATGGCATGAAAAAAGATGTAAGAAATAACTAAATGAACAATATATGCCTTTGCTAATTTTAAAAGTAGCTTTAAAGAAAGTAAATGTTTAGATTTTGGCAGTTTCTGCATATTATAAAGCTCAATTAGAATTGCAAGATGAAGTTGCTGCAGAGTTTTCCTTTTGTGTGGGAAACAAATAGGGAAACAATTACATCAGAGCTATTTCAGAGAATGCAGGAGAGTAGTTCTGAGCCCTAGCTGCACATACACTGGGATCACCTGGAGAGTTTTTTTTTGGTCTTTTTTTTCTGCTATTTCTTGGGCTGCTCCCACGGCATATGGAGGTTCCCAGGCTAGGGGTCGAATCAGAGCTGCAGCCCCCGGCCTACGCCAGAGCCACAGCAACGCGGGATCCAAGCCGCATCTGTGACCCACACCACAGCTCACGGCAACGCCGGATGGTTAACCCACTGAGCAAGGGCAGGGACTGAACCCGCAACCTCATGGTTCCTAGTCAGATTCGTCAACCACTGCGCCACGACGGGAACTCCAGGAGAGTTTTTTAAATGTCAATATCTGGGCCTCATCTCAGATCAAATAAATCAGAATTATTTTAGGGTGGGATCTCACACACACATCCATGAACACTTAGAGATATCTACATCTATAGATATATGTACACATACATATACTTACACTCCCCCAACCCTCTCTCTCTTACTTTCTTAAAGCTTCCCAGATAATTTAAGTGAGCCTTGAGGGTTGCAGTCAACTGACACAGGATTTCCTGCTGTGCCTCAGGTCACCTGACCAGTGAGATCCAACTCCCTGTCACTGCTTTGATAGATCTTATTTTCTAGCCTCTGCTCTTTAAATAGTGAAAATAAAAGGTCCTTTGAGAGTCATACTTCCTCTGATTTCAGCATTCATCAGAAGCCCATCTAAGTACAGGGCATACAAGCCTTTAAGACCAGACACCTAGCTTGTCAACTCTGAGTCTTGCATGTTTTATACAAGAATATGGCTCGCCTTTCAAAAAACGAAGACAAAATATCTGCTTTTTAAGCTCTTGTCAGAGAATGTAACTCTCTGATATCTGAATGCATCATCTTTGATATCAGAAGCCTTGTTAAGGGTGACACCATCAAGATGGCAACATAAATCATTCCCAACTTCAGTCTTTCTCACAAAACACCATCATGAGACACCATCATGAAAATCTGCGAGTGCGGCTAAGGCTGAAGCGTGCTCCTGGTCCAGAGACTGAGAAGTATAGAGGGGCACTCACTCTGACCCTCTCATCCCTCCCCGAGGCCAGAACGGTGCTCCCCGAGAGGACTCTCCAGGACTGCAGCTTTTCCAGTGGGAAAAGAGAGCCCAAGGTGGATGTCCCATCTGGCTGCCCCAGCACCGCAGGATGTTCTGCGGGAGGCTCAGTCACAGGACCACTGCAAGAGTCAGGGCGGGAGGGCCCTTCAGGGCTCCACCTCTGGGTCTGATACAGATGGAGAAGGGACCAGGACTCACAGCAACCAGTCTCCAGGTATGGCAGACTGCCTTCCTGCTTGCAGCAGTGCCAGAGCAGAGATCTCAGCCAGCAGTTCTGCCCATCTGCAAAGCTGAGCCAGTGGCTGATCCCACCTTAAGATAATTCTGATATAACTGATCCGGGGTATAGATTAACATAATAAAAGCCACATATGACAAGCCCAAGCTAACATCATACTCAATGGTGACAGGTTGAAAGATTCTCCTCTAAGATGAGGAACAAGACCAGGGTGCCCACTCTCATGACCCATGTACTGCAAGTCCGAGTCAGAGTAATCGGGCAAGGAAAAGAAATAAAAGGAATCCAAACTAGAAAGGAAGAAGTAAAATTGTCTCTGCAGATGACATGATCTTATCCTAAAAATTCCATCAAAAAACTGTTAGAATAAATTCAAGGAAGTTACAAGAAACAAAATCAACACATAAAAATTAGTTGTGTTTCTGTATGCTAACAATAAACTATCTGAAACAAACAAAGAAAACTATCTCGTTTATGATAGCATCAAAAACGATAAAATGCTTAGGAATAAATTTACCCAAGGAGGTAAAATATCTGTATACTGAAAACTCTAAGACATTGATGAAAGAAATTGAAGACAATACAAATAAATGAAAAGATATCTCAGGAGTTCCCTTCTTGGCCCAGTGGTTAATGAACCCAACTAGGATTCATGAGGATATGGGTTCAATCCCTGGCCTCTCTTGGTGGGTTGGGGATCTGGCATTGCTGTGAGCTGTGGTGTACGTCACAGATGCAGATTGGATCCTGAATTGCTGTGGTTGTGGCTGTGGCACAGGCCAGTGGCTGTAGCTCTGATTCGACTCCTAGCCTGGGAACTTCCATATGCCACAGGTGCAGCCCTAAAAAGCAAAAAAAAAAAAGGGGGGGGGCAAAAAAAAAGGTATCTCACGTTTATGGATTAAAATATTTAATATTGTTAAAATGTTCACACTACCTAATGCCATGTGTCTAGATTCAATGATATCCTATCAAGCTTTATATGATACTAACTAACCAAATTAATAAAGCCCCATGTTTTCTGATGCTGTAAATGTCATACTGGGCATAAATGAAATATTATGAATTTTCATTTTTACCCAAAAACCCACCTTCTCTTTTAAAAGTCGAAAGAGAATCCATGGTATTATGCACAAAACATAGAGTACAATTGTGTGCTGATTACATAGGCTAAGGCCACAGCAGAAAGCACCAATTTTAGCTATCTGAAAACAAATAAAAAAATCCAAGTTAAAAATTCACCTAAAACTCTTAAGTAAGCACAGTAGTAAAAAGCTATTTATATTAAAACTAAGTAGTTGCATGATAAGTCAGGTTAAAATCAACTTCTTAGATACAAAACAGTCATCCTTTAACAATGAACACACAAAAATTAGTTGTGTTTCTATATAGTAACAATAAACTATCTGAAACACTTATCACCATTATCTTTTATAAATATTTTTCATTTTCATCAAATTGTTGCAGTCTGACCTTAAATTACTATCTTCTGGGGAGTTCCCATTGTGGCTTAGTGGAAAGGAATTTGATAAGAACCATGAGATTGTGGGTTCAATCCCTGGCCTCACTCAGTGGGTTAAAGATCCAGCATTGCCAGGAGCTGTGGTGTAGGTTGCTGATGCAGTTTGGATCCTGCATTGTTGTGGCTGTGGCATAGGCTGGCAGCTGTAGCTCTCATTTGAACCTTAGCCTGGGAACTTCCATATGCCACAGGTTAGGCCCTAAAAAGCAAAAAAAAAAAAAAAATACTATCTTCAAACAAAGTTTTAGAAAGTCCTATATGATGACAAGTCCTAACAGTAATAGGACATTGTGTAATTCTCCAGTGAAATCTAGAATTAAAGTTCAGCAATTCTTTCTGCTTTATTTTTTCTCCTATTATAAATAAATTAAGTATAACACTTTTTATTTAGAAACCTGGTGACCCATGGGAGTCTTTTTATTATCTTTGAATATGTGTTATTTTAATAATAACAAAAAGTTTATTTTAAACAAAAAATAAACTCTAATAGCATCACAAGTTTGTTTATGGAAACCACAGATAAACCTTAGTGTTCTTTTGTTTTCTATGTTCTTTGATGACACAGGCTATAATAAGATGCTATAGCACCCCTTAACATGTAGACTGTAAGCCCTCAGAAGACAGGGTTCTTCCACATCACATTATTTTGATGATAGTGTTGGCCTGAGAATTCATTGTAATCTCTTTGGAACCACTTCTTTTTACACTTGATACTCCCCTTTTAGTTAAAAAAAAAAAAAAAAAAAGCCCAAATTTGATCACTTTTTGCAATTGGAGAATAAGTCAACACACCATAATAGTAAATAATTTAAGGTGGTCAACCTAGAGCTTGGCATCTTAAGATCACACATGCACTCACGCATGCATAAATAATGGTGGAATTAACCAACAAGCCTATCTTTCTCAGAGAACTCAAAGGGGCGTACAGAATTCCCTCATTCTCCAAAAAACTTCTGAACTTTGAGAGGAAAAAAAATTCCCATGCTTTGTAAAGGTTCTCATGGTTCATAGTAAAAGAACTAAGGTTATTTTCTCTCTCAACTTGCCTAGATTACCTTGACAGCAATCAGACCAGATAAACTGTATCTGAACTAAAGTTAAAAAGAAATATAGCATCTGCCTAAAAATTAAAACAAAAAATGATTTCACTTTCATCAAAATAGGTTACCTTTGATCTTTCTTGTGAAGTTGCTGCCTCCTCAAAATGTACAGTAAGAGCCATAAGCAGCCCCACAAACAGATTGTTTAAGCTAAAAACCTCTGCTGCAATGGACCACTGCCATGTTAGACGAGAAAATGAAAACACCCCCGCAGCAAGGATTCCTCCAGCATATGAGCCAGAAAGCCTGCAAATACAGATAACATGAAATCTTCTTTCCCAACAAAAAGAACCGACTTTATTTTCCTTTTTATAAACTGTAGCAGCAGAAATTATGATAGTCGCCCAGCACTATCCCAACACATTAGCTGGTTAATACATTACTTCATGTAATAATTCCTTCAACAGATTTTAATTATGAAGTCCATATATTAACCTATTAACAAACAAATGAACAAACCTGCTTGGTATCCTATGGATTGAATCAGGTTTAGTTCTCAGATGTAACCTTTAGGATTCAAGCCAGTTCAGAAAGCCTAAAGAGATGGTAGCTAGAGAGATAACAAACCAGCATTATTTTTCTTGCTATATCTATGAAGAAGAAGAATAATGATGGTCTGGTTAAAACTGAAATATTTTTAATTGTAAAAATTAATGAAATGGTAGAGTATCTCTTCAGGAATACTCACTCTCACTTCCTGTGGAATATATGGGTCTAGGTACTTTCTACATTTACCTCCCAACATATGGCAAAGTATGTCTTGGTCACAATATCTGGTGACTTGAAGATCTTGTAAGCTAAGTTCTTAGTTTCTAATGATTTCTTCTTTACACAAAATTGAAGTTAAAAATGATATATTTTTTAACAAAAAGAATGGGAATGTGAATTTTAATAACATGAAAAAAATTAAATGCTACACTTGGAAACAAATTCCTCACCCCCAAGTGCCAACAAGAGCCACACATTTCAAATCAATCAAGGAATCTGGATCTCGACTCAGAGATATGATCTGACTCAGAGGTACTGTGGCATATCAAGCCAAAACAACCTCCTATTATATTATAAATCTTTTATTTATTTATTTTGCTTTTTTGGGGGGCTGAAGCCGTGGCATTTGGAGGTTCCCAGGCTAGGGGTCAAGTTGGAGCTGTAGCTGCCCGCCTACGCCACAGTCACAGCAACGTGGGATCTAAGCCACGTCTGTGACCTACATGACAGTTCATGGCAACGCCGGATCCTTAACCCACTGAGCGAGGCCAGGGATCAAACCTGCACCCTCATGCATACTACTCAGATTCATTTCTGCTGAGCCCCATGACGAAAACTCCCACACTATCAATCTTAAAACTATGAAAATTAAAGTTATTAGTGAATATCTATTTCTAACAAGTATTAGAAGTTCAGCAAGTATTCCTATGTCTAATAATTATATGGTCCAGGTCATTACTTTGTAACTATTGTTTTATATAAAAACTAGAGTAATTATATGACTTTTAATCAATCTTGAGAAAAAAAGCTAAAGAATTTTTAATATCATCAAACCTGTTTTTCTTTGAGCTTCTCTTTGCAGTTTTTGTTTTCTTGCCCTTATAAAAATCATCAGTTTCCTATACCTTTCAGGGTCCTCCATTCTCCTTGTTATCCGAAACTATTCAACATGCTGAAGTTATTTCTTCCTTCCAAATTCCTTTCCAGACTCCTTTCAATTTATATTCCTACTGCTTTTGACTCAATTATTTGAATAGTTTCCTAACGTTTCATCCTCCTGCAGTATGTAACGTCAGACTAAACTTTCTAAAAACATTCTCTTTATGAGTACTTAGCCCCCAGACTTAGAGACTCTTCATTCCTGTAGGATAAATTAGAAATAAGTCAGTCTGGAATCCAGGCTCCCAATAAACTGGATATCCCCATCCCGCCCCCAGCCACTAACTCCTAACATGATCTCCTACCAACTAGTCAAGCTCCTCAAAATTCCCTAATAAGACATGCCAATTCCTAGGTCCATACCTTTGCTCATACTATAGTCCTGACCTGAATGTCCTCCCTGCTCCTTTATTAAAATTCTACTCTTTTGTCAAATTTCTCTTCAATTCCCAGGTTTCTAGCCCATCTCTGCACATCTATAGCATTTAATTGTCTGTAATAATTATTTTGACATTGTTTTTGAAATGTGAACTGGAATTAAACTTCACTTAGATTGGAAGCATCTAGCCCCAAGCACAGAAAGGATACTTAGCAAATGAGAGAATGAATGAATCTTACTTTTTCTTTTTACAGCCACATTTACGGCATATGGAAGTTCCTGGGCCAGGCGTCGTATTGGAGCTGCAGCTGTGGCCCCTGCCACAGCTATAGCAATGCCAGATCCGAGCCACATCTGCAACTTACACCACAGCTTATGGCCATATCAGATCCTTAACCCACTGAACCAGGCCAGGGATCGAACCCACATCTTCAATGAGACAATATCAGGTCCTTAACCTGCTGAGACACAATGGGAACTCCTAATCTTAAAATATTAATGATATTTTAAAGGGACTGCTAAGTTTCACCTGTCAATATGACTTTAGAAAGTCAGCATAAGATACAAGATTCCTTCCTTTACTTAAAACATAAATTAGCATCTTTGGAGGAATGGCTCAGTCCAGGGCTAGGGTAGCTCACAGTACAAAATGAATCTGAAACCTCTTGTGCTAGAAAGTAATGAGGAAGTGCTCAAACAGTGACATGACAAAAGCTAATAGGGGTCACCTTAAAGGGCTCTCGCTGGTCAAACTGGGGATAATTTGTGCATCAAAATAATTATAATGGAGTTCCCGTAGTGGCTCAGTGGTTAACGAACCCGACTAGTATCCATGAGGACTTGGGTTCAATCCTTGACCTCACTCAGTGGGTTAAGGATCCAGCGTTGTTGTGAGCTGTGGTTTAAGTCGCAGACACAGCTTGGATCTGGTGTTGCTGAGGCTGTGGTATAGGCCAGCAGCTACAGCTCCGATTAGACCCCTAGCCTGGGAACCTTCATATGCCATGGGTGCAGCCCTAAAAAGACAAAAAAAAATTATTATAGTAATAGATTATAACCCAATGAATAAATAAGACTCTATGAATCTATAGTCATATAAATAAATGAGTGAGAAGGGAAAGTCCATGGAACATCAAATAATAACTAATAACTGTAGATGGAATTAGAAATCACCATTATAACAATCATCAATGGATAATAAACTAATGGGTAAAAGGTTTGCAGTAACAGAAACATGGATGTAGTCTAAAGGTATCACCCTATAAATAAATTACAAAGGGAGAAATGGTAACTTTACACTTACAGTGGCAAATTGGAAGGACACAATCTTAACCACATAATCAAAGTTAGAAGCCCAGTAATGGGACAAACAAACATCATATGCTTCCTGATCTATTCCAGTGAAAAGAAGACAGCATCGTTTCTATGATATTCCTGCCAAAAATGCATTACCTGAATTTAAGCAAGAGGAAAGCAAATTCAAAATGAAGGACATTCTACAAAATAACTGGCCTATATGGATCAAAAAAATGTCATGAGGAACTGTCCCAGATTAAAAAGATTAAAGGGATATGACAATAGGATAAAAGACATGACCCAAGATTTTCTTCTACTGTAAGCATGTTATTCAGGAATATTGGAAAAATTGAATTAAGTCTGAAAATTAGGTAAGAGTGCTGTATATCATTACCTAATTACCTGATAATTACCTAATTTTGAGACCAGCACTGTGGATATGTAAGAAAATATCCTTATTTTTTAAGAAACGTTTCTTGATGCATTTGAGGGTAAAAGGGTGCTATGACTGCCGCTTACTCTTACATGGTTACAAAATAAAACAAAACAATCCATACATACACACCAAGCCAAGAATAAAGCAAATGTGGTAAACTATTAACATTTGAGGAACCTGGGTAGAGGGGAGACAATAAGTGGGCTCTTCTTGCCACTTCCCTATAGATCTGAAATTATGCCAAAATAAAAAATGAAAAAATAAATCAACAAATTCCTGAGATAGTTTGCTAACATGGAGTTTTTGCCAACCATGTTTCAGGTACTGTTCTAAGTGCCTTCTTTATATGAATTCATTTAATTTTCACTGTAACCCTATGAATAGATGGTGATATGTCTTCTTTTTTCAAATGAAGAAACTTGGGCCAAGGGAGGCCAAGTAATTTTTCCAAGGCCCTTTGGTAGGAAATTAAGTAGCAGAACCAGGACTGAAATTGTTAGTCTAGCTATTTAGTGCCATTATTACATTACAGGGTAAAAGATGGTTATTTTAGTTTTAACGTCAAAAAATGTATTATAGATTAATAATATATTGTACTTTTATTTGGTTTAAATATGCACCTCCTTGAGTGAAGAATAGAACAGAACAGAGGTTTTGTCAGTTATTAAATTGTGTTTCTTCCTATGTTTTATCAAAACCACATGCTACCGACTTGAATTGTACTCAACACCTCTCAAGACTGGTTTTAACTTTTTTCTCTTGAAAGGGCAATTAGTCAAAGTTTAAAACCACCCAACAGTTAATTAAAGAGAACTGAGAAAAAGTCCTGATATGTACAAATCCTCAGGAAGAAAACTCAAGACTCACACTAATCTACAATGATTTTTAACACATTATTACACTCAGGAAGACACCCTAAAGTGTCTGAATTGTTGACATTAATTACTAGAATTATGAACTATTTTAACTGCCTTTTCAAATATGTCATAAGGTTTTAGAAATTGAAGAGAGTAAGGAAAAATTAGCAGCTTCAATGATAACATTTACCCAGTCCCCTTAAACTATTACAGATAGTTGTATATATTAGTATTGTGTTGAAGACTAATCCTACGTCAGCAAGGTCTAATCTGAATTTTTCCCACCTCACTTCTGCCCCACACCACCCCCTGCCAAGATCACGATGGTTTTACAATGGATAATCCATATACTCGTTCACCTGATTTTTCTTGATATCAGAGAAATTGTGCGACTGTTGAGTAAGGTTACAGAAGAGAAGGTAACTAACATAATAAAACCAGTAATGGAAATCAAACCTATAATCTTGATCTTTTTAGCATCTCTAATGAGCTTGCTTAGAAATCAACTCAATCTATAGGAATTTGGGTTGTAGTCCTAATATAAATTGAAGACCTAAGGGTAGTGGATCTTTTTTTCCTTTTTCTTTTTCTTTTCTTTTCTTTTTTTTTTTTTTTTTGGTTTTGCTGCTTAACATCTAAAATCGCTTCCTATGCTTGAGGGGTATGCAGTTTATGAAGCACAGCCCCTCCTATTATACACACTGAAAATATGAGATACTTTTCCAGTCTCCCTTGCAGCTAGAGCATGGGTGTATGACCTGGGCTCTGCCTGTCAAAATCACCTGCTCCATTCTTTGAATTGGAAATTCGTGAGGCCAAGAAGCAGGGATGGAGACGGAATCGGACATGGCTGGTGGGATTTGTGCATCATTTCCACAGACAATGATGGCAGCACTTTAAGCGGCAATGCTTGGAATCCAGGTCAGTGTTGGCCGTGTAAGCTGGATGTCTGTGCCCAGAGACGGCAGCCGTGGTGGTTTCACTAGCACATACTTGCCTAGGACTGAATATTTCAGGCTCAGCCTGGTAATCCAGCCCTCCTAGAAATTCTGCAAGCTCTCCAACTTCCTTTCCTTTCTCCCCGCCCCCGCCCCAATTCTAGATTTGAATGTTTCCTTTTATAAAAAAAGTGCCTTATTGAGATATAATATACCATACACTTCACCCATCTAAAGTATACAATTAAAGGTTTTTAGTATATTTAGTTATATGCAACCATCACCAAGTCAATTTTATAACATTTTCATTACCTCAAAAATAAACTCTGTCCCCTTTAACCATCTCCCCACTACTCCCAACCCCATCTCACCTCCAGACTTAACCACTAATCTACTTTCTGCCTGTAATTCCCTCCTCTGAGGTTTCACATAAATGGAATCATGTAGTAGTTTTGTAACTGGCTTCTTTCACTTAGCACAATGTTTTCAAAGCTCATCCAACTTGTAGTATATATCAGTATTTCATGCCTTTTTATGGCTGCTTTAATATTCCACTGTATCAATCTACCACATTTTGCTTATTCATTCTTCCATGATGAACATCTGGATTACTTTCGCCTTTTGATTAGTATGAATGGTGCTTGATATTTCTGTACAAGTTTTTGTGCGGATATATATTTTCATTTCTCTTGGGTATCTACCCAGGAGCGAAACTGCAGGATCCTATAGCAACCCTGTTTAATTGTCTGAGGAACGGCTGGACTATTTTCCAAGGTGGCAACATGATTTTACCTTCCCACCAGCAGTGGATGAGGCTTCTGATTTCTCCACAACCTAGTGAATGTTTGTTACCTGGCATTTGATTCTAGCCATCCTAGTGGGTGGGAAGTGGTATCTCACTGAGATTTGGATTTGCATTTCCCTGATGACTAACAATGTTGAGCATCTTCTCAAGTGCTTATCGGCCATTTGTAAAAATCTTCCTTGAAGAAATGTCTATTCAGATCCTTTGCCCATTTTAAAAGTTGTATTATTTGTCTTTTTATTACTGAGTTGTAGGATTCTTCCCAAGTTCTTTTCAATATGTTTCTTTCCTGCTAAACACAGCCAGAACCAACTGCTTGCAACCAAGAATCCTAACTAATACAACCTGCCTTCCTGCTTTATTAGTTCTGTTAAGTTTTCAAGAAAAATTGTGTGAGGAAACTCTGCAAGTAAATGCTGAAGTTGTCAGAGCTTTGACCTATGATGTGCCACAACATCATATGCAGGCTAACGAGGAGAAGTAACAAGTTGAGTCTGTGACTGGCTGACAAGTCAAAGGATGATGTCAGCACGGTGAGTATGAGGAGCTTCTGAGGACTTTAGAGGTCTCCAATTCATTCACTGACTCTGTAGATAGGCAGTCTTATTTTATTGTTCATGGCAGAAGACATTATCTGAGCATGCTTCGTCTCACCTTATCGAGACGGAGATAAATGACTAAAGAGCAAGCTGATAGCAAGGACACTTTCCTGAAGGCAAGTTTCAGGGTTGTGGTGGGGCTCACATTATCTACACCTGTGGCCTCTGCTAGTGTTCTCACACTAGCACTTCATTGAATTGCTCTCGCTGGGGTCCCCGATGACCATCTAACTGCCAACTATGATGGGATCTGGGGACTTCTCTGCTGCACTGATCACTCCCCAGCCTCACTCTAGTGAGCTGGCATCTGGGCCTCATATCCTCTGATTGGCCTTCCATGGCTCTGGATCTTCCTTCTTTACTTTCTCCAAATGACTCCTCTTCTTGCATTTAACTCCTTTAAAGCCCATGTTTCCCAAGGCCTCATTTGCAGGAAATTGTTCTTCTCACTCTGCTGTGCCTGGATGACTTCATTCACTGTCCTGATTTCACCTGCCAGCTACAAACTAACCAAATCTGTCTCCCACACTGCCTCTCCTTTAGTTTCAAACTTATCTTATCCCCACCTTAGTGTTGTGCCCTTACCACAGAGCCTCTCCAACTCCGGACGTCCCATAAAACCTCAGTGTCAGCACATGCCATGCAAAATTAATCTCATCCTCTTCCCAGAAATAATTCCTGCTCCTGTGCTCTCTACCTTAGTGAATTTCATTACCTGCCTCATTTAGTTATCTAAGAGAACTAGGAGTCATCGTCAGAGCCCCTCTCTTTTTCCCTGCTAAACACATCCCATCCTGCCAAATGTACTGCATCAGTGTTTTAAAATTCATGCTCTTCTCTCCACCCACACCGTCACTGCCCTTTTTCACCTGAATCATTATCTCAGATGCACACCACTACAGCAGCTTTACAAGCTGCCTGCCTCCAGTCCTAGGCCCACCACTGCCACCAGAGTGAGGGATCTGAAACATACCTCATCCTGTACCTCTCTGCCTCCAACCCTTTAATGATTCCTCTTTGATTAAAAAACATATCATAAGCTTCCCATCACAACAAGACAAGGATTTTCATGATCTGGTCTCAGCCCCCCTGTAGCCTCATTTTGACATAAGCTACTTCACACTGTGTTCCAGCAACAGTAAATGACTCAGAAGTCCCTGGGCTTACAAGCTGTCTCTCCTCCACCTCTGGGTGTCTTTGCACAGGAGGTTCTCTGTACCTGGGACATTGGTTTGCTTTCACTTGGCCACTCCCACTGATGCCTCCCAACTCAGCCCTTCACCTTTTCAAGAAGTTTTTCCCAAAGTACTTTTGCTAAGATTAGGGTAGTTGCCTCTTCTCCAGATTTTCATTAAATTAAATGGATTAAACTGGAACTGGATAGATTTTTCTATATTTCTATGTATATATAATCCTAAGGAACATAATTTATTTTTTAATTTTTTTTTATTGCTTTTTAGGGCCGTACGTGTGGCATATGGAGGTTCTCAGGCTAGGGGTCGAATTGAAGTTGTAGCCACTGGCCTACGCCACAGCCACAGCAATGTCAGATCCGAGCTGTGTCTGAGACCTAATCCACAACTCACACCAACACCTGATCCTTAACGCACTAAGCAAGGCCAGGAATCAAATCTGCATCCTCATGGATACTAGTCAGATTCGTTTCCAATGAGCCACAAGGGGGACTTTTTTTTTAAGTTATTTTAATTTAAATTTTTAGGAACAGAATATTTTAAACTGTACCTAATAAAAACACAGTAAGAAAATCAGATTGGAGGAACTTAAAACCTTCTAAATAAAGTATTACAAAGTCAACAGAATTATTTTTGGATTACCGATACCACTAAATAGCCATGTCAATATATTAGCACATTTTCTAAAATTAAAAGCATATCTCACTTTACATACATGTATATGTGTGTCCCCCTAGAAAAGCTTTTTGACTTTTTGAAAACTAAATGTTATCATATATAGCACAATTTCAGACATACTTTATCATTAGGTTTTTTTTTTTTTAAATGAGAGTTGCAATAGTTATTTCGGGTTCTCTCTCTCTCTTTTTTTGTTTCTGCCACAACCATGGCAGGTGGAAGTTCCTAGGCCAGGGATTAAACCTGTGCCACAGCAGCGACCTGAGCCACAGTGGCGAAAATGCAGGAGCCTTAACCCACTAGGCCACCAGAGAACTCCCTATCTTTAGTTTTTAATGCTCTTTAAATATCCAAAGAGCAATAGTTTCTAATTACCTCAAACTAAGTTCAACCATTTCCAATAATGCTTCATAAAATTATGTATGTCATTATTTAGAAATTAATCTTTTTATTTGCAAACAAAAGAAAAAATGTCTTGGCATTGGGTAATTTTTTTTTTTAAGAACCATGTCCTTTATCATTGCTATCCTTTACTGTTATAAAAGTGGTGTTTTAGTAACGAATTGTCATTAAGGAAAAATTAAAGGATTCATTTTGATTTTGTTTACGGAATTTTTGTTTGTTTGTTGCATTTGCAGCATGTTGAAGTTTCCTCACCAGGGACTGACCCCGAGCCACAGCAGTGACAATGCCAAATCCTTAACCACAAGGCCACCAGAGAACTCCTATATCGACTTTTTAAAGTAAAGTGAGGAATATGGATGTATCTTTCAGAAACCAGGAATAATTATTTCATCATTCTGTACTTTAATTCAAGTGTTTAAACATTCTTTTGGCAGTATATAAATAATACTTTAAAGAGTATATAAATAATAATTTACTTTAAATGCTTTTTTTTTCATATTACTTGTTTATGCCTTGTCTATAACATATATTTCAAAGGGAAAAATAGAGAAGGTTCGTAGTTACTCATATTGCCTTTTACACACTGATGTGTAAAGAAAGTTCCCTTACATTTTCTCAAACTTTTGTGAAATTCGAAACAAAATACCTCAAGGCTTCCATTTTATGTCTTTTTGAGCGAAGTATCAATGGACCTTTCATGTCAATGAATTGCTGTGAATCTGAGGTAGAAAAAGACATTAAGTGAGCAGAAGACTTATCTCAGTGATGCTGAAAACACCACACTGACAAATATGTCAGAAGGTGAATCTGATCTTAAACTTGTTAAGCAAACAAGATGCTTAGCAAGTACATCTTCATTATCTGTGTATCAGGGGTTTTTATTTATTTATTTTTTTGCTTTTTAGGGCCACACCTGCGACACATGGAAATTCCCAGGCTAGGGGTCAAATTGGAGCTGAAGCTGTTAGCCTACACAACAGCCACAGCAACACAGAGTTAGATTACATAAGTGAAGCACTATGCATAAATACTGACAAATGAACTGGCAGTCCAAGATTCTGGCTAAGCAATATTTCTTTCAAAAACATGTGGAGTTCTCTGGTGGCTCAGTGGGTTAAGGATTCAGCATTGTCATTGCTATAGCTGTGGTTACTGCTGTGGCACAGGTTTGATCCCTGGCCCAGGAACTTCTGCTTGCTATGGGCGAGGCCAAATATATATAACAAATATATATATATATGTATGGTATATATACTATATATATATGGACTGTCTAATCTGACACTGTTATTTAAACATGAGTTTTATTTTTATTTTATTTATTTTTCCTTTTGTCTTTTTAGGGCCACACCCCCAGCATATGGAGGTTCCCAGGCTAAGGGTCAAATTGGCACTGTAGCTGCTGGGCTACGCCACAGCTACAGCAATATAGGATCTGAACCGTGTCTGCGACCTGCACCACAGCTCATGGCAAAGGTGGATCCTTAACCCACTGAGTGAGGCCAGGGATTGAACCCACATCCTCATGGATACTAGTCAGGTTCATTAACCACTGAGCCATGATGGGAACTCCAAACATGAATTTTAAATGAAATTGTTCTGAAGCCACAAAACAAGCTGTTTGGTATCCATAAAGCCAAATGTACAGATGAAGCATAAACATAAGTACCTCCCAAATAAGATAAAACAGTTGTCATCTACCTGCAAGCTAAATCTGATGATTTTTTTTTTCAAAGAAAAATGACACCATTGTATTCAAAGAAAACACCACTGTGTTTTCACTTGGCAATCAAAGAGACTTGCTTTCAATTTTCATTTCATTCTTTTGAATAAATATGCTTAAGTAATTATTATTTTTTAAAAATCAACTGGGGAATTTAAAAATTATTTACATGATAAAGTGACATCTTAAAATTAGTTCGTTAAAATTAAAAGACAAATTTTTCTACTGAAATTGATGAACCTACTATAACCATACCAATAGGAAACTGGAGGGAAAAAAATTCAAATGTGAATAAAATGAGAACTGTTTTCAGTAGAACTCACTAATAAACTGCAAAATAATCTAAACTATTTTCCAATTTAAATAAAGAACAGTTTGGAGTTCCCATGGTGGCGCAGTAGTTAACGAATGCGACTAGGAACCATGAGGTTGCGGGTTCAATCCCTGGCCTTGCTCAGTGGGTTAAGAATCCGACGTTGCCATGAGCTGTGGTATAAGTTGCAGACGCGGCTCGGATCCCATGTTGCTGTGGATCTGGCGTAGGGTGGTGGCTACAGCTCTGATTTGACCCCTAGCCTGGGAACCTCCATATGCCTCAGGAAGCGGCCCTAGAAAAGGCAGGAAGGAAGGAAGGAAGGAAGGAAGGAAGGAAGGAAGGAAGGAAGGAGGAACAGTTTATGATAAATTATATATGAGAAAAAATGTTTTTCATTCTCAATCTCATTCTCATAGAACACCATGGAAAGAGGTCAAGGAGCCATTTCTTCAAGTGAAATATATATTCTTAGAATATAACCTGACTTACACAGTAAGATAACATTTTATGAGGTCATATGAAGAATATACACTTCAAAAACCACTGTGGTAAAATTTTAATAACATAACCATTGTGGGATTTCTTCGTTTGTTTGTTTTTTTGTGGGGCTGCACCCATGGCATGCAGAAGTTCCAAGGCCAGGGATCAAACCCAAGTAGCAGTAACCAGAGCCTCAGCAACACTGGGTCCTTAACCCGCTGTGCCACCAGGGAACTCTTATTGTATTTTAAGACAATCACATGTCAACAATCAAAATCAAGTTTTTACACTGTTAGAGAGGCATGCTAGTCTCACATGTTAACAGAGTAAAATAATGATACAGATGATTCAAAATAAGAAATAACCTAAAAGTCACTGAGGAATGCTTTATTTTATGTATTATATTTTACATATATTTATATGTTAAATGTAAAATATGTTTTGCAGAACCTTAGCAGTAAATAAATTTTCCTAATTGCTTTTTACTTGGGCTAACACTAAAACCATGTGCTTCACAGTCCCGGAAAACATAGCAGTCAGTCATTGAAGAACAATATACTGAGAGTATGGCAGACAGTATGGGAAGAGTGGACAGGTACTTAAAATTTCACCCAGAAAATGCAAATGACAGAAATTCTCCACGAGGGTAAGGAATATATGATGCTTTTAAGAACATCCCGACAAATGTGAGGCTCAGAATTCTATGAGACCTAGACAAGATTCCCAAGAAAGGTACTGATTGTGCAGTAGTTTGCTCGCTCACTGATGGAATACTGTTCCTCTGTTGACACAATGGATAAATCAGGAGGTTACAATTTACACCATTGACATAGGTTTGCTATTGATGATAAGGTATATTTTTCTTTCCGCTACACGGTATTTGATTTTCATGTGTAGTCACATGTTTGTCTAACCCTCAATCAGAAGGCAAATAACAGAAACCTGAAATTCTTTCAGAACACACATTTGATGTGCTTCATAAAATTCATGAATGTATTTGTCTTCAGGGTTACGTGCATGTGAAGAATCCAACCTGAAGGGTACACTATACTCCTTTTACTCTGAAAACTCCTACAAGTAAGTAGAATCAAGTAGGACAAGGCAGCATCTAAGCATTATTATTCAATAAATTATTAGTGTCAACTCATATTGTGATTTAGAAATGTAATTCACAGGGAAGAAATATGGTAAAGCAGGATACAATCAGTCCCAAATCTACTGCCCCCATCCTCCCCAGTTCTTATCTTTCTGGGTCTATTGTTCATGAAGATTATACAAATCTTACCTTCTGGCTCCCATTCACAAGATCAACACCCATATATTTTTCTCTTCAGTGTACCTGGAGATGGTCAAACTGGGAAGCTAAGCTACTGAAAAGAAAAGTTTTCAGTTTTAGCTAAACCTCTCTAAATCAGTGGCGGTTCACTCAACATTCTTTCAACAAATACGTGTTGAGCATCTAACATGTGCCAGGTGCTCTGTGGGCAAATTATAGTCAGTGGGCCTAGGGAGAGCAGTAGAATCTAAATATTTTTCTTGTCACTTTCAAGTTTAGACATAATGAACATAAATGAATAATTTAGGACATAGTATATTAAAGTTCTATCTCTGAAGCCACCACCACTGCACCTAAAAAATGTAAAACATTTCCATCTTGAATAAATTTGCATATAAGCCCCTTTCCCCTTATTTCATAAAAATTTACTCTTGTTCCATGTAAAATCCTACCAAGGTTTATTCTATTCCATGAGATTCTATCAAAAGGAAAAAAAAAAAACTCTTCCACTCTGAATTTTCAGCTACATAAATATCAACCACCAGTACACTAAAAGTACAAGGTATTATTCTTGCTAAAACCACTAAATAAAACTGGGAAAAAAATGGAAAAGACTTCAAAAGGAAAAAGTCACAAGCGAAATAGAGGAAACAAGATTATGGATATCTTCCATAAATAATATATAATCACAATTTCCATTAGAATTAAAATTTATGCACCAACCAATAAATGATGAAGCTATTCAAGGCTTAGGACAATTCATTTTATTATATCTCATCAACTTATACCAAAATATCTAAAAGAAAAACACTGAACTGGGCTTTTTAGGAATCATCATCATTTACTTTCCATTTTACCAAACTTCTGTAGTATGCCAAATAACTTGCACAATGGGAGGCAGCATCTTCTTAAGGCATAGCCTAGCTTAAAATAACTCCCAAATTATAGACTTTCATCAGTTTTGTTTGAAACATTCAAAAACACGCAAGGCCTCAGGATTAGCTTATTACTCAAACTTGATAGTGTATTTTGCATTCAGTAGCAAGACAGGTTGGGTAAAAATATATTCTAGCATATTATTCTCAAAGTCCTTTTTAACTGAAAACTTAGAAGATGCTGCGTCATTTTTTAAATATTAAGAGGTATATGAAGTAAACTTAAAAGATCCGAGTAACTAAAATCAACAGAATGAGGGCATTAAACTACTTTCATCAGGAACATTGACCAACTTACTAAACAAGAGAGATTTTAATATAGTCTTATTATGCAAAGTTACAAAATATATCATAATATTTCAATAAATTAAGACCATTTTCTAGTTTTTATGACTGAAAAGCAGCAAATCTATATGAGTTATGATACACAGTTTTATTTGTAACTTTAAGATATATGTGCATTTTTTTATTATAGCCGTAATGACTGATGACTAGTTCCAGTGGCAAAATCTCGGCAGGAAACAGATTTAGCAATTTAAATGTTTTATAAGTTTTTGTAATTGAGGAAACTTTTCATAATCTGACATTTGTTAAAACCACTTATTAGAAATTATGCAGCACAGTAGCTGTGGAAATATGAGCTCGCTTCACAATTATAAAGTCAGCCTATGTAGCCCTCTCCTATTGTATATAGTGGCATAAACCCCACGGCGGCCTATCAGCTAACTGGCAGGCAGGGGGCTGCTCTATTCAAAGTGAGAGATACAAGCTGCAGGGCAAAAACCTGGCAGCTCCCATCTGACCCCACAATCCCCTACTGGTGACAGCTCCAAGCTCCATGGCAAATTAGGCCTTCTCATATTACAATTGGAGAAGACAGATTCCATTAGCAGTATCTGAAATTGAGTGGAGAGCTGCACTGTTATCAGACTTGACTCATAAGCACTGCTATTAATCAGAGCTATGATAGCATTTATATATTTCAAGCTATCTGCTGCCGCTGTGATATTCTGCTACAAAGGGTTGATGGGACTTAGGAAAGTGAACAATAGAGCTTTCTGGGAAAAGCAGAGTAAATCAAGAAAGTCTATGACTTCCGCACATTCTGAAGGGATTGTGGTTTACATAAATTTTCTCCCAATTGGAGATTGAGCTCTTCCTCATCTTACACATGGGATTTAGTTGTCACTCAATGGTAACAGCTGTGAAAAGGTGAAGCGGCCCACCGCTCAGAATATTGCCTTCGCTTTTAAAGCAATTAACCCATGAACAGGAGGATACCTGGTGATATCAAAGGGATTAGGCCAGGCAGTGCATTATTAACATTTCCTTGAACTAATTCTAACTCTGACTAGCTGTCAGAAAAGACTCTACAGTCTTAAAAAAGAGTTTGTGCCCTGCTTTTTTTTCCCTTCAAAATGAAGTGCTGCTATTTGAGCCTAATATGTCCCTCTACTTATAAGAAAATGCAAATGAACCAAGCTCTTAATATGCTTAGCCAGTCTGAGTCAATGCAATTTTAATACAAGTACGAGAGAAATATATGATCAATTAACCAGGGATCAAGACAGATATTCTCCTGAATGGAAATTAATGCTCCAGTACTTTCCATTCTTCTCCAACTACAAAAACTTGGTGACTATTTGTTACTTATACATAGTTACCTCTGAAATTAGGAAGAGCTTCACATTATTCTCTATGGCAATAATCTAAAATACTCTTTGAGCTGGAAAATCCAAATGTCTTTTAAGCAGGAGATTCTACATTTTTTAAGGTATGACATTTTAATTTTTGATTCTTTATTGAATGGGATCTTAGCTGAAGCTGTAAGAATAGCAGACACAGTGCTTACAATCGAGTGTTCCTGTTCCAAAAGTTAATCAAAATAATTTTTAGCAGCAGCAGCAGCAGCAGAATGTTGGACGTACATAAATTATTTTTAAAAATACCCCATAAATAAAACACTGGCACAAAACAATTTGCCAGGAGGCATTTAAATATTACTGAAATTGGTTGTAAGTTCTTTGTAGTAAGCAAGCACATCTTCAAGATACCTTTAATTATTGTTAACACTTACATATTCTAGGGAACCTACCTGACATTAGGAGATCAGATTTCTTATTGTAGGATGTTCATGGTATTAGAAAGTTTTTTTATGCAAGTTTCCCTAAACAGCGCTTTTGAGAAAAAATAATTAACAAACTTTAATAGTTTGTGACTTTGTCTTACTTTCTTTAAAATAAGCACTGAATGTTGATTGTAAATACAAAAAGAATTTTACTTTCAACTCACATGAGTGTGCAACAAATACCGCTGAAGAAATCCTTCTCTGTGTCCATTCGGCCCATAATAGTTTGAAAAAGGTATGCTGACTTTCAAGTCTGTTGAGAATATATTCCCTGCCCTGTAACTATCAAATGACATGACAGAAGATATATCCTCACCTGAGATCATAAACAATTTAAATCTTCTCTCAGGTAAAGAATTTATATCCGACGCTATCATTGGACTCCATTCTTTCAGGGATCCCAGAACATACGAAATAAAGTTATGTTGATGTTAATGAGAGTAATCTCAGGTCTCCTTCCTTACTGAGTATGGAGGACCTAGTTTGATGTTTTCTTAGAAAATGAGTTTGAAATTCAAGTACTAAGCAAAGCTAAATGATGTCCATATTAGTGATTTACGCTACCCATAACTTAAATTTTTATATTAATGGGATTTGTGAATTTCAAATACAACACTTTAAATATCATACTATCAAACTTAAAAATCATTTACTTCATTGGCTTTAAAAGAGAAAATCCTAGTTCCTCTAAATCACTAAATGTAGCACGGTCTTAAATGCGCACAGATGTACACATTAATAAAATTAATACTATTTCCTATAAATGAAATGTATTAGATTATAACTCCCTTAACATAATGCATGCTTTAAAATACCCCCAAAGGGAACAATACATCAATAAATACATACAGAAACAACTGCCACAGTCTTACTATTTTTAATTCAGTAAACTACAGCGACACATACAGCTTTCAATGTGCTGTTTTACTCATATGCTTTCTACATCAGGGCAAAGAAAAGAGTTCTTGCCAACCATTAGGAAAGATTGACAAAAAATGCAGTGTTAATGACATCTTAAAGGCTTTTAAAAGCAAAAGAAAGATGCAAGAAAAGCAAAAATTACATAGTAATTGGAAACAACGAATAAATTGTTCTTTCAATCTAAGTCATGTTTACTGAAAAATGGAGCTTTTTACATCAACATATTTAAACAGAAATTTCCTTGTGAAATACAATCTTGTTGAAAAGGTACAGAAGGTCTTTATGTCCACCCCAAGAGCTAAATATAGTGAATGCTATGTGAACAATTACCTGAAAAAAACCTAAACCTGTTAAAAGAATTAATTTCCTGCACACCAGTCAGCACTAATCCTACATGTACAGTAATGTTCTCTTAAGTGATGGGGGAAAGAAAATACAACTGTTTCCTGGATCAAAACCCTTCGATATTCAATAACCAAATGCAATGATGAATCAGTTGGTAAATGAATAAAGTAGTGAAATGTCTCCTAAACGAGTTCTGGGGAAGGAGTCAATGTAAAGGAATATATTTACTGTGTGCCAGGACTGGAAAAAAGCCGTCACTGTAATGGCTGCACAAAAACCACGTCCTGCTGTTGGGTTTATATTCACAGAAGGAAGGTTTTAAAGGTTAAGTTCAGGTCATACGACAAATGAAAATGTAACAAGCCAGCTGACATTGTATAATGTCTTCTTCCACTCAATCAATAGGCTACTGTTAGTCCTATTACCATAGAGATGGTTTGCTCTTTCCCGAAGGGTGGCTATTGTTTGACAAAACAGATTTGCCACTTGAACTAGGTAGTTCCCAAAGGACATGTACCTTGTCAATTATTTGTATTCAAAATAATGAAGTATTTTCATATTAAAATGTATGTAAGAGATAATATCGTCAGGTCCCTTTTCGGAGAAAAGCAACTTTTCCAAAGTACTAGATTACTAAAACCACGCAAATATGCAGTTTAGTCATGTGAAGGGTTTTTGATTTAAAACATGTATCAGCAGGAATATGTATTTATCACTAAGACTGTATATTAAAAGAAAAGGGTCACAGGCTTCTGTGCTAATCTAAAACCCATTATAATCAAGCATAAAATTAATAAAAGCTATATTTAAATCTGGAAAACACAAAGAAAAATTATTGTCACAAACTATGGATTCTGAAAAGATAAAGATTTTTATAAATGATTATTACAGTGGTTTTTATGTGGAAAGGGATCAGCAATTAATAAAGTGAAAAACATGGAAAAGTGAATCACTTTATTTGCTTAAGAGCTAGCTACAGTATTTAAATACACATATGTATATGTTATAGAAATAATCTAAGATACAGGTGAACTACCAAAACAAATACAAATATTCATTTTCTTTGAAATGTCTTTGTCTTAAATGTCTTATGAAAGTCAGCAACTCCTACATTTAATACAGAACAGGTGAGTTCTAAATTTCAACCTAGATATTTAAAAATTAAAAAAAAGATGAGTTTTTTCTCAATGGAAATAATGACAGAGCCTTATTGTAAAAGATCAGAAGGAGCAATTCTAATAATAATTATTCTAATTATTTAGAAAAAGAAAGTATTCATAAGACTAATTAATCCAAGCAAAAATGTTATTTTAAGCATTTCAAACTTAAAAGATTTTGCTATCACTGAAAATCTATAAAACTGAAATAGAAACAAATTAAGTAATAGAGATAAAAAGTCAGTAAACAAGCAACAATTACAACTTTGAATCTGAAAGCTTTCCACAATTAGATTTAACTGTAAGCTTTAGCCATAAATTAACTTTTACCTTTCTACAAATAATCATAAGGGAATTTAGAAAGAATTTAGTCAAAGGGCAGTAACATGACAAATGTAAATAAAAACATTAGATTCCAAAAATGACATCTGAAACTGTATATTCAAATTATACTATATTTACCTACAAAATTACTTATTTTTATTAAAAAAACAAAATTACTTATTTTTGTAATAAAATCTGCAATACTCTTTGAAAGAAATGTTTTATGAACATTTAAGAAATGTTTGGTTTCCCCTTTGCAGGAAGTATAATTTGTATTTTTCACTAAAATCCTTTTAGGCATAGGTTAGACTGAGTTAATGTTCAAGGAGATAGAAACAGCAAAGACAAATGAGTTTACAAATATCCTAAACTAATGACCCATTTTTTTTAAAAAATGGTAGCCTTCTAAACTAAGGAAGCCTTCCATCATAAAGTAAGTGGGATCTAATTTGCCTATCTTCCCTACAGGCTATAATGGAACAAAGTGAAACCTTACTAAAAACCACATCCCAAATTGATTTCCTTAGTTAATAGCCTCATTTCAAAAAGTATACAACATGTGCATATTTAGAATATAGTATAATTAGGTATTAGCCCTGGACCTGACAGGCAGCTGCCCATCAGCAATACTCTGCGTAATTAAATGATATTTACCATTTACCAAAAGATGGACTTCATATTGTTGAATTAAACTGGCCCATCTGCATCTTCCTAAAATGACAAACCTTATTAGTTCTGCCTAACCAGAGAATTGTGATAATGAACCGGTGACACCTTCTCTCCATTGTATGAAGCAGAACCAACTGTGTAATCATTTGAGGGGTCAAATGCATATGAAATTACTGTAAATTGAGAAAGTGAAATCACAGGAGTGATTAGGAAAACCATTCAAGCAATAAAAGATTTTTTTTTTAAATGTATGTACACAGGCCATAAAGAAAGCTCCACCTCCAATTGGTCAAAATTAATTTTAACTAATCAACTACTTTACCTGAAAACGGTGAAAAAAAGTAATGCTGCAGCTACTGCTCCAAATAAGCCACACAGAAGATTGACTCGGTAGGCAACTGAACCAAAAGGAAAGAGTATAATTGCCAGTTTAGCCACCAGAGTGAACAAAGGATAGCCAGGAGGATGGGCAACCTAAGGGAAAATTAACAACAGTCAGACAGTTGTCATCCAGCAAAGGAAGAGTCACAGTGGCTTTAATTGAAAAGTAGCCCTTTTCTTAGGCAAGTATAAAGATTAAGAGACAATGACTAAATGTTTGAATAGTGGTTTTCTATTGTAATCCTCTTGTGCCAATACAAATAAATATTTTCTTTAGTGGATTTGGCAGTGTCTATCACATGGTGTGTCACCTAGAGAAAGGGTGACATATTTCATTGTCCGTTCTTAAGCAGTTTGTTCTCTGGGTTCACAGTACATTAGGGTCATTTAAAAGGCTATTGAAAAAAAGCAGGTTCTGAAATATCGTACTGGTTAGAAAGTTGAAAGACCACACTGCTATCGGATTACCACCATGCTGACAGTCCTAAGGTCTTGCCTAAAGGGATCACGCACCATAATAAAGTTTATTAAATAATAAACTTATTAAAACTGTTAACCCGATTTATTTTATTCTCCATAGCTTATACAAAATTTGGGGTGATAATAAGCTAGCTACTGTATATATAGTAAAGGCTTTGCTTTATAATTTAGTTTAATTGGATTTAAAACTTAAAGTAAATTGTCACGTACTGTACTTATAAGTTACTAGAAACTGGGGTTTGAAAATAAATTAATCTACTTTACTCCATGCTTAATTAAACTTTCTTAATTCCTAAAACTGTTAATGAGAGCATTGATTAAACAATAAAACTAATACTTACTCCAAGCTCATGTGCGGCTGTGATCAGTTCCCCTGTGAAAAAATAATGTAAAACCAATAATTACTATTAGAAAATGACACTCCTCCAAAGTTTTCAAAATCCAAATGCTTGCATTGGGGTTTTGCATTAATTTGACTGGATAAAACTGCAAATCTGTAGAGATTTAACAGCATGAAATAGTCTCAGAATATTTTCTCCCTTAGATCTTTTTGAACAAACTATCTTTGATAGTTTTTAATAATTGGTCAGTGGAAATACAGGTGAAGTCTAGTTTTTAAAAATGCTAAAAATTGTATATTTTGTCCTCCTAAAAGTTGTATACACCTGCAAATATACAAAAAAAAAAAAAAACTCTTAGAGAACATTACTGTAAAATGCTGTATTATCCCTCAAGAATTTAGTGCAAAACTGTAAAGATGCAACACTAGAGATTTGAATAGTCTATGCAAATTGTACCATTATGCCCTAAACTGGCATTTGGATACCTTCTCTATATTAATTATATTGGATATCTTTAAACAATTGCCAAATGCTTATTAACCTCAAGTTATTTTGGTAAGCTCTACCACTACATTTTTTAAGCCATTATTTATATTATTAAATAGTTCCTTATAATTCCTTACCATTCACAATTATTTCTAAAATTGTTGATGTAGTAATTCAATATCTATTTGTTCATACTTTAAGCATCCAGAGCACAGGTACTGTATTGGTCTCATCCCTATACATTCAATATAGTACAGAGTAAGAAATCAATATTAATTGATGATTTATCAAAGTTACTATTATCTATTGGGAATGTATTAATGTCCATTTTCTTTCCTTCAGTGGCTATCAGTACTCTTCATTTATACTGCCCCAACCATAGTTAGACCTTTCCCCTCTCCGGCCTGGGCTGTAGCAATAGCTCTGACCAGTATTCTACTTCAATTCTTCTTCCTCCTGAATCACTTATTACTGCAACCCCCAACCCCCAAAGGTTGGATTGTTTCCTTAGTCTAAAATTTCTCAGTGCCTGCTTTCTGCGTACTGAATGAACTTGACTCCTCAGCATAAAATGTAAACACTCTATGGCTTCAAGTTCCCTTTATAAGGCTTATGTCCATGAAAACTTTGCTCACCTTAGTCAGATCTGACTACTCACTGTTCCTCTAGAACAGTCCTCTTTTGCACCTCTTATCACATTTTCTCACTCAGCATTCTCTCCTAAATACTTCAGGGCCCACTTCAGTTGCTGCCTTCTCAGTGACACCCTTCCTTACACATACCCCTCCCCAGCTTTCCCTATCAGGATTAATCACATCCTCCTCCCCCATGGAACCTGCTCGAAACCTCTCTATTCAGCACTTAGTTGGATTGCCTCTGTGCTGGTTAGTTGTTTTCATTTGTCTTTTCCACTAAGATGAAAATATTATCCATTTCGGGCTTCTGTCAGGACATCAGCACCTCTCCCTCATCAGGCCACACAGGGAATCTACTTCAAGCCCTGTACAGAGAGGTTGACAAAGACATATCACGGTGTCATTCTTGCTACTCAGACACCCCACATCTCAGATTGCATAACTGCTCGCTTCACGAAGCCCCACAGGGGCACCAAAGACAGATACTGCTCACTTACATCACTTACTTATGGACATCTTTGAAGTTTTCTGGAGATATTCAAGAGCATCTTATAAGCTAAGGCACTTTTTGTATCTTATATAAATTATGGTTTTAAAATGTTTAAAATAACGGTTCCCTTTGTAGCTACTGTTACCGAAACTGTATAGTTCTGCCCTAGAATGGGTTTGCTCTTAGGTCTCTAGTGCTGAGTGGTTTTAATCAGTTTTTTGTTCTTATATTTCTGTAGGTGCAATGAAACACAGTTAAGTTTAAATTTTCAAGGTCACTATTCATTCTCCTTCATTTAAAATGTATTTAGAATTGTATTTAACCTTAAGAAAAACAGCCTATTTTCTGAAACTTCTTTTTACCATTGAAAAGTCAGTATGCTGTTACTCTTTATTGGAGTTCTGTTGGTAGAAAGACGAATCTGGAATGTGATAAACTTCCAGCACCAACTCTTGTTAAATGTTCAACTAAAATCTAAACAGAAAAGATGCTACTATTCAAAGTCTATGAATGCATCCCTGATAGAAAGCTAAAGGGAAACCCTACTTTTAAAACTGGGCATGATAAAAAAGAGAAATAGTTAAGAAAAAAAAATTGGGAGAGCCTCCTAGGTCCTTGCTTTCCCCAATTCTTTACACTATGGTTTTTGCAAATTTAAGTCATACCTGCATTAGGATTCCTGAGATGCCTTTTAAAAATAAAGATTCCTTGACCATAACCCAAACCTACCTACTCTAGACCCTCTGACATTGTGGCCCAAGTCCCCCAGGCAATATCAAGTACACTCAAGTTTGAGAACTATAGGGCTTTTTTTGTCTGGGACACAAATGTGTGGCAAGCTGAGGTGTTAGCAAATGCTTCACCTTTACAAAACCCAGCTCCCTCTATGTTATACTTTTTACATTAATTACACAGTTAAATTGTCATGTATCAAGTGTTAATGACAGTATCTTAAGTATAGATACATATAAGCTATAGTTCCCAAGCATAACAAAGAGAAGTGAAGGCTAAATTCCCACCCTTTATTCTAAAGGACCAGTAGTGCTCCTGCCCATAAATCAACTATGTACATCAAGTGGTGAAAAAGTAATTTTCGCAAGGCCACACAATGTGGATTCATGGAGTATAACTGAAGACTTATCAGCAAGAAGAATACATGCTTTATGTTGGTTTTGATTGTCTTCTGTTTACTGGTTAAAAAAAATTTATTTCAGAAACACAAAATTCAAAGAGAACAGTACATTCAACATATAAACAAAATTATCAAAGATGTGATTATACAAATTTTACTGATAACTCTTAGAAAACACTTCATTCCCCAAAACGAACATAAAAATATTAGAAGCAACCACTATTCAGAATCAAACTAAACTTAGAACACCCAAAAAGTATAACTCTAAGTGAATTATTAACTTTATTCTTTGGGGAAAAAATAAGACTATTAATAAAAACAAGGCAACATCATACATTTCTTTCTTTCTTTTTTTTTGTCTTTTTTTGCCTTTTCTAGGGCCGCTCCCACGGCACATGGAGGTTTCCAGGCTAGGGGTTGAATTGGAACTGTAGCCACTGGCCTATGCCAGAGCCACAGCTACTTGGGATCCAAGCCGCGTCTGCAACCTACACCATAGCTCATGGCAATGCTGGATCCTTAACCCACTGAGCAAGGCCAGGAACCGAACCCGCAACCTCATGGTTCCTAGTCAGATTCATTAACCTTTGCACCATCATAAATCAACTATGTACATCAAGTGGTGAAAAAGTAATTTTGACAAGGCGGGAACTCCAACATCATACATTTCAAATAGACTATCACTAAATATGTGAGGACAGATTTAAGAAAAAAAAATTAGAGCCTAAATTGGTTAAAAGAGCATGTTCTAAAGTCAATATACTTGGGTTCTTTCCTTAACTGTTCCTACTTTGCAGCTGTGTGATTCTGGACACACTTTAACCTTAGTTTAGTCATCTATAACATAAAGAAATTGATAGCTACCTCACAGGGTAGCAGCTGGGAGGATTAAAATGATAATTCACGTGAAGCACTTGGAACAGTGCCTGGCACAGAGTAAGTGCTCAGTAAGTGTTATTTTTACTATTCATCCCAATCCTGACCTTCAGGCTCATACAACCATGACAAATAACTGTCAACATTTTTCTTTTGGAAATGTACAGAACTACCCATTCTCTGAGTAGTGCTCTCCGATGCCAAAACTCTCACAATGATAAAGTTATTTCTATTATTTAATATAAACCTTGGGAACATCATAACTCCATTCCCCACTATACTAATGAAACATTGCTCCTATCTGGTCTATAGGACCTGAAAGAAAGAATAAAGTTAATGACCCATAAAAGGAACATCAAGGATCCTCAATGTGGTAGGCAGCCTTAAAGACTGCCTCTGACGCTGCCCAATTCCTAGGCTTCTCACTGTGTAATCCTCTCCCTCCCTAGGCTGGGCTGGACATACTGACTCGCTTTCAGGAATAAAACCAGGCAGTGGTATGTCACTACCAAGATTAGGTTACAAAACATCAGAGTTGTCAGGCAGAGCTGTCTTCTTTCTCTTGACAGAGGTCAGCTTACAGAGAAACCTATGTGGCAAAGAACTGGATGGAGCTTAGAAGCTAATCCCCACCAAGTAGAACCTTGAGAGGTCAGCAACCTCCCCTCCTGAGTTAGGGAACCCACTCAAACTGCACCCACATTCCTGATCCACAGAAAATGTGAGCTAACAAACTTTTGCTGTTTTAAGCCACTAAATTTGGGAGTATCTTGTAATTCAGCAACTAATGCACTCAGTTTTTCTCGGATTACTACCCAAAGTTACAGCACCATTCTGACAAAACTACTGATCATTATTAGGCATTACTGGATGGCCACTGAATTTGGCAGCAAAACAAAACCCAGGTCTTGTCTCTCATCCCAAATACATAACTATTTTTCATATGATTTAAATGGCCGATGACGCAAGCTTTTCTGTTTAACAGGAGCAGCTTGCATTAAGCCGAAACTGGCTTCCATTCCTTTAAGCATTCTCCAGCAAATATTCTGCAAGTTTGGTTCCCTTTCAACATCAGGTTTCAACTAAAATACCACCTCCTCAGAGGCCTTTCTCAACTAGCCATTTTGGTGGAGCCATTACCTAGCCCACTGTCAACCACATTTCCTTCTGTCTCCATTAACTTCTCACCACTCACTATGTAGTGGTTTATTCAGCAGTTTGTATATTGCTACTCTCCATGACACTGTTCACCACTCCTGTTATTCCTTTTATCTGGAACACGATAAGGACCCAACAAGTAATATTTGCGGGCTAAAAAGAAATGGAAAACTTTTTTAGCCCGCAAATATTACTTGTTGGGTCCAGGAAAAATGATCTAGAGAAACGGAGAGGTTGGTAAAGTACCCATCAGGCAAAACCAACAAGACCCGGCTTGAAAGCCTGAGAACTAGAGACCAGGATTACAAGAAAGTTACAGGAATGGAAACAGAAGTTGGTTCTGGGACTTAAAGCCCTGCAGGGGCCCGGGCAAGTGGATGAAGGGGTGCGGACCTAGTGAGGACAGTGCGGACCAGCGACGAGGCAGGAGGGACGACCCAGAGAGTACTTTACCCGAGTCGCCCCCCGGCACCGACGGGGGCAGCGTGAGGGTGAACACCGCGGCCACAGCGGCGAACACGGCGACGCCGCCACGGAGGCCCCTGGAGCGCCGTGGCCCCACTCGGGCTGCCGGCCCCTCGGCCAGGCCCCCGCCGTCTCCATGGAGACCCATGCGTCAGAGGAACCGAAAAAGGAGGACGCGTGGGACCCCAGGACTAGGAGCTTCACTGTGCCCCTAGGCGAGAGCCCAGCGCTTTGCATGGCGGCTGCGGCGGCTTCCGGGTCGGCCCGGGTGGGCGGGACGCACCTTTCTGCGCCGGCGCGGGGGGCAAAAACCGCCCAGCCTCGCGGGACTAGGCCTGGGCAGCCTTCTGGCGGCGCACGGCGCATCGGGGTTTACAGAAGTATAACTTACTTCCCAGTAGCGCATCACAGGAGAGACCCTTCCTTTAGGAAACCAAGCCTTGCCAAGGGTCGTCATCTCTATGGCCTCCTCCCTTCCCGGTGACTTGGTCGGAGCTGACAGAGACGGGAGGGGGGGTTGCAAAGCGGGCGTGCGAAAGGGCCGCGACTGCCCCCAGCGGTGTGGGGTGGAACTACACTAAGGGCCCTAGACTGTGAGCCTGAGGATCCGTGTGCGCAGTGTAAGCCTCATATGTTTACTACGAGTAATTATAAACCTGTATGCTAATTGTTCAATCGCTGAGTTGTTTCAAAGGTAAAATAAGCTAGGTTGGTTTTTATTTTTTGGGTTTTTTTAGTAGCATGAGGAAAACTCGGGAGATGAGAAACTTGAGTTTCTGTAGTGATACAAATAATTCATGTCATGGTAAAAAGAACTCCTTTACTGAAGAGGTGTATTTTGGTGGAGCTTTGACCACACACTGGGAATGAAACCGAGACACTGCATTTTCCAGTTAGCTGCAACACAAAAAAGAAATGGGGAGTTCCCGTCATGGCGCAGTGGTTAATGAATCCGACTAGGAACCATGAGGTTTCAGGTTCGATCCCTGGTCTTGCTCAGTGGGTTAAGGATCTGGCTTTGCTGTGGCTGTGGCATAGACCAGCAGCTGTGACTCCGCTTAGACCCCTAGTTTGGGAACCTCCATATGCCCCTGGAGCGGCCATAGAATAGTAAAAAAAAAAAAAAAAAAAAGGAATGGGAACTCTTGAGACCACCTCATAGCACATTCTTGGTAAGATCTTTAGTAAGATCTTTAAGCTCAGATTGTACATTATTATATGGATTATTCTGGAGGGGGAGGGGAGGAGAGCAGCCTCCCTGGAATGCATCTCAAAATACAGTGAAGATCATTGACAATCTAGGACATGTTACAGGCAATCTGACAGGAACACAGAATCGCAAATGTAGAGTAACTAACACACATCTGCATAGATTGGCAGACGTTATGCCAGCATCTTAGGTATTTACATAATGCTTCCTCGGCTATATCGTGGGTCCCTGGAGGGCAGGTAGGCAACTTCTAAAATGGCTCCCAATAATCCCCTACTCCTGGTACTGACTCCCTTATGTGATCTCCCCGTATGGGGGGTGGGGTGGGGGGGGAGTGGGCTGGATCTAGTGACTCACTTCTATCCATAGAATAAGGTGAAAGTTAACAGTTGTCCCTTTGGAGATTAGGTTATAAAACCACAGGCTTCCATCTTGCTAACTCTCCCCCTGGTGGGCACCACCTCTCTTGTCCTCTGCTTGTTCACTCTGATGAAGCTACCCATCATGGTGTGGGATGCTTGGTGGAAACGCCCACTCCATAAAAAGTAGCAAGGAACTGAACATCACCTCCAGCCGACAGCCAGCCAACAACTAGCAAGGAACTGAATCCCGCTAATACCTCATGAGGGAGGCAGGGTGCAGATGCTCTGTTAGTGACCCTTGAGGTGATAACAGACTCCCACCAAGACCTTGATTATAGCCTAAGAGAGACCCTGAGGTAGAGGACCCAGCTAAGTCTCACCCAGATTGCAGTCCAACAGAAACTGTGAGATAGTAAGTGTTGCTGTTTCAGTTCACTAAATTTGGGGTAATTTGTTACTCAGCAATAGATTTCTAAGACAGCCTGCCTCCTATTTCTTTTCTGAAAGAGTATGCCAGTGATTAATACTGGCTGAGCCAAGCATGTGCTTAACTTTCCCTTTTTACATTTCATCTTTTGCTCATGAGCTTTGTAAAAGATAAAATGTTTATCATGGCAAATTACTTTCAAAAGAGCAAAATTATCTGTCCATAGTCAAGAGGCAGAGATCAGCACTAGAAGTTTGTTTGAATTTGGGAGTTGTCACAGATGAGGTGAATGAAGAAGTTCACGGAGGCATAACGTAGTGAGAAGAAGGTTGAGGTCATGTGTTAGCCCACATCTTTCTTTAGGGAATGGCAGAAAAGCAGACAACAGTGCAAGAGAAGGATGTGTCACAGGGCGCTAAGGAAGAAATGATGTCAGTGAAGTATGTGTGGTCAGATTGTCAAAGAGAGAGAAGGACGGTGAGGAGGCCCACATCCTGGTTTATGGGATTGAGTTTATACCATTTGGAGAATTCTTTAAGCAAAAGAATACAAAACTGCAGATAGAGAATTAGATACAGGCATCGGAAGGAGCCTGTGCTGGAGACAAGCTGTGGAAAAAGAAATTTTTTTAATTGAAGTATAGTTGATTTACAACATTGTGTTAGTTTCAAGTGTACAGCAAAGTGGTTCAGTTATACATAACTATTCTTTTCCAGATTCTTTCCCACCATAGGTTATCACAAGATACTGAATCTAGTTCCCTGTGCTCTACAGCTGGTCTTGTTGTTTATCTATTTTATACATGGTGAATATCTGTTAATCCCAGACTCCCAATTTATCCCTCCCCACCTCCCCTTTGGTACCCATATGATTCAGACTTTGTTGACTTCATGGCTAATCTCCTTTGAGGATGAAGAACGGCCAGTTGCGTGTGTGTGTGTGTGTGTGTGTGTGTGTGTGTGTGTGTGTGTGTGTATCTGGCAACCTCTGAGGAAGCTGGCTGACTCTTCCATCCTTCCTCAAGTGCCCTCTCCTCCAGGATTCGGTGACAGCCCTCAGCCCTTTGGCTTTCCTTGACAGCCCTCAGCCCTTTGGCTTTCCTTTTACCCCTGGCCTCTGCTCCGGCTTGCTTCTGTCGGTCCTCCACAGATTCGAGTGCACCAGGCCGTAGACTGTTCTCTCTCTTTCTACCTTCTTTCCCAAGATGATCTTATCAAAACTTTAAATAGTAACTAGGCTGATAAATCTGAAAACAATACACCACTAACCTGTCCTTGAAGCTATAGCCTTTTTTAAACAAACAATGTGATTTCTCCATTTCTGTATCTAAGCAGCATTTCTAACCTGGTAGTTTCTTTAAAAAAACTAAAAATAGAATCATTGTATGATCCTGGACATTTATCCAGAAAAGATGGAAATTCTAATTTAAAAAGATACAGAAATTGAAATAAAGTCAAATGTGTCTTAATCTTACAAATATCTGTGAAATTCTGGATTTAGAAACTTTGGATTGGAAATTAGCTACCTGGAATACTGTCCAATAAGCCATATACAATAAAACAGGACAATACAAGAAGACACAAACATCCCTCTTAAGTGCCTTAGAAAAATAATTTTAAACATTCAAATGTGTTAGTAAGCACAGGAATTTGAAAGAAAAGGTATTTTCACGTTTATAATTATCAAAGGTTTTTTATTGAAATATAGTTGATTTACAATATTGTATTAATTTCAGGTATGCAGCAAAGTGATTCAGTTACAGATTCTTTCTCATTAGAAATTATTACAAGATATTGAATATACTTCCCTATACTATACAGTAGGTCCTTATTGTTTATTTTATATATAGCAGTGTGTATCTATTAATCTCTTTTATTAAGTTTTATTTTATTTTTAAATGATTTTTTATTTTTTCCATTATTGTTGGTTTACAGTGTTCTTTCAGTTTTCTACTGTACAGCAAAGTGACCCAGTCACACGTATATATACACATTCTTTTTCTCACATTATCCTCCGTCATGCTCCATCACAAGTGACTAGATATAGTTCCCAGTGCTATACAGCAGGATCTCATTGCTTATCCATGACAAAGGCAATAGTTTGCATCTATAAACCCCAGATTCCCAATCCATCCCAAGTATCTATTAATCTCAAACTCCTAATTTATCCCTCCCTCTTTCCCCTTTGGTAACCATAGATTATTTTCTGTGCCTGTGAGTTTGTTTCCATTTTGTGAATAAGTTCATTTGTATCATTTTTTTATATTCCACATATAAGTTACATTGTATGCTATTTGTCTGTTTGACTTACTTCACTTAATAAAATAATTTCTAGGTCCATTCATGTTGCTCCAAATGGCATTATTTCACTCCTTTTTATGGTGGGTAATATTCATATATTTGTGTGTGTGTGTATACAAATCACATTTGCTTTACCCATTCATCTGTTGATGGACACTTCGGTTGCTTCTGTCTCTTGGCTATTGTAAATACTGCTGCTATGAAAATTGGGGTGCATGTATTTTTTTCTATTTAGTTTTTTGCCTTTTCTGGGTATATGCCCAGGAGTGGAATTACTAGATTATAGGGTAGTTCTATTTTTAGTTTTTTGAGGAATCTCCATACTATTCTCCATAGTGGCTGCACCAATTTACATTCCCACCAACAATGTAGGATGGTTTCCTTTTCTCCACACCCTCTCCAGCATTTATTATTTGTAGACTTTCTGATGATGACCATTCCAAAGATATTTAATATCTCTAGAGTACTTGTGATAAAGGAATTTAGTGTAACATTTTAGAGGGCAATTTAGCTACATGTATCAACAATCTGTAAGATACTCACATAATTTGACCTAGACTTATGAATAAACATATGAAAATGTGTTCAACTGTATTAGTAATCAGAGAAATGCAAATTAAAACCACAATGGGGGGAGTTCTAGTTGTGGTTCAGTAGAAACAAATCTGACGAGTATCCATGAGGATGTAGGTTTGATCCCTGGCACCATTCAGTGGGTTAAGGATCCAGTGTTGCCATGAACCTTGGTGTAGGACAGCAGCTACAGCTCTGATTTGACCCCTAGCCTGGGAACTTCCATGCTCCATGCGCCACAGGTGTGAACCCCTCCCCCCAAAAAAATAACAACCCACAAATGGGATACCACATACCAGGTTAGCAAAATGAAATTCAAATTGTGTATAATATTGGCAAATGTGTAGAACAATGGAAACATAGCAGGAGCGTAAAATGGTAAATCACTTCAGAAAACAAACATTTTTTAGGTAAAGACAAAGAGATGCAGAGCCTATAACCAGCAATTCTACTCCAGGCTTGTACCTTGAAAAGCCAAGAGACAGATACAAAATGTACGTGGAAGTGGTGTTCATAAGAGCCCCCCAGATAGGAATGACCCCAGATACTCAGCAACACTGGAATAGAGAAATAAACCCTATTGTATATCTATACAATCAAATACTGGATATACTTTAACAAAGAGAATGAACAAGCTATATAGCCAGTCAACTAATATGGTTGACTCCTGCAAAAAATATTGAGCAACAGGAACAAGTTATAAAATAATACATATAGAATGATTCTCATTATGTAAAGTTGAAAGATAAATTGTTTAGACATATATCCATAGAGTTCTGAACTATTAAGAAAATAAAAAATCATCATCACAGATGTTAGGACAGTTGTAGGTTTTTTTTTGGTTTGTATTTTATGTTGTTGTTGTGTTTTGTCTTTTTAGGGCTGCATGGCATACAGAAGTTCCCAGGCTAGGGGTCAAATCTGAGCCGCAAATGCTGGCCACAGCCACAGCCACGGCAACACCAGATCCAACCCGTGTTGGCGAACTACACCACAGCTCCTGGCAACGCCAGAGCCTTAACCCACTGAGTAGGGGCAGGGATCAAATCCATGTCCTCATGAATACTAGTCAGGTTCATTACCATTGAGCCATAACAGGAACTTCTAGGGGTAAGTGGGGGCTTTGATGGGTGGGGGTACATGTGGACTTTAATGTGCTGTCAGTGTTTCTGTTCTTGACTTGAACGATGGCTATATGGGTATTTCCTTTATAATTATTCTTTATTTATAAATGTTACTGTAAGTTCTTCTATCTCTATGATATATCTTATGGTGAAAAAATTATACTGGAAGGATTTCCCTGGTGGCTTACGGTTAATACATATCTTTCCATCTGTTTGTGTTACCTTTGATCTCTTCAACAGCGTCTCAGAGTTTTCAGAGTACAAGTCTCTTCCTCCTTAGGTAAGTTTATTCCTATATATTTTATTCTTTTTGATGTGATGGTAAATGGAATTGTTCCCTTAATTTCTCTTTCTGATCTTTCGTTGTAGTGTATAGAAATACAATCAATTTCTGTATTAATATTGTATCTTGAAACTTTACCAAATTCATTGATGAGCTCTAGTAGTTTTCGGATAGCATCTTTAGGATTTTCTCTGTGTAGTATGTTATCTGCAAATAGCGACAGTTTTTCTTCAAGGTTTTAATGAACCAATTTTTTTTAAACAAAATTCTAAGCTATCACATAAAAAAAGGAATATTGTTCAAAGGCACGAAAGTAAACAGTGAGAAAAGCTGAATTAACAACTGTCAAAATTAGAAGTAGAGGTGAGGATTGTAGTGATGAGCCAAATCCTCATTGTGTCTGGGGACTGATAAATAATGCCTTTTTTTTTTGTTTTTTGGCTTTTTAGGGCTGCACCTGCAGCATATGGAAGTTCCTAGACCAGGGGTCGAATCGGGGCTGTAGCTGCCATCCTATACCACAGCCACAGCAACGCAGGATCTGAGCTGCATCTGTGACCAACACCACAGCTCATGGCAACACCGGATCCTTAACCCACTGAGCAAGGCCAGGGATTGAACCCACATCCTCATGGATCCTATTTGGGTTTCTTAACGGCTGAGCCACGAAGGGAAATCCTGGAAAATGTCTTAAAGTGATAAATCAACAGGTCATTCTAGAGCCCTGTTATTTAGGAAAGTCATCGTGAAAGGAACCAAAATGAGCAAAGGTTAAGAGTGGTGCCTCTGAGAAAGGAGACGAGGGGAGAAGCAGGATGGGAAACTGGGCCTTCCCTATAGTTGTTCTGCACTGTTACTTATTTTGCCATGTGCATTGTATTATTCTGATTAAAAATAGGAAAATATTTGTAAAGGAAAAAATGGGAATAAAAAAAAAAAAAGCCAAACCATAGCTTTTCTGAACTAGAGGTTACAATATATGTGAAGAGCCTGAGACACAGTAGGAGCTGTACTAACGTTTGCTGTAAATCAGTTGTTTCCTATTTGAATACCTATTGTTTATTTATTTTTCTTCCACTTTTATGGAGGTCTAATTGACATACAGCACTGGATAAGTTTAAGGTATACAGCATAATGATCTTATTACATCCCCAGTACTTATTTATTTTTGTAATACCTTTTGATGGCCTTTATCCAGTTCCTTCTCTCCCCATTCCTCACATCTGAAAACCACAAATTTGATCTCTTTTTTAATGAAGTTATTTTTTTGTTTTTGAAGTATAATTGGCCTACAATATTGTTATTTCTTGTTACACCGCATAGGCATTCAATATTTCTACATATTTCAAACTGATTGCCACAATAAGTCTAATTACAATATGTCACCTTAGAAAGATATAATTATTGACTACATTCCCCACACTGTAAATGTCATACCTTTTTTTAAAAAAAAAATTATTTATTTATCTTTTAAGAGCCACACCCTCAGCATATGGAAGTTCCCAGGCTAGGGACTGAGTCGTAGCTATAGCTGCCAGCCTACACCACAGCCACAGCAACACGGGATCTGAGCCACATCTGCAGCCTACACCACAGCTCATGCAACACCAGATCTTTAACCCTCTGATCAAGGCCAGGGGTCAAACCCGCATCCTCATGAATACTAGTCAGGTTCATACTGCTGATCCACAATGGGAACTCCTGATTTCATACCCTTGAATCATTTATTTTGCAACTGGAAGTTTGTACCTCTTAGTGAATTACATTTGAAAAATTCTCTTATTTAGCCATTCTATTTCAATTTGCAAATAGAATTTTATCCTTATTAGAGAAATTCATAAAGTATTTTGAAAATCTTTGTTCCATTTATCTGTTTTCATGTTAAAAACTACCCCCAAAATTTAGTGACATACAGCCATTCACTACATCTCACAATTTTGTGAGCCAGAAACGTAGACAGGGCTCAGAAGGCTTGTGCTTTGTTTGGCATTTACTGAGGTGACTTTGTGGTATTCAGCAGGCAGACAGTCTGTAAGGTCAAGATGCCTTCATTACACTTCTGTTGCCCTGTTGGGAATGGTGGGAATGCTGGGCTTTGCTAAAACTTTTGATCTAAGTGGGTCACATGTTGCAGCCTTGGGGTATGTGAACTTAATACCTGCTTCAGTTTACCAAAGATTTATAAGAGGCAAGCGCTTTTTTGCTTGTTTCGTTGTTATTTTAATGACTTTGTCTCAAAAAAACCCAGAATTTTCAGAGTTCCCATTTTAGTCTCTGTGAGGATGCAGGTTCATTCCCTGGCCTCACTCAGTGGGTTAAGGATCCAGCATTGCTGCAGGGTACCACAAATGCAGCTCAAATCCCATGTTGCCATGGCTGTGGTGTAGGCTGCAGCTGTAGCTCTGATTTATCCCCTGGCCAGGTGTGGTCATTAAAAGAGAGAGAGAGAAAGAAAAAAAAGATTCTTTCTGTCTGCTGTATTCTGTTGGTTAGATAAGTTACCAAAGCCAGCCCAGATGCAAGGGGAAGGGAATTGGACTCCATCTATCCTCAAGAGAGTAGGAAAGAGTTTAAAGCCATCTCTAATGCATCCTCCAGTAAGACCCCTGATACAAAACCAAAGAAAATGTATGGACAAATATTATTTTTTTCTGCTTGAGGAAAGAAAACACATTTGCATCTAGAGCTTTTAGTGATTTGAGCTATTTTCAAAATCTTTTTGTTCTAATTCAGTTCAAATAATGACTTTTTTTTTCTTTTCTTTTTTTTTTGTCTTTTTTTTTGCTATTTCTTTGGGCCGCTCCCGTGGCATATGGAGGTTCCCAGGCTAGGGGTCGAATCGAAGCTGTAGCCGCCGGCCTACGCCAAAGCCACAGCAACATGGGATCCGAGCCGCGTCTGCGACCTACACCGCAGCTCACGGCAAGGTCGGATGGTTAACCCACTGAGCAAGGGCAGGGACCAAAACCCGCAACCTCATGGTTCCTAGTCGGATTCGTTAACCACTGCGCCACGATGGGAACTCCAAATAATGACTTTTTTTTTACATTCAGTAAAGATGATATTTTAAAGTCCTTATCAGATTGAAAATGAATATTGAATACTAGGACTGTGGATTTATTCACTTAGTACATAATAAGTACTCGGAAGTACTTGGCAATTGATACTAGAAAGGTTATTCAGGGGATATCTAACTTTTTTTTTAAACTGAAGGTATTTTATTAGGATTCCACACTATTTACAGCAATTTTAAGGTCACAAAACTGTAATTTGCAAAAGTAAGATTTCAAGGTGTTAAAGTTTAGATATTCTTTTTACAAATATGAGGACAAAGAGATGGGTTCAAACACAAAGCAAAAATGACATAAAAGTGAACATAAGTGGCATGAGAGGTATTTGATATATTGAAAATAATTTTTTTTCAAAAAATAAACTTTATTGGCGTATAGGTGATTTACAATGTTATATTAGTTTCAGGTGTACAGCAAAGAGAATCAGCCATGTAAAAATAAATATATGGGGATATCTGACTTTGCCAACTATTTTCAGAAAAGATTATATCTAAACCACCCACCCTGAGGAAGGTCTCTTCTAAATCAGACCTGAGATAAATTAAGTAACAGGATTTAAGAGGCATATAACTATACAGAATAATTTTTAAAACTTTTTTTCTTTTTATGGCCACACCCACAGCATATAGAAGTTCCCAGGCTAGGGGTCAAATTGGAGCTATAGCTGAGGTCTGCACCACAGCTACAGCAGTGCTAGATCCGAGCCACATCTGTGACCTAAGCCACAGCTCACAACAATGCCGAATCCTTAACCCACTTAGAGAAGCCAGGGATTGAAACTGCATCCTTACAGACACTATGTCAGGTCCTTAACCTGCTGAGCCACAACAGAAACTCCTTTATAGGGTAATTTAGAAAGTAATTACAAAACTTTTAGTAGTTAAATATATTATTTTCATAGTAGTGCAGGGAGCAGCTTGTGCTAGATCCTGGTTCTACTAATTATCTTTGTGATCTTGAGCAAGTTTCTTAACTTTTCTGGCCCTCAGATTATGCATCTGAAAAATGAGAATAACAGTAGTACCATCCTCAAAAATTTGGTCTAAAAAAAAGGTAAAATAATAAAAAGAACAAAGCCTGGCTCATTGTTAGCCACAGTAAACACTCACTGTCATTATTATTCCCTAACATTTAGAAGAAACACTTTAGGTTATGATTTTTAAATAGGGCAAGTAAAACTCACACTTTTCTATTTCATTTCAAAGTTAATTCACTAGAAGTAAAAATATGCGAGAGAAACAAACTATCCATTTGCAGCCTAGATGTGATCTGGGAAGCTCTTTCCTCTCTAGAGACTTAGTCTAACTTGGATAAACCCCCAGCCCCAAACTCTTTCCTATAGGTCCAGAGTGGGAAATCTTGCTATAATGTTCTACTCTGCCTCTAGCTCTTTAATCATGTGGTATCACTCCAAACTCAGCCCTTTCTCTATAATGTTCTACTCTGCCTCTAGCTCTTTAATCATGTGGCATCACCCCAAACTCAGCCCTTTCTCCAGTTCCCATAGAAATCCACTCCTGCCAAACAGGCCTCAGTTCTAGTGGAATGGAAAGAACTGTTTGACCAACAGCGATTGCTTCAGGTTCCCACTCATGCTCCTCCTCAACCCCTTATGTCCTCAAACTGCCTCTTCAAACTCTTAAGTTTTTCCCCATCTTATGAAAGCATGAGCATCCCCACCATCATCAAAGGCATTTAGTTAGTAAAATAAAGGACCTTCCATGTGATGGGATTTACAAGCTCTGAATCACAAGCATGGTTAATGATCTAATATCTGACTCCTGATCTAGTATACTTTCTTGTCTCTCAGGTTTCTCGCATTGATGCTTTCAACATGGGAAGAAAAGTTACCGAAAGGTAGAAGTTTAACATAGTTGATACAATGAGCTAAATACCTTCATGTATATACATGCAAGTAGTGATTCCATGTGTAATCACACATGGTAGAATCTACCTCCTATAGACTATGCAGGGGTCTCTCTGGGCATAGGCAGTGGCGGTCTTTGAGGATCAATAACCCAAGACCCCAGTGGTCAGTCAGGCCGTAATCCCATTCTTTACTTCTCCCTGACCTGAAATCCTGTGATGAGTCATTCAGCCACTCTAGACACCAAAGGTGGGGACATTGTCTGCAGACATGTCACTTTGCTTGTGATGATCTAATCTTGGAAGTTGGGAAGAAGAAAAGAAAAGAGGTGTCAGACTGTATTTCAATGATTTTTTGCTACAGATCCTTTTTTTTTCCCTTTAGAAAAGAGCCACACACTAATAATCAGGATTTAGAAGAAGGCAAATACTGTCTCAAAAGGTTGAGAGTCAAAGGACAACTTAGTATATCACAACCCATAAGAGTGTTAAATTTATCTTCCTAAGATAAGGTGGATCATCTTTCTTCTGCCTGGGCCTCAGGAGTGAGGGAGAAGCCCCTTAGTTCTCAGGTAACAGAGCCCAGTGGGAAGCTGACTTTTCTCTGATGAATGGGTGCCCTAGGAAGGAAGGGAGCTAAAGTCAAGCAGGGAGAGGGGCCCTTCTGGCTGTCTGAGCCCTATACCTTCCAGGGCTTCTGGGGCTGGCATTATGGCCTGTGATATGATGCCCCAGATCCATCCCTACTGTGTGTTTCTTCCAGATGGAAAAGGTGAGGACCCTGACAGCTGCGTCCTCATCTTAGAAAGACATCAACAGCAAGTCCCCTTGAAGCCAAGGATATGCCAAGATGAGGAATGGCTAAACACACGAGACTTCTATCAAGGGTCAGGAGAAGGGGTATGGCAGGCTGGGCAGTCAATGCCATTCCTAGTGGGGTCCCTCCCACAAACTCAATAAAAGGGCTTTTCCCTGTGGGAATGCCCCATATTAAGTGCATCGTTTAGTTCAATCATGAGTTTGGGCTCAAGACATTGGGAATAAGCTGGCCTTAAATGAATGGAGTTAGCTGAGGGGCCATTCATCACGTTATTATTAAGATTCAAATACGCTACTTGAGGGACAGATGAGACCTTTCTCCCCTGTCTCATGAAAGAAGATGGGTTTAGTAGGTTCTAGAGTCTTCACCTTGGAAGGAAAGGTCGTAGACATGAGGGTAGCACATAAAGCATAAATGTTGGTAGAAATAAAAGAACGTTGCAAGAGCAGCAGGTGGGGAGTATGGAGTGAGCAGATGGCATGCACGGATTGTAGGAAGCAGTCATGAACTGTGGGATGGGCCTCTCGGCAGAGTGGTAGTCTTGCTAGAGCCTAGGAAGATGGTGGTACCTGGGCTCTAGGTTCAGGACTTACAGGGCAGAGGTTAAGTCTATGGGCTATAGAGTCAGATTCCCTGAGTTCAGATTCCACCTCCATCACTCGCTAGTTGGACAAGTTGCTTAGATTCTCTTATTTTCCCATTCATAAAATGGGAATACTGTGAGAATTAAATAAAATAACCGAGATTAAGTGTTTAGTAGCCAGCCTGGCACACAGTAAACCCTCAACAAATGTTTGTTGGTATATTATTCACTTCAAAAAAATATCAATTGTGAGTTCCTATTGTGGCTCAGAAGTAACAAACCCGACTAGTATCCATGAGGATGAGGGTTCCATCCCTGGCCTCATTCAGTGGAATAAGGATCTGACATTGTCATGAGCTGTGGTGTAGGTCGCAAACATGGCTCAAAGCCCATGTTGCTGTGGCTGTGGTGTGGGCCGCCAGCAGCTGCAGTTCCAATTCGACCCCTAGCCTGGGAACCTCTATATGTCTCGGGTGCAGCCCTAAAAAGCCGAAAAACAAACAAAAAAAAGAATTGGCTCTCTCCTGTGTGCCAGGCTTTGTGCACTGGTAGACAGTTGGAAGTATGGCGGGCATTATTTCTCTCCTCCCAGAGCTTTCAGACCTTATTGTGAGAAACACACTATGTAGTCTGGAAATTACAACATGGTGCCATAAGGGCTATGACTGGGCACATGCAGGGTGTTATGGGATTAGAAAGGCGGCTTCAAAGAAGCTGAGAGCAGAAGCTAAGGGCTGGGGAAGGCATGCATGGGGGCGGTGCACACCTGGGGTTGAAGGAGGCACTTGAGCAAACAGGCCTGCGGGCCTGAGTACAGAGCCCAGGGTAGGCTGTCAAGAGTGAGATGAGGAAGGTCCTGGGGGGCTGCTGTCATGCAGAAGTGATAACCCAAGGGGAGCAAAGAGGAATTCACATTCACACCACAAGGGCACATGGACTGTGTTTCAATAAGTGTTGTTTAGTGTTCTGAGTCTCCATGCATTGGTTGTCAGGAAGTTCACCCATTCTTAGGGCTCCTTTCTACACCATCTAGGTCAAATGATAGTTTGGGGGCTGACACACCCTTAAAATTTTGGGCTTAGTCTACACAATGGCCTCTGCTGATGGTCTTTTGAAGGCAGGTGTCATACACGCCAGTGCCACATTGGGGCCAGCAGAAATTTTCCCACCTGGGTTCCAAGGAGATGTCCCTGTGTGTGTACCCTTCCTCGTCCCCTTTTCTGTACCCTGGTGTCCTCCATCTGTCCTCTGTCTCAAGTTTTGCAAGCAAGTAAACCCAGGTATCCACCTGCTTGAAAACCTTAGAGGATCTGGTCTTGCATATCTAGAAGCGTCTTTCTCACCTGGCTACTTTGGCTCCCTCTGTGTCTTAAATCCTCAGTTCTGTGCCCATTCTCCTCTCTGTGGGACAAGCCAACATCCATGAGTCCAGATATCACAGAGGCTAGTCCTGGAGCTGTCTGGACAGATTTCCTTCCAGCTAATGTTACTGAACTCCACTGTATGCCACGCCCTTCAGCAGGTACATTTTCTGAGCTATGGCATAGCGGCTGAGACCATGGATCCTTAGCTTCCCTATCTGTGCTGGAGACCTGTCTCCTCCAGTGACATGTGTCAATATACAGACGATGCTTAGAATGCTGCCCGTGCACAATAAATGCTCAACAAAGGTTAGTGTGTCACATGATCCCGTTTTCTATCCCAGCAACCCTACGAGCTAGAAACCATTTTTAGTCCCACTTTACAGAAGAGGGAAGGGAGCTTTGGAAAAGTTAGGTAACTTGGCAGGAGCATGAGTTCAGACCCATGGAATTCATCTCATGGTGCACACATTAACCACAGTGGGTGACTGTTTGGTTTATCTCCCCTGCTTTGACCCTAAGTCCTTGAGTTAATGTTTGACCTGCCCTTGTCAAAGCCTGAGTATGTGGATGTGTAGGTGGTGGGGGTGTGATGGAGGGGCTGGGTTCATCCTATCCATGGCTTCAGATGTGGGGGTTAGCCGTGGGGGCAGGAATCCACACCTTGGGAACAGTAAGGGGCTCCCAGTGAAGGAAGGGGCCTGAGGAGATAGGAAGAGCAGAGATGTGTGTCTGTGGCCACAGATGCAAAGGAACCCATCATGAACCCCCTCAGCAAGGAGTGGGAAGAGGATGGAGCATGCTGGGGTGAATTTGAGAGAGATTCCTTTAAAGCAGGGTGAGAAAACAGGTATGTTAAAGAAAAACCAAGGGTGGAGTTCCCTGGTGGCCTAGCAGGTTAAGGATCCGGCATTGTCAATGCTGTGGCTCGTTCACTGTTGTGGCGCAGGTTTGACCCTGGCTCTGGAACTTCCATGTGCCATGAGTGCAGCCAAAAAAAACAAACAAACAAGAAAAGAAAAAAAGGAAGGAAGGAAGAAAGACCAAGAATGACCCCTTTTCTAAGGCGATATTTCTTAAACCTGGCTAATCACCGGAAACATTTGGCAGCACTTCTAAAAAATGTAAATTCCTGGGCCCACCCCTGGAGATTTTAATTAGTAGTTCCTGGTAGATCTCGGATATCTATCTGCACGTTTTCAAAGCTTCCCAGGTGAACCTGTTGATTAGCTTGGTCTGGGGCCACTGATCTAAAGTTACAGCCCTTCATTTTTCCAGATAAGGAAATGGACACCAGGGAGGTTAAGCATCTCACCTGAACCACCCAGCTGGTTGATGGCAGAAGTGGAACTGGACTTTAGTCCAGTGTTCTTTCTATAATAGTCTACATTCCTGTCACTGTACTGAATGGGTAAAATGCTCCAGGGGGAAATACTCTCAAATATGTGTTTTGGTATGTGTTTATCAAAAGGAATCCATCATCATAAAATGTGAGTGGAGTTCCCTTCGTGGCTCAGTGGTTAACAAACCTGACTAGGAACCATGAGGATGCAGGTTCGATCCCTGGCCTTGCTCAGTGGGTTAAGGATCTGGCATTGCTGTGAGCTGTGGTGTTGGTTGCAGACATGGCTCGGATCCTATGTTGCTGTGACTATGGCATAAGCCAGCAGCTGTAGCTCCAGTTTGATCCCTAGCCTGGGAACTTCCACATGCTGCAGGAGCGGTCCTAAAAAGAAACAACAACAATAACAAAAAAACCTACATAAACTGAGTAACCATCATCATGCACAGTAAATTCTATGTAACAATCTGTCTTCACAACTTCAGAATGTGTGGTTCTCTCCCCAAGTGGAGTGTGAGTGGCTCAGAAGTTGGAACCGTATCATTTTTCTTCATTTTTTTTATCTCCAGTTTCTCCCATGTTAAATAATTGCAATAACTTTTATTTTATTTTACTTTTAATTACTCAAATGAATTTATCACATCTGTAGTTGTATAATGATCATAACAATCTGATTTCACAAGATTTCCATCCCATAGCCCAAGCACATCCCCCCACCCCCCAAACTGTCTCCTCCAGAGACCATAAGTTTTTCAATGTCTGTGAGTCAGCATCTGTTCTGCAAAGAAGTTCAGTCTGTCCTTTTTTTCAGATTCCACATGTCAGTGAAAGCATTTGATGTTGGTGTCTCATTGTATGGCTGACTTCACTTAGCATGATAGTTTCTAGGTCCATCCATGTTGCAAAAAATAATAATTGCAATGACTTTTAAAAAGCAAACGTAGGTCCAGTGGTGAAAACTCAGTATTGTGGTAGGAAAACATTTGTGTGTAAATCTCAGAATTCTTTTTTTTTCAAGTCTGTCAAAACTTGATTGCATCTGAAATTACAGCTTGTTTGGTAAATAATATAAACCCAAGATGGACTAATATTTTTCTTCCTTTTTAAAGACAGTTTGACAAATGGGATTGAATAAACCATTCTTTAACTGGAAGAATTCTCCAAGTTAACAGCACTGATTTTTCATTTTGGGGAGCATTATGCCACACTAAGCCCGGTTGGTTCTCATGTCACTGCCCTTTTAGAAAAAAGGAATCTTGATCACACAACCAACAAGCTGAGGAATTTGGAGCCTGTTCTCTTTCCTTGCACAGCATCCCACTGTTGCCCAGTGAGAAGTAGATTGCTGTGTTTGTGCTGTTCCCCCCCACCCCATCTTTTTAGTGCTGCACTCATGGCATATTGAGGTTCTCAGGCTAGTGGTCGAACCTGAGATGTAGCTACTGGCCTATGCCACAACCATAGCAATGCCAGATCCAAGGCACGTCTTCGACCAACACCACAGCTCACAGCAATGCCGGATCCTTAACCCAATGAGCAAGGCCAGGGATCGAACCTGCGTCCTCATGGATTCCAGTCAGATTTGCTTCCCCTGATCTGCACAGGAATTCCGTGTGCTGTTTTTTTTTTTTTTTTTTTTTTTTCTGCCCAAAGAATTCAAGTCACACAAGTGACAAGGCTGAAGGAACTTCGAGAGCAAGAGAAAAGGCGAGGCCAGCTTGGGGGCTTGTTGTCATACAAACCAACTCCCTGATGCTATCAGAAGCCAGGGAAGTGGCAAAACCCTGGTATTTGAGGGGGCTCCTGGTCCTGAGAGGATCCCGGGATCAGGAGTAGGTGCTCATTTGCCTCTGGAGGCTTAGAGCTGGCAGAGGCTGGCTCCCCTGGCTTTCTGGAAGTGGCATCTGAAGGATAGACTGAAGGAGCCTCAGGGGAAGAAAGGGGGCTTGTCCATGTCCTTTTGGATGGGGCTCTGCTTGGAAGCTGGAGCACCTGCTCAGTATATGGCTTGGCTTAAAGCTGTGCAGACGCAGCGAGTGCACCGCCTTTATTTAGATGATGCTTTTATTTGGGGTAGCTTTGAAAGGGCCTGGGTAGAGGTCATGAAACAGCAAATAAAACATCAATCAGCTTAAATGGGTTTTGCCTCCTTTACTAGGCTGTTGCTTAATCAAATTGAAACAGCACCAACTTAAACAGGTTTTGCCTCCTTCAACAGGTCGTTTGTTGCTTAATCAGACTTTGTGTTATTTTATAGCCCTGCACATGGAGCACTCGGGAGCACTGTCACCAGGATGACCCAAGAATCTTCAACTTTCAGAAGTCAAAGAATGGACATGTTGCCACCAGAGCCCTTTACCAAGTGAGAAGTCCTTCAATGAAGAGAACCTGGCTTGCAGCAGCTGGAGCAGCTTATATTGAGTGATTCAAGACTAGCCAGTCAGCTTTCGAGGTTAAAATTCCCCTAACTCCTTAAATTTCACCCAGAACCCTGGCTGCAGGAGACAGGTTTGCAAGTCTTGCTGCCTGTCTTTTTGTCAGTCGACCTCACAATCTACTCTTTCTTTTCTCAAAAGCTAATGCTCTGTTTCTCAGCTTCTTTGCCTTTTGAGTAGCCTAGTTCTTAGTAATAATTATTGCAAAACGGGGAAGGGAAAGGAGAGGAGGGAAAAAGAAGGAGGGGGAAGGGAGGGGGCCTGGGGCCTGAAATTTTCCAAGCTGTCTCTCTGTGGCTCTGTTGTGTGAGAGAAACCTTAATCTAAAGAACACTCATTGCCACCTCCCAGCTGAAAAGGGGGTCAGAATGCTGTCTGCTCTAAACCTAACTGAAGTTCATGGTGGGGTGGGGGTGTGGGATGGTCTCTCCAGGGGCAAAGGAAGCCTGGCATGCTGGGCTATCTTGGATAAATTCTCTAGACTGTGGCCTTTTCAGGGCCAGGCAGCTTCAGGGTGGTCCTCAGAGCTGGACCTGGCTGGATGTCTATCCGTCCAGGCAGACCAGCTACAGGTTCAGTGAAAGTGGTCTTGAGCTCTTCTCTAGTCAGGGAAATGTGAGCTTCTGAGGTGATTACTGAACCATGAGCAAGCGCCTTAGACATCTAGGGGAACAGGTGGTTCCAACTAACTACAGGGACCTTGTTAACAGACTCTAAGCAACTATGCTGCTGTCTAGAGAAGGAAGTTATACTGGTCTCAAACTGTTGAAAAGCCCAAGAGCCAAAGTGGGTCACTGGAAATAAGAGGAGAACTGAGTGGGGGCGGGGGGGGGGCTTTCTCTTGGGTAAAATAAGGATGAAAGGCAGCACTCTGCTTCTATAAAGAGCTAAAGGAGGAAGAGGAGGTGGTGCTAAAATGTATGAGCATCACACAGGTGAGCACAGGTGCTGCACTCCAGCATGATCGGCTCTCAGTGCAGCTACTGAGACTGTGCTCTCATTACCACTAGGGTGCCCAAGACCGGGGAAGGGTCTTCTGCAGGGACTTGAGACAGGCGCAGCAGACACTCAAAAAGGTGAATTCTTTCTAAGTCACGCCTTCATACATCCAGGCACCAGGACCCTAGTGATGTTTATTTTACAAATCAAACATCCTTGGCTGAAAATACTGCTCACAGACAGGGGTGGTGGGGAGGGGTGTAACTATTTCCTCCCATTAGAGCTAAATGGAGCTAATGCTAATGCCAATTCAAAAAAAGAACTCGCCCCCAAAGAGCTTGCGTTAATCTTGAAGTCTTAAGTTCCACTTTAATCAAATTCATGAACATAATCTAGCCTTACCAAGACACTTAAAGGGAGACTTGTGAAATCAGATGCAACGATGTTTTCCTAGGTATTTCGTCCATCTACCTTGTCAACTTCCTAAAGAAAACATTCTGAATCTGACGGCCCTAGAGCACACTCTAGTGGTGGTGAAGCAGAGCAAATACTTCCAAACTGCTAAATTTATCCACTTGGAGGGAGCACTAGATAAATATTCCTTGTTTGGGCAAAAGGTTAGGTTGGCTTGCCTCATAACGGCAGAGGGAATTAATAGAACATTTATGATGTCTCCAAGCCTTATAATTCTCTAAGAATAGGGCAAGTTCTGTTTTATCCAATGTTCAATGCCAAGGGCAAACAAACAAGAATTATTAAAGATCATAAAACGTTCTGAAATAACAGCCTACCCAGGGAGATTTTAGGAAAGCTTTTGTTTTCTCTTTTCTTAAATCCAAGCCACATGCAGACTTTCTCCTTGGAGATTCTGTTTAAAGGAAAAAAAGGAAGCAGATAATAGATATAATACCTAAAACAAACTCCCTTCAGCCATGACAGTGTTATTACAAACTTGAGTGAGTACCATTATTATAGATAAATAAAAACAACAGACCAGAACCAATTTTACATAAGGAAGTATCATTCAATTTGTTGCACGGCTTGGTTTAGGCTTTTCTATGGTCTATCAAGTGATGATTAATAAAAATAAGAATGTTGGTCTTTGCTCAAAGATGACACTCTTAGAAAAGCACCCACATCCAGTTGTTAACAATGTTAACGTTTTTGTGTCTCCCAACCAAAGGAAATAGATTCCCTACGTTTGAAAGGTAAATTATACTCTTAAAATCAAACAACCACAAACTGGAAGGCAAAAAAAAAAATCAACACATTTCAAAAAAAAAACTTTTAAAAGCCAGAAGCTTTGTGTTCTATTGTGTTTAGACTTAAAATATGGAACTATTTAGAAAGAATTAAAGAGATTATGTTTATTTGATTTCAAGTTATCTCAGCAAGGAACACATTTTTCCTACCTCTTTGGAAGAACAGCAGGTCAAATGACACATTTGTGAGTGCCTGTTTGAAATATTGCAGCCACGCTGCAGGGTTCACCTGACCTGAGCACCACAGATTGAGGGAACAAAGGCTTGTGTTTTAAATGTTCCTTTAAGAGCCTTTCTGGGGAGTAGGGGGAAGTGGGAAGCTGTCACAGGCCTGGCTTTTTATTTTTATCCTATGACACTAACCAGTTTTAATCATATTTCTAACCCATGACTTAGGATCCTAATTAATTTTCCCAAATGCAAAGTGTATGTACCATAATTCTGCAACTTGGCAAGAATAATAGTTTCGAAGTCACCGTCATCCTTCAACTCAAGAGTTTCCCCAGTACACGCAGATTCATTCCTCTCTTTGAGTAGGTTTGCTTGTGAGTCTGTTTATAGCAAAGATAGGGCTTTATTCTCAATGCAAAAACAAGAAGCAGAACAGGTTTATTAAAGAGATCTAGGATCTGAGAAAACGATTTACTTTATCACTTGACTAACTGAAAATCATTCATTCACATATAAGGTTCATTGGGGCTGTAGTTCCCTTATTAAATGGAACAATTAATATTAAAGTATCTGAAGATCATGCTTGAAAGGACTTTGCTAAATGTTTCTGAGAGTAGTATTTCCAAACACAGGGCAGAACACAACCCCTGTTTAGGGCGTAACCCAATATGAGGACTTGTGGGTCAAATCTTGAGCCCTTCGGAATGACAAACCTTTGTGGCCTTCTTCAAGAAACCCTCCCCCCTTCATTTAAAAGGATTGCCAAAGCCTAAGTCAAACGCCAGAACCTAAAACAAAAATGATTGGACCTTCCTGCTGCACCTGATACTTCCAATGCTGATTTCCTGCAAGCTCCCCTTTTTTCACCTCCTCTGCCCCAGACTTTCCTAAGCCAGAGAGAAAAACAAATTTCCCTTCCCCAGTGCTAGGATTGCTGGTGCAGAATGTAACTAAATGTCAGCAGCTGGGCCAGGGCAGGGGCCATATAAGGAAACATGACAAGACTTGGTTCTGAAAAAGATTCCAGTTCTTTGCTCATCTTGGCTTCCTGTACTTGAAGAACACAGAGAATTGCAGTTAGGCTCATTTAAAAAAATTAAAAATGCATATAAGGGAAATTCCTTGGAAGGAGGATAAAACAGATGCTCTAAGAGCAACGAAACGGGACAGAAGTATCGATGTTCCTCAAGACCACTGCTTTCAACTTGAAGGTATAAACGTATCGCCTGGGCGTTGTGTAAGATGCAGATTCTGAACCAGGAGGTCTGGGGTAGGACCTGAGACTGCATTTCTGAGAGGTTCCCACAGGATGTTGTTGCAACTGATCTGAGGATCACATCCTAAATAATTAGGGGCTGGACCACTTTACTGGCCTTTCAAATACTCCCCTCTCCATATGACTGTTTCAAAGTAGTTTCATTTAAGAATTGCTGCCCAACTCAAGAGATTTCCTGAAGATGAGCACTGTGTATTCTAGCTCCCTGATCTATTCTTTAGCACCTAGCCTGGCACCATCTTCAGAATAAGAAAGATGAGGTCCCGACAGTTTGAGGCAAACCCTTTAGGAGGTAATAGCACCGTTGTGAGAAAGGGCACTTGGGTTCAAGGACAAGCATGTGACGCTGGCAGAAAATGTGTCTGAGAGCCTCTCCTCGTGTCTTCATAGAGTCTCTCATGAATGTTTGAGACGAGCATCTCCAGTTTCTCGACCTCCTTTTAGTGTTGGGCATGTCGGTGCTGTTCTTCAGGAGAACAACAGTTAGAGCAGGAGAGGGTTAGGTTGGGGGTGGGGGCAGACAGGATAGACTCCGTGACCTTGATTTAGCCTGAAGGCTTGGTTCACTCACTTCCCCAAAATGAGATGAGCACACACCTACCAGCAAGTTGATTTTTCAGGATTAGAAAAGATCCATGGAAAACACCCAGCACAGTGCCTGGGGGACAGTAATTGATAAATATGAGATGCAATAAACCCTCCTTCATCAGGGCCTGCCGTAACCCACAGCTTTTCAGCCTTGGCATGTTGGTGGCTGAACATTACAATCCCCTGGAGTTCAAAAAAATCTCCATTCTCTTCCCTTCCTCTCCCCCTCCACCATGCTCCAGCCCAATTAAATGATAATCTGGCTGGGGGGGTGGGGTGGTGGTGAGTGGGGCCATTTTTAAAGCCCCCAGGTGGTTCCAGTGTTCAGCCTAGATTGAGAACCACTGTCTACCTATAAGGAGCCTAGTAATAGGCACTAGCTAATTAGCCTCTCCCAGGAGTTGGTGGGGGAGTGCAGAGGCTTCCCACCCTATCCCATGCACAGCCCCAAGGCTCCTCTGTCTTTTGGATCTTGCTGATCTTTCTGGAACAGCAATCTGCCAGTCATCAGTGGTAATCACTTTCTTCCTAGTTACACGTATGCCCCGGGGACACTGGCACAGCGTGGCTCCATCTCTCCGGATGTGGAGCTAGGACTTCGTTTGTGATCTGTGGTTATCTACCTTCTCCTTAACTCAGTGATTATTTTGTCATCCACATTTTCTGAAGTTTCTCCAGGCAATGAAATCAAATAGGGTCGATTAAAACAGCCAGCAGGAAAACACTCCCCAATATTTAGCCCTGGAGATCTTGCCCACAAGGGTGTTTCATGGGGATGTGGCAAGGGTGTATGTGGGGAGGGCACTCCTATGTGTTGAACAAATCAAGTCTGTCACCTTCCTTGTTGCATTCTATCCAAGACTTCAAACTACCACAAGGGATTGTGAATAGTAAATAATATAAAGGGTGTTAGCCTAGTGTTTGGAACAAGACATGTTTTCAGTAAATGTTAGGGTTTTTTTTTTTTTTTTTAGCTATTAATAGGTTACACCTGCTGGGCTCAGCCATGCCACCCAGCACCACTGTTTGCTAGTCTCTGCATCCATTCCCAATGCTGCTATTTTTTTCCCCCATCAGCTCACTCCCTCACTATGCTCCTACCTGCTGTTTGGGGGGATTCTTGGCAAAGTTAAACAGCGTCCTAGACTTTGGGGAGACCCATTCTGTTACACATATTCCTGGGCAGCACTGCTTGGGCTCCAGAGGCTTACCAAGCTTTTTGCTTTATTTTCTCCCTCTGAACCAGGCGTAACCTACCATGTCCTCAGAAGCATGACCTGCATTTTATTTCTTAAATAGTGCTACCAGGTCATGCTTAATGGGCACATAGAGCTGAAATATGCAGGGAGCACAGCGTGGGCTGGGCTGGGATGCTGGGACTCTTCCTCTCCAGGAGAGGAGCCGGGCCTTTGGAGGGGGTACTGGGTTTACACTTCTGCCCTCTTTGCTGCCAACTGATGAACTATTACTGTGCTCCTCCTGGGCCATCTGGAGATGATAGATGCCAGACGTGGTCCTGTCCACATGTTTTTTTGAGGAGGTATATAGGCTGTATGGGAGGGAGTAACTAACATGTAGGTTCGTATTTAAATAAGGGCCAATCATGGCTAATCTATAGTATCATGGCTGTAGAAGCTCTCAGAAGAAACAGATATTAGGGGTCAGCTTGACATGGGCTGGTCAAAAAAGATGTTATTGATGAGATGAACCAAGAATGTTGGAAGGAGGAGCCATGGGAGTGTTACCCCAGGGTGCAGGCAAAAGGAAGTTGTGTTCTTTGGGGAGAATCTAAAAACAGTAAAACCAACTAAAAGTCCACTTATTACTGTGACCCACCAATCCTAGGCAATGAAAGACTATCCTGGTCGTGTACTTTATTGCCCTAGTAACGTGCAAAACGCTATCAGCTGGGTGCTTCATATTTACTCAGAAATCAGTCCTCTTTCTTCTGTCTTAAGTATTTGAGCTCCCCATTCCTTCTGTCAGGTAAGTTAGTATTTCTCTTAATCTCTCAGCTCATTCCATTCCAAAGAGTCTGGTACTTTGGAGGTCCTTTCTGGAAAGTGCAATGTTTGATCAAAGGTCATTATTACAACTTAGCATGAAAATGGGACATCAGTGGGTGATGGATGTGAACAATAAAGAATGGGCAGTGGGTCTAGAGTCATAGAATTTTTGCCTTCAGTCTTTTGACTCTTCTTTGTAAACCTGCTGCCCCATCCAAAATCAGCCCATGATATTGTGGACAGGGGCTCTTTCCTTGGGGACACATGTGAATAGCACAAGGCCCCAAGATTAGTGCTTGGCCAGGGGAGATGCTCGATAAATATTTGTGTTTGGGAAAAAAAAATTCAGGTGATTCAGAGGTGAAAAGCCACAATCAAAGCTGCAAATCTGGCTCTGAAGACCCAGCAACTCTCCAAGATGGAGCGGTATTGGCATCTCATAAATTGAGAATCGAGGAGCACGTGACCCTGTGGTCTGGGCCAGGTTGCCATTTTCTTTCTAAAATTTGCCTTGCAGCAAGCAGTTGAAGGTTGCTGTGGATGTTCATGACTCTTGCTGGACATCACTGGAGCAATCTCCTCCCAGTAACTATCAGAATAGTTCTTTTAAGAACAGTTTTTGTAAGCTTGGGGGTTTGTCTCTTAAGGGTCATGGTTGGAGGAGGTGGTAGCAAAAAAAGGATGAGGTAGGGAAAATGGAAAAGGAAAAATAAAGGCAAAGTTTGAAGCAAGGAAAATGAGGTCTGTGCTATTCCTTTTGGAGCTGAATCAATGAATTGCCTTTTTACCCCATAAGCCATGCATTCACACTTGGAAAATTGCTAGAAATATGTTTATTTTTGGATCCATATGTATATCCAAAGCAGCTGCTGCAGAATATTCCCCTACCAGCTCTAATCTCATGCAGGAGATTTGCTACTCCTTTAGTTTCCAAAGCCTCTGTTCTAGCAGTCATGGTGAATTAGTCAGATTCACTAGAGGCATTTTAGCGTTTCTTGAGTGAGATCAGGACTTGGGGTCCCCACCGAACACTTCAAACGTCCAACCAAGAGAGCAAATCGGCCAAGTCCTACCAAGTTTAAAATCCAGTCTAATTTTGTGTTTGTGTGAAACCTTGATCTGTTTTAGGAACACTGCCTGCATTTCTCATCTGGGCCCATGGTCTTGGAAATGTGTGTCCTGCTCCTAAGAGATGCTGAGAAAGAAGGGGTTGATAGATCAGTGCAAGACTCCCACGATCACCCCTGGGAAAAGCACCTCAAAGGCATTGCTGGGGCTAGGTCAGTGTTGCCACCTATAATAAAGAACTTTTGTGGTTTTCAAAAGTATTCATCTCTAATTAGGACTGTGCTTGACTTTGGACTTGATGGGGGGAAAAGAGATGAGGCAAGATGCCATTTTTACTTCTTGGGAAATCTCAAACCACACCATTCTTTTTTTTCAAAACACCATTGAACCAAAACAAGTCTTCTGCACTTGTCCATCTGTTCCGTAGTGGTGGAGTCTGCTTGCCTGGGCTCACAAGAGCCAGTTGTGAATGTCTCTCTCTCTCGCTTTCCATTCAGGGAGGTCAGGCTGGTAGCTCTCCATCAGCTATGGTGGGAATATTTATGGAACTTGCAGATGCTACAAATTGTGCTCTCCCAAGCCAGCAGCATACCTGCTCCCACCCACCTCCACGAACCAGCTTAGTACTCACCTCCTCATACAGCTTCAAATCCAACCCAATAAGAGCCCCTGCCTGCTATGCTTGAGAGCACAGGGACCATCTATTCCACTTGTTTATTGAAACATTTGCAATATATTGTGGCTGAAGGTTTTTTGGTGTTAATTTTACTGTGCCACCGTGTAACCTTGAATGATACTTACGTGGATTGTAAGCTACCTGAGAGCAAGAATGGCTGTATACCTCATGGAGTTTGTCAGAATGAACACAAATGACAGGTGCTCAAAATAAAATGTTAAAGAAATGAGGTACCTAGTAACAACTAGGCACTGGAAAAACCTAGGCAGTGAATGGAAAATGCGATACATTTTGAAATGCCTCCTGAAAATATGACTCGTATGTAATTTAACCATATAAAAAAGCTGTTGTAATGCCATTTCCAACTTTTTTCTTTGCTTTTTAGGGCTGCACGTGCAGCATATGGAAATTCCCGGCCTAGAGGTTGATCAGCTGCAGCTGCTGGCCTACGCCAGAGCCACAGCAATGCCGGATCTGCGCTACATCTGCAACCTACACCACAGCTCACAGCAATGCTGGATCCTTATCCCATTGAGCAAGGCCAAGGGTTGAATCCACATCCTCATGGATGCTAGTCTGTTTCTTAACCTACTGAGTGATGGGAGCTCCGCCACTTCCAGTTTATAGAGCTGGTTTATGCTTTCTAGAGACTTGGACATGCCTTTTGTGCTTAGTACAGCATTTTTGAGTCGTGGACTCTGACACTCTCATTGATCATGGTGGAGGGTAGTGGAAGTGAACATATTCAAAGGCAGGGTAGTGGGGTTTTCCCCTCTTGGCTCAGTGGGTTGAGAACCCAACCAGTATCCATGAGGATGCGGGTTCAATGCCTGGCCTCACTCAGTGGGTTAAGGATCCAGCATTGCCGTGAGCTGTGGTGTAGGTCGCAGATGTGGCTTGAATCTGGCATGGCTGTGGTGTAGGCAGGCAGCTGTAGCTCTGATTCGACCCCTAGCCCTGAAACTCCATATGCTGCAGATTCGGGCCTAAAAAGGGGGGGGGAGGGGCAGGGAGGCAAAATCCACGGCACGAGGTACCGGCTTCTTAATCTGCTGTCTCACTAATCAGTTGTCAAATGGCCATCAAATTTTTGCTCTGCTACTAATTGAAAAAGTGTAAGTTGTAATCTATATTCTCTACCCAACTTCACATACAGTCGTGATTTCTACTAAACATTTTTGGGGTCAGGATATGTCTTAATACCAAGAAATAAAGCTCCATGGGTAATGTACCAGTAATGGATACACATGTTTTTAAATATTCTAATACTAATGTGAGATTACTTAGGGCCTAATCCATTCTGATTGGACCCGCTATCAGTGGAAGGATAAAGATTTCTATCCCTACATTAACACATTTTATGGGTTGCAAAGCCACTTTTTCCTCCACTGCAGCGTAGGGTCATGAACTAAGAGAATCCTCACTTTCTGAGGGTTTCGTCTGGCTTTTAAAAAACCGTTTTAGAAAAGATTAGTCTGTGAAATAGGCTTCTAGAAGAAGTGGGTAAATAAGACATCTGAGTTTCATGAAATGTTGCTCTCAAAGTACTCTCTGCTCCTCAAAACATGTTAAATGGGGTAGAAGTAAGTGTTAAGAAGCACTCTGTTCAAAGCTATTTATATAAATGTGCTGTCACAGATTAAGTGACTTGAGACAATCTCCCCAAAACAAAACCAAAAAAGACTTAAAAGGCAAGATTTTGTATTTTTCCATATCCTTTTTCCTTACAAATGGCTAACATTTCTATCTTAGTGGCACTAATCGTGATGCTATATGATTTCGTTTACTGATTTCATTTTTTTCATTCCCCCCTCCATCACGAGTCTGTTCTATGCATTTACTCTCGCGTCAGTAAATAACAGTTTTATAAAGAAATGGGGCAAGGTGTTCCTTCTGTGTTGCAGCAGGTTAAGGATCCTGCATTGTCTCCGAGGTGGCACGGGTTTGATCCCCAGCCTAGGACCTTCCGAATGCTATGAGTGGGGCCGAAAGATGGAGAAAGAGTAGAAGAAAAAGGACAATATAATTAGCACTCTTTCGTTTTTTAATGATTTTTATTTTTTCCATTATAGTTGGTTTACAGTGTTCTGTAACTTCTACTGCATAGCAAAGTGATCCAGTCACACACATATGCACTCTTTCTCACATCATCCTCTATCATGTTCCATCACAAGTGATCAGATATAGCTCCTTGTGCTATACAGCAGGATCTCATTGCTTATCCACTCCAAATGCAACAGTTTGCATCTACTAGTCCCAAACTCCAGTCCATCCCACTCCCTCCTCCTCCCCCTTAACAACTACAAGTCTGTTCTCCAAGTCTGAGTTTCTTTGTTTCAGTTTTTGCCAATCTCCTGCCTGACACTAAAGAATTTTTTTTCTTTTCTCCTCTACTTTCCCTCCTAATTTCCAGGGTTCTACTGCATTTTACTAATTTCTTGCTCTCTCCAGAATGGTCCATTACTCTTTCCCTTGAAAGCTAGGAGCTGGGTGACCTGGCTCTATCCCTTGTCCTTTGTCTGCTGTTCAGGCTCCTGGCAGCTGATTGAGGACTCATAGCCTTGGACCAACAGCTGGAGTCCCATATCCCAAGAAAACCTGGGCCCAGCTATCTGTGTGTTTGGCATCTTTGCTCTGAATTGTACCAGGCTGAGTAAATTACAAACTTTTTGCATTCAAAGTAAGAAAAGGCTATTGTAGCGCCGTTACCAGAGCTGAAACCAGTTTCAGGTGCTTGAGAGATTATATTTGCCCTGCAGGAACTTAGTAAACACTGGGTTTTGGCTTTCAAGGAAAAAGAAACCCTTTAAAAATACTCTCCTAAAGTAGTTTTCCCTACTGAAACAATGGAGGGTAGACATCCTATGATTTGTCTTGAGTAAATTTGCATGGTTCTTTCTCTCTGAATTTTTGCATAGCACGTTTTCTCTTTACTGCTCCTAAAGCATCTGTTAGCACTTTCTTTTCCACCCCCATTTCTGGGGCATTTTCTTTCTTCTGCTCCTATTGGACCATGTGTATCTATGGCCACATTCTAAACCATCCTCCTTGGATCAACATAGCCAACCTGAGGGATCGTCCCCAAACAGAAACTTTATTATGTTATTCCACTTAAAACTTTTTTAAGTCCTAGCTCCTTGAAATGGCAATCAAGGGTATAGTTGCTTGAGAAACTAAAAAGCCTCCTGGGCAGCAAGCCTGTGATGTTCCCAACTGAACATAAACTGTGGCCACAAACAACTTCCCTCCACAACCATGTCTGAAACGGAGACAAGGATGCTTTGCAACCACGAAAATGACTACATATCTCATTTTCTCAACTAACATGGAAGACTTTATGTGACCATGCTAACCCCACTTTAATCCTTCTATCTCCTAGATATAAAACTGTCAAATACTCAGTTACTGAATAGTCCCTGTTTGGGATGCCAATCAATCCAGAACAGCCTTGTGCCTTCTCCTACACCCTTCAGAACCACTCAGCAGAAGCCTGAATCTTGTAAAGAGACCTTCTCCACTTCCTATTATCTTGGCTCATCATTTTCTCTTGCTACAACAAGCTCAATTTTTCCTTTTTCGCCCAGGTGTGGGTTCTTGATAGTTTTGGTCCATTGACTTTAACACGTCCCTCCCCTCCACAGCGATTGCTCTGGTCACAGCTGTCCACATTCAGTTTCCCAAACATGCATCTTTTAGTCTAGGCAGTTCCCTTGGCCTACAGGACTTTTTCCTTCCCCTTTTCCACGTAGAAAATTCTTATTTTTCAAAATCCTACTCCCATGTCAGCTCATGTGTGAACGCTTCTGAGGACATACACACTTTCTTGGGTCAAATTCACATCATCTTCTGTTAACTCAGCTTGAACCTATGATGCAGAGGTTCAACGTCTGTGGACTTTGAAATTGGAGAAGACCAGATTCAAGTTCAGGTTTTGGCAATGCATGACCTTGAGAGACTTCCTTATTATGCAAATCAGGTCTGAACTAGCAAATGCCACTCCTCCAACGAATTCTATTTTCATTATCACCCTCATTGACACTTAAGAGATGACCCTGAAACTTACTGCACACCTGTTAACCATCCTGGGGCTGAGAGCAGTACATCTTATTTGGCGCTTACTAAGACAATGCCCAAAATAGCTAAATAAAGCATGTTCATCTTCTTTGCTTCTCTAGTTTGTAAACTTGGAATTAGCAACTTGATTTTTTTCGAGAGCACGTTTGTGAAACGTGTATGAAGAATTGGCTCTTAAGAAACAGCAGCACAGAGTTCTCGTTACGGCTCAGCATGTTAAGGACCTAACATTGTCATTGTAAGGATGCAGGTTCAACCCTTGGCCTTGCTCAGTGGGTTAAGGATCCGGTGTTGCTGCGAGCTGCAGTGTAGGTGGCAGACGAGGTGTTGTCATGGTTGTGGGGTAAGCCTTAACTGTAGCTCCGATTTGACCCCTGGCTAAGGAACTTCCTCTGAGGGTTAATGGGATGGGTTGTGTGAACTTTCTAAATCAGTGTTTGTCAACCTGTGATGCACAAAAGAATCCCCTGAAGAACGTTTAAAACCTATCCATGCCTGGGTCTACTCCCTCTAAATTCTGCAGTGTGACCTGGGCCTGAGGACTCTTCTTAAACTGTGTAGGTTTAATTCATAGGGAGAACATTGGTGATCCAGATCTAGGCAGGAAAGTTCCTCTAAAAACATAAGGCATTTCCCAGGACCAGGGAATGGAAAATAAAACAAGCATGGAAATCTACATCCACCAGTGATAAGTGATCCAAATTTTATGAAGACACCCCCACACCCACCCCAGCACACTTTTGCAAGGGCAGGACTCCTCCAAACTAAAAGCAAATAAATGATAAGCTTCACAATGAAATGCAGGCAGCAGACATTTTAAAACATTAACAAATTTGGAAATGTATACTGTTGCACAGATTAGGGAATACTGAAATGGGGCCAGAAGCTAATTACATGGAAATATTTCTATTTGCACATATCTCCAGAAGGCAAAGTAGACATTGCAACCAATATATCTATAAAAGTGACAAGAATATTAAGTTTTTCGCCATTCCCCTAGTACACTACCTTTCTCAGCATGTATTCTGTCCTAGTTCTTGTGAAGGTGAGAATAATATCAAACTCATTAATTGTCTACATTTTAGATACGATAAGACTTTAGTGGATGGTGTTAATTAAACTACAAAACAACTCCTCTTGCTGTGGTCTGCATTCCAAGTTAGAGCAATTAATTCACTCACTTAAACTGATCAAGATTTAATTACCATCACTCTGTGCAATTACTCCATAATTAAAGTAATTTGGTTCATTCCACTTGCTGACAGTGTCATTGAACAGCCATTCACAGAACCAAAAGAAGTGATAATTAACTTAAAGAATAGCTCAGGGCAGTTTTTACTCAGACAAGTTCACTGTTAGTTATTCCGAAAATACCTTGAATTGAGGTAAAGTGTGGAGAGAAAATCCTGGAAGAATTTTAAAACAAAAATGATAAAAATAAACAACACTCTAGGATTTCTTTTTTCCCCTCCCTCAAATAAGGTCCCCGGCAATTTAAATAGCTATAGTTATAACCTAACCATAAATTAGTGTCATGGGCAAAACAAACAGAACTTAAAAAAAAAAATTAAGCACTTAAATATTGGTTAGGACTAGTCACTGGGGGGGATTAGTGCCTGGTTGGGGAGTGGTAGGTATGGTACAAAATATACTGGTACAAAAAGAACACCCAGAATCTCTAGAGAAGTACCAAAAAGGTGTTTAAGGATGGCAATGCTCAAGTTTGAAAGACGCTTTGGGACACACACAGGTCATGGAGATGAACAGCTCTACTTACCTATAGAATCATTGTTGTATGTAGTTAATTGACTAGTTTTCCAACCAGGGAAAATAGATTACATTAGGAATTCTAATGGAGCATTACTGGGAAGTATTAGACTAGACTAATAAGGTATGTGATTTGCCCAAGATCGTAGGACTGGAGAACAGGAGACTTGCCTCCTCAGAAGGAGTACTCTGAGGCAGGTTGCCTTGAACTGAACAGAACTGGATTAAACTGAATTTCTGGGAACGGACTCGATGAGATCCAGAGTAGCCTCCCTACTAAAGGGCCAAATGAATTCAAATATTCAGTTAATGGTGGTTCTGCTGGGATTTGGGGGAAATTGAGAATAGTTTCTGACCACCCCACTTCTAAGGGAAATAGTCACAGAAGCAGTAACCTTCCATCATCCGCCAGGGAAAACATTGGCTTTGGGAGTGTGATTCTCAAGGGTCTGTCTGCTGGGCATGACCTCTGAGCAGCTTCCGGATCCTGTGCTTGGAGTTGGGGAGAGGGAGAAGGGCACCATGTCCTTCTGGCCTTTTTTCAACATAATTTTGATGAAGATTGAAAATTTTCACTATTAATGATATATCCTATGGAGCCTGTAAAAGAGGCCAAGAGTGCAGTGACCTTGGGTGGGCCACACGGGGGGAGTGGCCCCAGAAGCAAGACCTTTTGGGAGGCTCTGCCCATGTCATCACCATAATACTAGTAAGGAATTGTCCTAAATGGCTTTCATAAAACACCAAGAACTAGGAGGTAAGGGGACTCGCCCAAGATCACAAGTCTGGATGGTCCCAGAGTTGGGGCCAGAATTCCTGCCTCATGTCTGCCTAGACGACGCTCTTCTCACTGACAGTGATTAATACAAACTATAGCACAAATGACTCTATTAAAGGATTGCGTATTTCCCCATTCATGACACTTCCATGCATACTCAGAAAATTTAGCTTAATGCATGGTCCAGCCTTGTCTCTTAGAAAATTCCATCTGAAATCCTTTCTTTCCTGACCCCATTTGAACATATTAGCAGAGCACGATAAAATATTATTCAAGAGATAAAATATACCCTCAGAGTTTTACTTACAAATAAGTTATCTATATAATTAGGCTACTTCCTAAATATAATGAAAAATTATAAGAAGCTGTGTAATGATAAAACTAATTTTTTTGGCTACAGCATGCAGCAGCTTGAAGTGGGACCTCAGTCTCAGCCCACAGGGGTGAAAAGTGCTGAATCCTAACCACTAGACCACTAGGGAACTCCCTAAAACTAATTTTTAATAGGATAATCTGAGGGATTGGGATCATAGAACTTCATAGTTAGATGTGATTTTTGTGATTGTTGGAATTAGCCTAACAGGAGAATGTGCATAAAGGAAATGGATGCCTAGAGTGATGTGTGTGACTTGCCCAAGGGCAGGTGGCTAACTATTGGCAGAGTTAGGACCAACTCAAGTCTTCTCACTCTCATCCAGAAAGCAGTATAGAAAGTCAGGTATTTGAACTGAACATAAAACTTTGTTTTCTGAGGGAAGAAAACCAAGGGCTCTGCAGCCAGACCACCTGAGCTGGATTGCAGACCCACCACTTCCTGACCTCGCTGTTCCTCATGTTCACCACTTGTACAAAGAGGATAATGGTAGTACCTCTTCCTAGAATTACTGTTGGGTGAAATGAATTAACTCCAATTGAAGCTTAGAGCCATCTGCCCACAGGACTTTGAGATCTTAGCCATTGTTCTTGGTCCAGCTCGGCAAAGACGGGCTGTCTTAGTAGTCATGCACTTTCTCTGTGCTGGAGCCTCCAGCTCCCCGCCTCCCCCGTGTTGCTATTTTTCTGAAGTAGTCCCTTGAGCTTATTAAGGTTCTGATGCTCCTGGATTGGAATGCGGTGGAATAGGAGAAAGTGCCAAACCGAAACCTCAATTCTCAGATCAGCTTATTCATGGAATGGTTAACCCAGATTTGCAGATAGAGCCACAGCTCCAGGCAGGGTGTTCTGTTTTTTTTTTTTGGGGGGGGGTGTTCAGGGCCACACCTGAGGCATATGAAAGTTCCCAGGCTAGGGGTCAAATGAGAGCTGCAGCTGCCGTCCTCCACAACAGCCACAGTGATGTGGGATCTGCAATCTACACCAAAGCCAGATCCTTAATCCAATGACCGAGGCCAGGGGCCAAACCTCAGAGATACTATTTGGGTTTGTTTCCACTAAGTCACAGCAGGAACTCCTTTTCCATTCTTATTGAAAAACTATGGCTGCTTCAGAATTCTCGCCAACCATAATTGCACCTGTTAGCTAGTGAATTCTCTCCTAACCAATGAAAAGTCCAGTAACTGATGGACTTTTCTATCATGATTTGAGTTCCAAATGCATTTCCTGCTAGTTACAAAAGCAAAGTTCTCATTTAAGTAGGTTACTTTCATTTTTATAAAGTGTGTACATGTGTGGCCACATGGTTCTGTACACATGTGATATAATGTGCAAGAGCTCTGAAGTAGGAATTTGAGGACTTGTCTTCTGGTCCTGATTCATCCCCATCTGGCTGTGTGACCTTGAGCAAGTCACTAACCTCTCTGGTCTTTGGTTGATTCAACTTTTAGGATGAGGAGATTGGATGAAAATCTTTCTACATTAGTCAGGGCTCTCCAGAGAAATAGAACCAATAGGAGATTCATTCATTCATGTTAAGGAATTGGCTTCTGCAACTATGGAGGCTGGCATGTCCCCAAATCAGCAGATTTGGAGACATAAGAGAGCCAATGGTGTGGTTTCAGTCTGAGGACCAACAGACACGAAACCCAGGAAGAGCTGATGTTTCAGTTTGAGTTTGGAGGGAGAAAAGGAACCTGATATTTCAGTTCTAAGGCTTTCAGGCAGGAAGAATTCTCTCACTTGGGGGAAAGTCAGTCTTTTGTTCCTATTCAGACTTAACAACTGATTGGATGAGGCCCACCCACATTATGGAGGATCATTCAATTTACCTATCTATTGATTTAAATGTGAATCGTGGAGTTCCTGTCCTGGCTCAGTGGAAAGGAATCTGACTAGTATCCACGCAGGTTCGATCCCTGGCCTTGCTTACTGGGTTAAAGGATCTGGCATTGCCGTGAGCTGTACGTAGCAGATACGGCTCGATATGGCATTGCTGTGGCTGTGGCGTAGGCCAGCGGCTACAGGTCCCGATTCAACCCTTAGCCTGGGAATCTCCATGAACTGTGTGTATGGCCCTAAAAAGACAAAAACAATGTGTTAATCGTATCCCCAGATTCCCCCTTAGAAACATCAAGTAATGTTTGACCAAATATCTGGGTACACTGTGGTCCAGCCAAGTTGACAGAGAAAGTGGACCATCCATCCCCTTCTGAAGCCTCTTCCAAATTTAAGCCTCCATGATACAAAAATCATACTTATCACTAGGACATAGGCAGAAATCTCTCCTGTAAGCAAAATCTGTACTCTGTTTCCTGAGCCCTTCCCTGTGTGCAGGAAGCCTAACCACCCCTGGAGCAGAGGTGTGTGTAAAGCAGGGTGAGGAGAGAAGGAAGGAGCCCTTAGTTCTGAGTAGGGCTCTTTTCATCAAATAGGCAAGTGGATCAAAGATAGGAAATAGTTCCTTAATTTTTTGTAGTAGGCACTAAATACTATTAAAGGATATGAAATGATTAGAAACTTGATCACTTGGGGAAAGAAACACTTCAAAACATTGAACATGATATAAACTATCAGGTCCACAAGATGAGAAGTTGGACTGGGAAAGTCCTAACATTAAAATTAACTTCTGGAGTTCCCGTCGTGGCACAGCAGAAACGAATCCGACTAGGAACATGAGGTAGCGGGTTGATTCCTGGCCTTGCTCAGTGGGTTAAGGATCTGGTATTTTGGTGAGCTGTGGTGTAGTTCGCAAACACGGCTTGGATCTGGAGTTGCTGTGACTATAGTTGCTGAGGCTATAGCCTGATTGGACCCCTAACCTGGGAACCTCCATATGCTGCTGGTACGGCCCTAAAAAGACACACACACACCAATCACCTGTTTCTCTTTTAAAATGTGGCCACTAGTAAGTGAAACTATGTGGCTTGCATTATATTTCTGTTGGACAGCACGTCTATGGAATGTTGGTAGAAGGCTTTAATGAAGTGGAAAAGCATGGAAATTTTACATGAGCTACAGGAACCAGGAAGGCAATAATTAAGGTCATGAGTACATTTTAGGAAAAAGTCTAGGAGTTTAAGATACAAGGGTATAGAATATCTTTGTTAAATACCCATGAAGAATATATAGATTGAATATATCCCATTAATGCAATACCTGGTTGAGTACCTGCATCAGTCCTTTGACACTGGAATCAAGCTTTATCCTTCCTCTTTGATCTCATTGGCCAGAATCACCACAAACAATAATGGGATGACCACAGACCTGGGAGGAAGGGTCTTTCTCAAAATTGAGAAATCTCTGCCTATTACCTAAACAAAATCTGGGTTGTTTAGAGCAGGGAGTAAAGGTGACAATTGCTGTATGCCACAATCAACATGTGTGCACCGGTGTCCTGGTTAAAAAATGGGCAAGTTCTCAGCATCTAACATTATGATCCCCTAAACTAGTAATTAAAAATATCGTTAAAATCATTTGGGCTCCTTCATGTTTGATCCCCATCTCTCCAAAACTTCATGCTCGGGTATGAATTTTAGTTTTGCTGACATAGGACTCTAACAATATGTGTTTCACTTAGACTTAGGGGAAAAATTGGGTTTAAACTGAAAAAGATACATGGAAGCATATGGCCCTTCTTTTTTCTCTTACTTCCTTCCTCCCTTCTCAAGGAAAGAGGTATATCTTAGTATTGATTTTTTTTTTAATTAAAAGAGGGGAAAGAATTTTTAATTAAAAGGAAGGGGAGACTCGAAGCTTTTCTGGAAGATAGGGTTTCCTTGGATGAAGTACACCTGTGATTATTCTTGTAAGGATGTATAATAAAATACCACAAAGTCATATCTTCAAACTGAGTCAAACTTGGACTCAATTATACATTCCTTTATAGCGTGGGCTGAAGTACAGATTTATATCAAAAAGATTTTGTCCATAGGCTTACTAGCCCATATTAAGGCTTATAAGAAAGTATTTGAGAAAATAGGAAGGAGAGAGGGTTCCATTGAATTGACTCAAGCTTCCATACACAAGAATGAGGCACATCTAGTAATAGGTGGATGTGGACATAATTCATACTAACCTTGCACATTTAATACCATTAATTTGTCAAAACTAATAATATTAATTCATTCAAAAATGAGATTAAACCCAGGCACCCCTGGAAGCCGTAATCCTTGACTGATGGCTCTGTGACACGGCAGCACAGTGCCTCTAGCAGAGCAAGCCGCGCACATGTGGCAGATTGCATCAGGAGACCACCTAGCATCTCCTGTCTTCGACTACAGCATCTTTAAAAAAAAAAAAAAAGTTGCTTGTCTCACTGCACTTCTTGAATATTACATTTTAGCAGCCCAACCAACGATTTATATTTAATGCTAACAGGGCAGAGTTGCACAATTATTTTTTTTAAACAGTGTTTTAATGGAAATCAGCAGGTATGAAGAACCTGACCAGGCTCATAAATTGCTGGTCGCTGCAGTGGACTTTATTTCTGACCATGTAAATCAGGTACAGGCATCACTAAATGTAGCCAACCTTGCACGGGGCAGCGTGTTCCATGGCATCCCTCTGAATTAGGAAGGACACCTACTTGTCTCTTCCCTCATTTTCCTCTCTTGCTCCTTTGCAATATGTTAACAATCCATGTCTACTTATCTCCAGTCTTTTCTCTACTATTATTCATTCTATAAACATTTACTGAGCACCTACTATGAGTGAAGGACTCTTCTAGAATCAGGCATGTGAAGATTAATAAGAAAGAGCCATCTCTCTCCCGGAGTTGATTGCAGATTGAGAGATACTGTGGTACATGGAGAAAAGCATGCAGGTGTCTTGCAGCCAGGCAGCTCCAGTGTCTCATTCCAGATGCTGCAATTAGAATAACTAGCTATGTGACCTTGGGTAAATTACTTAGCTTTCCTGAGCTCCCATTTCCTCCTCTGTAAAATGGAGATAACCACTTCACTGCTTATAACATTGTCATGAGGATGAGCCGAAAAAATTGATGTAAGACAATTATAATACAACACCTAGCAAATGCTTATTTTTACAATGATAGCTAATACTGCTTTTTATTACATAAGGTACCCAGCAGAATACGTGTGTAAGGCGGACACTCAACAAATATTCACTCCCTTCTTCCTTGTTATTTAAGATAAATTTTCTCAGGACCAGCCTTAGGGAGGCATGAAGCGGGGCAGGCATTGGTGTGGGGCACATGCCCTCTTCCTTCCTGGGGAGTCTTCTCTCTCTATGCTCCTGTGTTTTCTGTTTAAACACCTACTTTCAGGAAAAAGTCTGAAATTTCTCCAGGCTTAAAAAATGAGTAAATGACTGATAAGGGAAATAAAACTCTAACAGAAATTTAGTAACTTGCATGTAGATAGGGGGGCCTTCTGCTTTTATTAGGTGCCAAGGCACTGGAAATAGCAAGGTACCTCTGCCTTCTAATTCTAAGCACTGGTGGGTTGTCATAAATAGGATATTCTTATAATAGAGAAAAACATGAAAAAAAAGACTTTTGGGGTCCCAGATTCTATAGCAGGCATTTATTAAAGTATTTTTTCCAGTCAGAGTTTTCTAAGATAAATTCCTGATAGTTGTTAGAATTAAAAATCAGCAAGTGACACGCACAATAATAGTACCATCTATATGTTCTGTGTAAGTACATAATAGGGATTTTTTTTTCATTACATTCTTCAAAAGTTCTAGGAAGTAGGTAACTTACCTGCATTTTACAGATGGGAAAACTGAGGCCAGAGAACTAAAACATCTCTACTAAATCTACAAGGTTAGGATCTCCAGGCTCTTCTCCGTGAACAGAGATGGTATTCTCTATATTGGCCAAGAATTTGTTCTCAAAAAACTGAGCCTCCACAAATGATATGAGTGAAAATCCAATTTTTATTTCATCATGTGTTTATAGATGAAGTTTCTTTATAGCTACTTCTACTGATAAAACACAAGGTCACCAATTATGACTAGCATGGCTGACAGAGGGTACTATGCACTGTCCAGGAAGGAGAACTAGAGCGCCTCCTCATGAACAGGATCCTCCACTGCAACATATGGATCAATTCAATCTATGCTTTCCTTTAGCTAAGAATTAGGGGCAAGCCAAGTAGAGAGCCACTTCCATAAAGGCGCCATGGCATGAAGGTGTTAAGCTAATGTGGGTATCTGGGACATAGTTTGGAATGGGGATATGTGAGAAAAAGTGGCTGAAGACTGAAATGAAAGGACAGATCAGGGCTTAATTGTTGAGGGCCTTGGTTACCAGGCTAAGGGATTTGGTCGTAACCCCGTAACAATGGGGACCAGTAGGAGGTGTTTAAGATTAAAAACTCAGAAATAAGCTCTGAGTTCTAGACCACCTGGGTAGCAGAATAAGGATGGAGGGAAGCTGGAGTCTTGGAGACGGAAAGACCCATTGGCACTTGAGTCTGATGGGCCACCTTAGGTGGGCCAAAGACCTGGATGAGCTTGCACAACATGCCTAAAGAAGAAAAAACAGATACTCCAAAGATGTTTTGGATGTGGAATGGTGGAAGAGGGGGAGGCAGCCTAGGGATCACTGTCTATGGATTAGGGATCACTGTTTATAGACTAGGGATCATGAAGAAGGCCCAAGGATGGCTGAGTTTCTAGACCCAAGATAAAAGTTAGGTTTCCTCTGGAATACTGTAGAGGATTCTGAGGCAGAGGGCTAGCTTCACGTTCTTGCCACAGGCACGGGAAGGGCAGGGGCAGCACACTTGCCAGGCATTTGTCATCTTTTCCAGACTAAATGAGTGGTTTGCCATGAAGACATTTTAATCTTCTAAGTAAATTTATGATACTGCCTGATGGCGATGATTTTATTGGTTATCTTCAGCAAGAATGCTGAAAGTCAGAAGATGCAATTAGATAATACAGAACCAACGTATAACCACCAGAAAAGCCGAGCTAAAAGATCGGTACCAGGCAATACCAAAAAATAAACCAAATAAGAAAACCTGTTACTAAGGGACCACTAGAGCTTTTCAGACAGGGTAAATATCGGTTATAATGTGCCATAAATGTACATGTTGGAAAGCTAAGAGATGAATCCAAATTCTTCCAGATATTTTTGAAAAATTGACTCCAAAATTCTCTTAAAGTACAGACTCAGGCTGCTGTTTTGCTGAGCATTTCTTAAACTTGAGGGTGGGAGTCTTGCCCTAAGATCCCAAGGGAGACGGAACGCATGACACTGGACAGAGCAGATGAGATTGACAGCAGTTTATTGGTCCCATATACTCACAGCCTGAGGGAGGGCACCACGTACCCAGCAGAGCCACATAGAGATTGCAAAGAGAAGCAGCAGGCGCTGTGGGAGGCAGGCTTTGTAGTAACAAGAGGGTGGGGTGACGGGTTCCCGCAGGACTATGTGATTGGCTTGTTTGAATCATGCCACAGGCTGGCAGAGAGGTGAACCTCATTAGGGAGGACCAGGTGGGGAGCAGCTGGTCTGGCTGCTAGGGAGACTTGCTGGGGTGAGGAGCCTTTTTCAGCGAGTTGGGGCAGGCTATCTGGTAAGAGCAGGGAAACTCAGCCTTCAGAATTGGGGGCCCGATGATGCTCAAAGATGTCAAGGCAGTACATGGAATTTTAGGTCTCACGATACAGCTATCCAGTGTAACAGCCACTAGCCACATATGGCTATGGAACGAACACCTGAAATGTGACGGGTGTGCACTGAAATGTGCTATATGTGTGGATATGTTTTGGGGTTAGGTAAAACTGAAATTAATTTTACATGTCTTTGTTTTTGAGTAGTGATTTTTTTAAACTTACATATGTGGCTAGCATCTGTGGTTCACATGGTGTTTCTTTTGGACAGGGCTAACATACACCTTCCTCTAGGAAACCAAGAAACAAAATGCCTTGGAATAGTTGACTGAAATCTTTGTAGTATGGAAAACTCTTACTTTATGAACCGAGAGACTCATTATAGCTATTTACTCCTGGTATCACTCCTCAAACAGGCCCCCTAACAAACAGGTACTTTTTTTTTTTTTTTTTTTTCCTGGCCAGGACCAAATCTTAATCTTCATTGACTAGCATTCCAATTTATCTTAGCAGAAGTTCAGAAAAAGAGGTTTTACTCTTATTGAGCTGAGCTGTAGCAAAGTAACAGAAAGGGCAGGGGTAGGGCAGGCATTGCTACTTCGATGGTCTTTGCCAAGGACTCTCTATATCCCCACATGTGATTTATTTTTAAGTCTCTTGTATTGATACTGCTGGACCAAATATCAACAGCCTTCTCCTAAAACTAATTTGTACAGGTTAGAACAGCAACAACAGCTCATGTTGTCTACAAAACTGAAACCAGGAGGCCAAATGCCTATCACACTAAATAAATCAGAGTCAGGGAAACTCCACATACTTGGGAAAAAAAAATGCTATCTTCAGAGGCAAAAATTTATGGCCAATATTCTTTGGTTTTTAATTGAAAGGCTATATTAGATGTTAATTTTGCAGTTTTGCTGCTGTGGTTACCTCTCAGTTATGAAATGCAGCCAAGGAATTTGGTTTCACTATAAACGAAGCAACAGCTTGTTCTCCAAGTGTTTAAAAACGGCTAGTAAGCATTAGCATGAGGCCAGAAAAATCTAAAGTAATAACAGAGGGATGCAGTTTGGGGATTGACGATTTATAGGCTTTCCGACTAAGTAAAGTCAGTGTCCTAAAAAGCTGAGTTCAGTCAGCTGGTTTCCACCCCACTGTGACCATAGCATCTTGCCCAGGAGATGGTGCTCATCTCGAGGAAAACTGGGCTCTGCTTCTTTTAAGTTTTCTGAAAGGAAATATGCATTTCAATCTTACCATATAATAATAATAGCCTCCAGTTATTACTGTGAGCAGGCATTAGGTTAGAAATTATACCAATTATGCTTTCCAGCAAATCTTCAAAGTTGATAAAGATGAGATCCCCATCTTGTAAATGAGCAGATGAAGCTCAGAGACATTGGTTTTATCATTCAGAAATGCCTTGGCTGCAAATAATAAAATACCTGCCAACTGGTGGCTTATACAAGTTGGAGGTTACTTGGCTCATGCAACAGGGTGTTTCAGGGAGGTCCTTTAAGTTTGCTGCATTGGCTCGAAGACCCAAGATCTTTGTGTCTTTCTGCTCTGTCAGTCAAAGTGTGTTGGCTTTTGTCCTTGGATTCATCATTGCCATGTGGTTTCTAGATCTCTAGCAGGAAGAGGGGAGAACGACAGAGAGGCAAAGGACCTTGCCAGCTAAGGCTGCCCTTCTCAACTACAAGTTTCCCCAGAATCGCATCCAGCATCTTGTTATCCAGGACATGTCTCATGGCTACCTCTAGCTGCAGGAAAAGCCAGAAAAATGTTATTATCTGAACAATGAACCTAAAGCAGGATTCTTCTAGCAAGGAATAAGAAGAGATTGATTAGATAAGTAATTTTAGCATCTATCATTTTAGGGTTGGATTCTAGGGTTATCAGATTCCAAAACCCATTCTCTTAACTGCTTTGCAGCCTCCTAAGGAGGTTTAGTACATTCCCACCCTTGACTGGTACAAGTAGGCACATGGGCTCTGTTGACTTGAGGCACCATGTTGAAATCCCACCACAGAAGGTTTAGTGTTCCACCCACTTTCCTTATAATTCCCCTTGGATGCTGGTGAATGCAGCACAATTGGCTGTCATTCAGTATGAAGATAGTCTCTGTTTAGAGCATTTTTTTTTAAAGGCAAGAATGCTAAGTAATCTTTTTAAGGTTTGGAGACCATCTATGGAAAAGACTTTCCCACCAGCTAGATGGAGAAAACTATTCCAAAACTAACTCTTGCCCCTTATTCTATCTAAGCTTTTACCAACAGTTTTAGCTCCAAAGACTTGCCTCAATTCCTTTGCCTCTGGGTGGCAAGCTATATGAGCTAAGCTTCACATTTTTGGTGAAATATTTTCTTTGTAGGAGACATGGGATCCTATAGATAAAATGGGGGATATTTTAGTAAGTGGAAAACAAATGGGGATTTGTGTGAGGCTGTGTATACACACACATAGACATGGAAGCTGTGGAGAAAGGGTTTCAGGGACAACAGTTGATGAGAGACCCTGGATGGCAGAACTCGGGAAGGAATGGGAAAAGCCATCATAAATATGACTTTCTTTTAGAGCAGCAACAGAATCCGTTATAGGGAAGCTCATGGATTAGTGAGACCTTCTGTGGCAGCCCCAATTTTATTCTATCCTGTTGCAGATTAGATGTTTGATGGTGTGTCCTGTTTGGTCAGCCAGGTATGGAATATGACCTCTTAGAAATGAGTTATTGGTGGCCTTGGGACATTTTTAATTAAAATGGTCTGGACCTATTTAGGTTCAGTGTCGTTGAGAGATTCAAAGTTTGGCCATTCCCTCTTCTTTGTTCTTTACTCTTTTCCTTTTGTTGTCATAAGTTTCTAGGAGTCAAACATATTTTCAGGCCAAGATGCTTCTGCAATTCACACCAGAGTTGCTGTGGTCCTGGTACCAGGTGGTCCTAAAATGGGGTATCTTTTTGAAGTGGCTAATGGTTAACAAATTCACAATATCCATTTTCTCTGAAGTCATTATACCTGGTTACAGATATGCTAATCTAATGGATGTAGCTATAGCTTTTCCCTAAAATTAAGCAAAAAATAGGAGTTCCCATCATAGCGCAACAGAAACAAATCTGACTAGCACCCATGAGGATGTGGGTTCCATCCCTGGTCTTGCTCAGGGGGTTGGGGATCCAGGGTTGCCATGAGCTGCAGTGTAGGTTGCAGATTTGGCTTGGATCCAGCATTGTTGTGGCTGTGGTACAGGCTGGCAGCTGTAGCTCCAATTCAACCCCGAGCCTGGGAACTTCCATTTACTGCAGGAGTGGCCCTAAAAAGCAAACATAAAATGTAAAATAATTCATTTTTTTGCATTTTTAAATTTTAAGTGTTAACCCTTGCAGAAATGTTTGAATTTTATCATATAAACGGCATACATTTAATTCCAATCTGTGGACTGCTTGGCCATTAACTGGGAGCATTACAGCCATTATTAAGAATTTAGTTATTTATATTCACAGGTGAGTCTAATTTTTTTGAGATTGCTTCTAATTTCATTCACTCTATGGTAATTTATACTGAAAAAAGGCCACATTATCTTCATATTTGACATGGGAAATGCCCTTTTACTTATGATAACCTAATACAATTCTATTTACAGTATTGGTTTTCTTTTGTCCTTCTTTTCCTGCTTCACTTTACTCCCAAATCTCTGGCATTTGGAAGCTTTGACTAAAACGCGTATTTTTATTTATTTTTTCCACTGTACAAGGCAACAGAAATAAGAGCGAAAATAAAACCAATGGGACTTAATCAAACTGACAAGCTTTTGCACAGCAAAACACGTATTTTAAAAACTATGGTGATTGAGGCTTTCTTTCCCAGGGTCTGCTGAAAATGACAACAGACAAGACTAAAAAGCGCAGTTAATCAGTGCTTTGTCTCACCTTCTGGCTCATTGGTTCCAAATTTTCCATCCAACTAACATCAGTTGGGATGTTTCTTTACATTGTCATATAGCTGATGGCTTCTGGAGACTTTTTTGTCAGAACCAAACTATCTCAATACACCCTCATCCATAATCCGAGGGTGGGCTCAAATGGGACTAGACTGTGTGAAATGTTTTCATTTCCTATTGACTGGTTGTGTACTTCCCTTGTGTTAATCCCTTGTTAATGGACACTTTCTTTGAGCCAGCTGAGATCGGAGTTGTGTTGTCTTTGTGATTCTAGCAGATTTTATTACTTGGATATCTTTGTTTTCATTATTTTGAGATTTTGGGATTTTGTCTGTTTCATTGATATTGATTCTCTCAGTTAGAGATGCCCCAGCCTCCCACTGTTTCTGTTTGTGTTTGATCTACAAACAGTGGGAGGGAATCCTTAGGCTGCAAATGTTTTGGTACTGTGCTTCAACTGGGAAAGGCATGGAAAGAGCCATTAGCAGCTTTCTCAATGGAGAACAGATGAATGTGGCTTTGTAGCTAGATGGGGGACTTACGTTTTGTCATTTAAACGACCTCAGGTCATTGTTCTGGGGCACTCACTTTAGAGGGCAATGCGGAATTTTGAAGAGCTCTAGACAATCACTTTTCTGAGAAATCCAAAGAAAAATACGTATGGTTGCTTTAGTAATTAGCTCTGCCTCTTCCCAGGTGTGTGACTTTGGGTCATTTTTACCTCTCTGGGTCTCAGTTTCCTTATCTTTAAGATGAAGGTACTAGACCAAATGATCTCCCCTTGGTTAATAGATGTACAAGAAGTAACATTTCTTAAGCTGTTACTTTGTGTGCAGGTATTTAAATATCTTATTTCAATAATGTATAGTTAATATCATTGAGCAGTAATACTCCATGTTTTAAGTATTAATTTGCAGATGAAATAACTGAGTTAAAATGTAGGTACATGATCTATCATCTACCTGTGTTGACAGTTTTCTCCATAACTGCTTAGTAGGGAAGAATGTACCTTCTCTCCCCATAAGATTAGAAGCCCCTAGAGGGGAGATACCACATCTGCCAGAACACTGACTCCAGGATTTGGTTTTAAATACATTCCTGTTAAATTAGTTTACTTAGTAGTTTATACGCAAGGATAAGGCACCTTTTCAGCAGCACCCCAAGCAAAGGAGTCATGACCTTGAAGATGCACTAGCTGAGTGGTGGCAACCAGGCTGACTCAGATGGCAGTTGCAAGACATCTGTCCACTCCCTCCTCTGAGGAGTCTGCTGTTTATTGCCTTGTCATCCAACCAAGGACCAGAAAGATGCCACTTCCTGTTCAGGAACCCTTTTTAGGCAACATATCCTTTCGCTTATGTGTCTCTTAAAGATTAAGAATTGACTGAAAAAGAAGAAAAATTTTAAAAATGCTTATTACCAGAATTAGTAAGGATTTTTTTTTAAATGAAACATGCTGGCAAATGTATTTTATAACTGCACAAGTAAAAAATATAAGCTAGGAGTTCCCATTGTGGCTCAGCAGGTTAAGAACCTGACATAGTGTCCCTGAGGATGCAGGTTCAATCCTTGGCCTCACTCAGTGGGTTAAGGGTCTGGTGTTGCTGCAAGCTGCGGCATATGTTGCAGATGCCACTGGGCTCTGGTGTGGCTGTGGTGTAGGCTGGCAGCTGTGGCTTTGATTCAACACATAGCCTGGGAACTTCCATATGCTGCAGGTGTGGCCATAAAAAGAAAAAATCTAAATTGGGTAGAGGTTTTACAACAACTCTAATAAAAATACCGTCTCAGAAGGAAGCATTCTCTTGAGCTCCCTGCTTCATTATCAATAGCAGTATGGGCTGGACATCCCTTGTCTTAGAGAGGCAGGACCTGGACCAGAGATTTTTTTTTAACCAGAAGGTAGAGGAGATGAAGGGCCCAATTTTACATGGTGTCACAGACGATCTAGAGAGAGAAGTCACATGGAGTTCTTAACCTTGGGGAGAAAGATAACACATTGTAATGAAAATTGTGTGAGCCAGAACTCAGGACCAAAGCACAGGGCACCCAGCCTTGGAGCAGTAGGCATGGTCTGGCCTGTGCTTAACTTGCCATGCTTGAACTCTGTCCCATTACCTAGGAAGGTGCCATATGGACAAGCCACAGCCTTGTCAGAGGGTTATCTCAAGACCAAGACCATAGACCATGACTTACCATTCCCCAAACTGGTCACATTCTGGACACCTTTGTGCTTGATTTCTTCTTTCTCATTCCTTCTTGCTCATCTGGAGAATCCCATCAAGTCTTCACTATTTAATTACATGAGTCACCCTCTGGGTAAAATCTTTTCTGATCCCTCCAAAGCCAGTTGGGGTATCCTGTAGGCTCTTGTGGCATTTTGTGCCTGCCTGTGTTTTTTTTTTGTCTCTGTATCTTATTGTGGCCTCCAGAACCTATGGTGCTTGTCAATCTCAGTGTTACCAGTGGTTCATCAGGGGCTGGCCCATGGCAGGTGCTCAAGACATCTTTGTCGAGTGGAGTCAGGAGGGCAGGAATAGGCAACTGGCCAACTCCCCCACATGATGGGAGTGAACATCCTGAGCAATGGGAGTAAGTTGAGAAGATGCTCCCATCCCAGCATAAATGTGCATAATAGCCCCCCTTCCAGAAGTGCTGAAGAACCATGGGATGGGAATATCCTGCTGTAAGGACCACCACATCCAGCATACTGATGGATGCAGCTCCTCCATAGCTCACAGTTCCAAAGAACTCAGCTACCCAGTGAGCAAAGACAGGCTGTGTCACAAATCAGGATAGCTTATACACAGTGCTTCCTGTGTGTGGTGCCCGACTCTAAGCATGCTAGTAACCCCCACATGGGTCCTACTTAACAGGTGAGGAGACCAAGGCACAGGGTGCGTAGTTAACTGGCCCAAGGGATATAGCTTGAAGTAGCAGAATTACCATTCAAACTCACTATCTGGTTCCAGGGCAGTTTTAACCACCCTGATCTAGTTTTCTCTAAATACTTGAAGGTGTTCATTTTATGGCAGAAGAAGAGGGGGAGAAGGTCATCCCTTGTATTTTGTGGCAATGACTCATCATCTTTAGTATTTAATGCCCCCCCAAAAGGTATATTAATTCACTCAGTTGAGACTTTTAGAATTCAACATTTTTGCTTACCTCTTCAGCTGGTAGGTAGGAAAGCAAATTGACCATGCAGAATCCTTTCCAGTATTTGGTATGATTTTATAAAATTATTTTAGTTATTTAAGCTTAAATAATTTCCAGTGATAATTGCCTAATGCTCTCCATTGAGCTTGCATTTTTACTCTTTTGATTGCTTCAAGGTATTCACTAAAAAGTATTTAAAATTATTGCTTAGAATGTTCTTTCCCTCAAGCAAGAAGAAAGTGCATTATATATCTAATAGCCTGTTAACTCACCTTTTCCATTTAACCTTTCAGAGAAGTTACCCCATGCTTAATATTTGCAAGCAGATAGATTAAAAAAGCCTAGATATTGATGATTTTTAGGAATCAATGCAAGTGAGCTCTGGGAGAACTGGCACAGCTACAGCTCAGCAGAAAAAGACCCTTCAGAAAGGCTAAAAAGAGATGATCTCTCTGAAGCCCCTTAGCTGGAAGTGGGCTGGGGCAGAGGCATTGAATGCCTGGATGGGCAGCCTGGTGCCAGAACCTCTAGTGGAAGCTTCCTCCTGTTGCCCCAGGCAGGGCCATTCTGCTTCCTCGGCAACCAAAAAGTCAGATTGAGAGCTTTTGCATTTTTCAGGAATTATGCACCAACTCCGTCTCTTTTGTGATGATTTAAGGAAGAAAGTAGAGAAGGGGAAAGAAGGGATTAAGAACAGTGGGCGGATACTCTCCCCAAACAAAGAAGCAAATACACTCATAGACTGCAGAAAAAAATGGCAACCCTCCTAAATTCTACATATTTTCTATAATGACTGTACTTCTAAATTTTCTCAACAAACAGAAATTTGAAGTCTACTGTCTTAATACAGTTCCTTCTGCTTTCTTTTAATTAGCATGATATAGATTAAAAGTACATGAATAGAGAAAAATATGTCTTTAAAGTGGGTTTCTTGTGGACAACATATAGATGGGTCATGTTTTTGGATCTACTCTAACTTTTAATTGCTGCATAGTGATTCAAAGTGATTATTGAAAATCACTATTGATAAATTAGGAGGTTGGGATTAACATACACGCTGCTATATATAAGATAGATAACCAAGAAGGACGTACTGTATAGCATGGGGAACAATACTCTATTTTGTAATAACATATAAGGGAAATTGTGTGTATGTAACTGAATCACTGTGCTGTATGCCTGAAACTAACATATTGTAAATCAACTATACTTCAATAAAAAGATGCTCGAAGAAACAAAACACCCAAAGTGATTATTGACATAGTTGCATTAATCTCTACCACATTCATTACTGTTTCCTGTTTGTTCTTTCATTCCTATTTTTGTCTTTTGTTGTTTTTCTGTCCTTTGTGGTCTTAACTGAGTGTATTATGTAACTTTATCTGCTTTCTTAGCTTATAAGTTGTACTTCTTTTAACTTTTTTTAATGGTTGTCCTTCTATAGTAAAAAAAATTACTAATTTTTAGTTAGACACATTGTCATTCAGTGAAGAGAATATGCTTCTCAATTTTCCTTGCAACTGGGTGTGGCCAAATGGTTAAAATTTAGCCAGACATGTTAAAAAAAAGTGTAACTTAAGGAAAGTGACTTCAAAGGGAGAAGTATACTCTTTGATTTCTTCCTTCTGCTTGGAAGGTAGACATGAGGGCTGGAGCTTGAGCAGCCATTTTGGAACATGAGATGGTGTATGAGTCATGGCAGAGCTTGAGGGGGAGGCCTGGACCCTGATGACCAGGGAGCTATTGTCCATGATGACTAGGACTCTGCCAGCCCTGGATTGCCTTTCCTTGACTTCTTTTAGTGAGAAAGACACCGCTCTTGTTTAAGCCTCTGATTTTTTTTTTTAATCATGATGTTATATAGAGAGATAGCCAAAGCTAATCTGAAAAGATATATCTGCTTTTTATACCTCTTTATGGTTCTGCTATCTATTAATTTATACAAGTATGGTCTGTTTTTAGACAAGGAAAGCTAAGAAAGATTTTCCTAGAGACCTGGAACTAAGAAACTTGTTGATACACTAAAGTATATTTAATAGCCCCCCTTTAGGACAAAAATTGATGAACAATATCAAAACACCACAAACTGGGCTCGAGAAATAAGGCATAAAAATGGAAAAGAAAGGCTAAATCAAATAAATTTCTGAAGGAGTGAATGATTTGATATTTTAAAATTCCCCTTCCTTCATCAGCAAGTCTCCAGAAGAAGAACCCATTCTATCCTGATGCTTAATAAAAAACATGGCAAACATCAAACTGACCTCCTACTTCTCAGCAATAGCTGGTGAAAGCATTAATCTTATCATTCCATGAGTTATTTTTAATCAATGCAACCCAGCTGCCATTTCCTCATGCACTAAATGAAATGAAGCCCTCAGTGGGTGCATAGCACACTTTTAGATGTGTTAAAAACTGATACCCACAATGTAAATCACAATTCTTTTTTTTTTTCCTTGGGACCATGACCTTGATTCAATACCCACATTGCCAGCTCAGTGTTGGGGAAATAATCCAGCACTGACTCACAAATACAAGATGTCATTCTTCAAAACATTTTTGACGTTTTTATTGACATATACTTGATTTACAATGTTGTGTTAATTTCTGCTGTACAGCAAAATGATTCAGTTATCCCCCCACACGCATACATTCTTTTCCTATTCTTTTCCGTTATGGTTCATCACAAGATGCTGTATATGGTTCCCTGTTGCTATACTGTAGGATCTGGTTGTTTATCCATTCTGTATATAATAGTTTGCATCTGCTAAGCCCAAACTCTCAGTCCATCCCTACCCACCCCTGCTTCTTCTCCCATCTTGACAATCCTGTCTGTTCTCTGTTTGTGGGTCCATTTCTGAAAAACATTTCTGAAAAGAACTTTATAATTTCTTCAAGCAGGTGGATGATTGAAGTAGTAAGTTGGCTAGAATGAGCTTTTTGAAAAAAATCCAGCAAGTAGTCACAATTGTTGGCATTGCTTTAGAGAGGAAATGAGCGAATAGGGCATTCTGTAGCAGAGAGTGCTGGAGTGGGTCAGCAGCACCTGTGGGATCTGATTCCTCCACAAGACAGGGGGTATCTCATTCTGATCATGAGTAGGTGGCTCTAGGATTGAAATTTGTATCTTTTGAATGACTCACACCACTTCATTTGAATAAAAGTAGACTTGGGCTTAGATATGGCAAAGAGTTAAAAGAAAATAACCAGTAGTAAAAACGTCTGTTTTTTGTTTTAATTTTTTTAAATTTTTGGCCACACTTGCAGCATGTGGAAGTTCATGGGCCAGGAACTGAACCTGCTGCACCACCAGGAAACTCCAAGAATGTCTGCTTTTTAATTTGTGTTTATCTTTTTCTGGATCACTAGTGGTGAATATGTGGTCTTTTTCTCACTGTTTCTCTTTCACACTCTTGGAAAATATTGTTGATTTCTTTGAACTTCTGCTTACTGAGTTCAGATTTAACTTTAGAATACTTCTCAACTCAACAGCTAAGCAGCTCCTACCAATCCCTTGGCTGTGCCATAAAAACAATAACTGGTTCCCTGCTATGGATGTTTGAAAGTTTGGTGAAAAGTTATTTCATCCAATGAGCTGGATGGGAGCACAGTCTTCCTACTGAAGATGAATTGGCTAGTTTCTAATCATCTAGGTTTAAAACACGTCCAGGGTGCCTCATCCTTGGTTTCTAGTTTTAAGGTCTTTTGAGTGAAGTAAAAACATTATAGACACTTACAAAGCAACCTAAGTTCAGAATTCCTTTTTATTTTTGTAATGTTACCAATATAACTTTGTCCACATCTAGTACAGCCCCAATATTTTTTTAGAGCTTACCTTTATCAGGCTTGACTAAGGCATTCAATCGGGTTGAGCTCACATTTCATCTACTTACATAATACTTAATTAAATTGCATAATTAAAATAGCCTGATAGGAACAGGTTTGGGAACAATCCGAACTGCATCTCAGGAGGCATTCAACGAACCAGTGAGAGCAGAATGCAGGAGCATATGCAGCCCTGAGGAGCATCAGCTTTTCTTGAGCCTTGGTCAATAGATCTTACAGATGCAGTGCCCAGTGTTGATTAGTCCTCCTGCGTCCATTAAAAAGAAGTCAGTTAAGACACCCCACTGCCAAACAAATGCCCTAACTCTCACCACAGATTACACTAGGACAGGTATCCCTTTTTGCATGCATTTTCTTTAAAAAAAAAATTGCCTGTGAATATCCTCACTACTTATTTATTTGGCAGTAAGAGCAAATAATTAAGGGGCTATTTTTTAAACAAAAACACTGGAGAATCATATGATGCTGCCAGCCTTGAGCGAAATCCTGGGCCACAAGTCTACACACACCTCTGGAGCTGGCTTTATGATGGCAGAATCTTTCATCTTGACTTACTGTTCACTGTGACCTTCCTATGATGGCTAATATAAAGGAACTCAGCATCTTTCTCCAGGATGCCTTCTGTTGTTGAATTACCACTGCTGGATGTGTTTCCTTTTCTGAGTCCTGGTTCACCTTTCCTGACTGTGGCCACCATCATGTCACCTACCCCAGCAGAAGTCTGTTCAGCCGTTCCTTGCTGCACTTCACAGAGAATATGCAGAACTGTCTTTGGTGGTGTTGGCACAGCACAGTTGATCATGACTCCTGCTAGAAGACCCAGGGAAATGCAGTATTTTGCATGAAGGGAACCACCACATCTTTGCTTATACCTGTTGAACATGAAAAAAAGGTCACATTACTTTTGTGACAAAATGTATACAACATATAATTCATCCTTTAAACCCCCTTTTTTTTTGTGCCATAGTGGTGACCTGAGCCATAGCAGTGACAACGCCTGATCCTTAACCCACCTGAGCCTTGAGGGAACTCCCCTTTAAAGCTTTTTTTGGGTGTATAATTCAGTGGCATTAATTTCGGTGTCATGTGCAGTTATCACCACTCTATTTTCAGAACTTTTCCATCACCACTGATAGAAACTCTACCGGGTCAATGCCAACTCCCCATTCTGTCCTCTCCTTGGCCCCTGGCAACCATCCTCCTTCTTTCTGTCTCTATGCAGTTGACTATTCTAGGTAACTCTCACAAGTGCAATCTACAACATTTGTCCTTTGTGCCTGGCTTATTTCACTTGGCTTATTTCACTTAGCATTAACGTCTTCAAGTTTCCCCCATGTTGTCTCCTGGCTTTTTAAATGGTTTTCCCACTCAGACAATACCATCATAGCCTAGAGCCTTTTCTGTGCCCCATGAAGACTATTTTGAGGTCACCTTTCTTCCTCCAGCTTTGTGCAAAGAGGTGATTCCCTGCCGTCTCCCAGAGAGTGTGTGCCAGCTGTGGGCCTTTTATGGACACCATCCCACTGTCCCCAGATGTGGCTGCTGGGCTCTATTCGTCCTTTCTGAGGTTCTAGGATTTTCACATGCCTGTTAAATCTTCTGCCACAGTCCATTCAAATACACAAGTTTGGCTATTCAAATTACTTTTTCCAAAAGTACTTTAAAATGCATTAAGTTATTAATTGCCTGCTGGCACTTTAATCAAATGGGAAAATTGACATAGCCAGAGGCATGTATTTTTGTGGAAAGAAAATTTATTTAAGAAGAAACAGCAGCTCTTACTGCTTAATTTAAACTGGGAAAACTGTGGAAAATCAACTGCTATGGAAAATTAATAAAACATTTCCAGCTGCAAACAGTGACTAATTGTACAAGATGAAGACTGCCCGGAATTAATAACTTGCAGTCTTCTGTGTGAAGAACCCCCCACCACTTCAATTTACTAGGAGATTAAATTACTTCTAAGTTTGCCATATTAAAACAGAACATGAATAAAACGTTAGTGAATGCACATCTATTATTTACTGTCTGTGATATGGATATAATTATTTCCAAACAACTACAATGTGACGTGACCAGTAATATTTAAATGACTCTTTTAGCAAAAGAATCTACTGCAACATTTTTTTTTTCCCTCAAGGGAGGAACAACACCCTTCTTCTAAAAGAATAAAATGGTACCTAGTGGACTTCTGCAGATGGTATGTCCCTGCCCCCGTTGACTGAAATGTGCTCAGTGTCCAAATTTACTCTCCCTCTCTGCATCAGATGGTGCTTTATGTGCAGCAGAAAGTCTTCGCACCTCATTTATGAGCTCTGATCTTAACTGGAAGCTGATCCAGAGGAAAGAAGTATAGGTGCTTCGAGGCTTCTCCTGATGCCTGGCGTGACCAGGGTCCAATAGAATGGCTTCCTTTATGGAAGGACAGAAGGGAAGGTCACAGCGATTTCCTGGGAAAATGGGGTTCATTCATCAAGGACATACATTTGTACAGGCTCTGTCAACACCAACGGCACATACTCCACACTTGATCATGACATTGCTCTTATAGGCATTGGTTTCCTCTGCAATAAAATGAGGAATGAAGAACATACATCAATGCGGTGGTCCCTTTTCTAGCTCTGTTGCCAGGATTGGACTAATTTTCTTGCCCCAAAGCTCCACCAGGTGGGTCTCTCGATTTCCTAGAGCAATTCAAACTCTGAGATCCTGTGAAATGAGATACAGCAAGTAGATACCATTCAATAACCAGGAGAGATCAATTCAAGTGAGAGGGATAAAAGAAATTTGGAAAACGAAGAGTCCTGTTTTTATGAAGTGATGGGATGTTTGGGGGGCTGTTTAGTTTGTTTGTTTTTCACGTTTTAGAGGTTAGCACAAAGCTCAAGAAACCGAGAGAGAATGAGCCAATTTGAAGTTGCGTTGAGATGTGTCGAAGATGGAGATTTTCTCAGTGGAGAGGCACTGCCTCCCTTGGCTGTTTATCCTTTAATGCTCGTACAGAGGGGGCATTCAGCCTCTTGCTATTTGATATTGCTGGCAGGAAGGTCCGAGTATTGGCCTGGAGAGAATAAAGGCACGTTGTTTAGAAATGCAGAGGCTTAACCTGAAGCGTAACTGGTTTGGGGTTTACCATAGAAGTTATCTGGACATATCATTTGATTTCCAGATTTTAAATGTAATTCTAAACAAGATCGGGCCGCACAGCCCTCTGCTGTATGACAGAGAGACTTTATCTGCTGCCGAATGCCATTCAGGCTTAATGCTGCCGCAGTGAATTGTATAAATTGGGGCATTCTTTGAGGCCCTAAAGCATTATGGCGTCTCAGAGGAGAGTTGAGGCTGCCTCCTCCTCCCTGTTGCTCAGCAACACATGATTTAGGTTGTTTCTCTCTATTTTGGCTTTATTTTGGGTTCATTTTGGTTTTCCTTTTTAAGAACTTCTTAGCACTCTTTACTGCAAGGCTTGAGCCTTCTCTATAGGCCAGGTGTCCAGCTGCAGATACCCCAGGGTTTGAGGAGTCCTGGGGAAGATTCCTCACCCTGCTGGCAAAAACAAGACAACTGCCCTCAAGAGGTAACAAATTGGTTTGCACTTGTGCTAGTGACGGCTGTCAAGCAGAATGTGAACCGGTGGCTCTCCAGATCCTGAAGGGGAAGTAGCACTAGGAAAGGCACTGCAAAGAGAGAATGAGGACATAAAGTCAGACTTTCTCAGGCCTGGGTGGATTCTGCCCTTTAGAAGAGGTGGACCAACCCACCCTCTTGCCTTCACGTCTCGCTTCATGTGCAGGGTTTGCCCCAACCTTGAATGAAAACAGGACATTTAAAAATCACACATTTGCCCTAAAGAGTTGTCTCTACTCCGTATCTCCAACTCCCCTCAGTGTCCTTGAACTCACTTCAGGCCGACTCTCATCCCTGCTGCTCCTTCAGAACCTCCTGATCCTGGTCATCATGACCTTTCCCATTCCCAAAGCCAGTCCTCATGTTCCTTCATTATAAGGAACATCTGATTCAGTTGATCTTCTCTCCCCAAAACACCTTCGTGTTTTCAATTTGGATAGAGAGACATCCAAGAGAGACACAGAAAAACACCTTGTGAGGACACAGCAAGAAGGTGGCCTTCTGTAAGCCAAGGACAGAGGCCTCCAGAAGAAACCATACCTGCGACACCTTGATCTTCAACTTCTAGCCTCCAGAACTAGGAGAACATAAATTTCTATTGTTTAAGACCTCCAGTCTGTGTGTTTCGTTCTGGTCGACCCAGCAAAGTAATACACTTGTCAAGATACTAACTACTGGAGTTCCTGTTTTGACTCAGTGGGTTAAGAATCTGACATAGTGTCCATGAAGTTTCAGGTTCCATCTCTGGCCTCGCTCAGTAGGTTAAGGATCCAGCATTGCTGCAAGCTGCAGTGTAGGTCACAGATGCAGCTTGGATCCAGTGTTGCCGTGGCTGTGGTGTAAGCCACAGCTGCAGCTCCAGTTGGACTCCTGGCCCAGGAGCATTCATATGCAGCAGGTGCAGCCCTAAAGAGAAAAAACAGACAGTGACTACTGATAAGTCAAGTATTAATCAAGGATTTGTTTCTGAAAATTATACTTGGACAAAAAAGAGTTACCTGGTAGCCTAGCAGTTAAGGATCCGGCATTGTCACTGCTGTGGCTGGAGTCATTGTTGTGGCATAGGTTTAATCCCTGGCCTGGGAATTTCTACATGCATGGCCAAAGAAATAGAAGACAAATACTTTGGCCTCAAGAAGCTTGCCATGTGTTGCTCATGCAGATGTACTTGCGTTGTTAGGGATGGTTCTGTTTATTCTCAACTTCCCTCTCTAGTCCCGCCCTCCACAGCAGCTGCTCTGTCTAGTGCCCCGGGATGTGGAACCAGGGGATTGGATCTCCTGGGCTCTCTGGCTTCCAATTGGTTTGGCTAATGGAAATTAATAGCAGGGGATTGGAGGTGGAAAAGAGAAGTAAGTTAGTCATTGCAGCCCCTCTCTTTAAAGGGCCAGGTTTTGTCAATGCCTGGGTTTCTTCCTGGCTAGAGATTTTTCTAGGTTCTGTCACCTCTGTTCTTGCTTCTCGTCCCTTCAGGCCTACAGGGGGTCATGGCTTCCTGCCACTCCTTGTCCCCAGGTGCTCTTTTGTCAATTCACCCCACCCTATGCACCTCTACAAAGAATCCTGTTAGTAAAGCTCTTTTTGACTAGACCTCTTTTTATGGGCTATTTGTTTTACATCAGAACTCTGATACAGAGGGTAGTGTGGTGAAAAAAACCATCACTTTGGTGTTAGACAGCCCTGAATTTTTAAATCCACCACCCCTATATTGCCCATTCTCCCTTCTCTCTCCTGACTGGTAACCACTAGTTAGTTCTCTATATCTGTGAGTCTATTTCTTTTCTGTTGTATTCACCAGTTTATTGTATTTTTTAGATTCCACTTATATGTAACATCATATAGTATTTTTCTTGTTCTGCCTGAGTTATTTCACTTAGCATAATACCTTCCAAATCCATCCATATTGTTGCAAATGGCAAAATTTCATTTTTTATGGCTGAATAATATTCCACTGTGTGTGTGTGTGTGTGTGTGTGTGTGTGTGTGTGTGTACACACCTTTATCCATTCATCTGTTGATGGACACTTACTTGCTTCCATACCTTGGCAATTGTAAAGAATGCTGCTATGAACATTGGGGTGCATGTATCTTTTCCAATCAGTGTTTTTTGGTTTTTAGATATATACCCAGGAGTGGAATTGCTGGGTCATAGGTCAGACAACCCCGAATTTGAACACCAGTCCATCAATAAGCAGTTGCACAATTCTGTGCAAGTTTATCTCTCAGATCCTTAGTTTCCCCTGAGGTTATATAAAGTGAGCATAATAACACTTTTCTTATAGGGGAAGTTGAGAAGATTAAATAAGATAATATATAGTGCTTGGCAAATAGGTGCTCAACAATGGTATTACAGAATTAGAGAAGCAGCTAGCTTTATTTTACAGGCACTCTTAGAAATATTCATTTTAAACCTAAAGAATGACTTTCTCGAGAAAGTTTCAGGTGCCACAGCAATTTCAAGGAAGAGATTGAGGCCCTGACAGGTCCCCTGCACTGGACAGAACTGTTGGTCCCAGCCCATGGGGTACACACCCATTCTCTCAGGTTTTCAATCCAATACTACGTAGGTACTATTTTGAAGAGATTTTGCAGATATAATTAAGGTTCCACACCAGCTGACCTTAAGATGGGGATATCACCTAATCACAAGAGCACTTCAGAAGCAGAGACTTTTCTTTGGCTGGTCACAGAAGGGAAAGCAGAGAGAACACACTCCAACTTGCCTGGAGGAAAGAACAGCCAGGTTGTGAAACTGCCTGCAGAGGTGACATGGCAAAGAACTGCAGGCAGCCTCTGGGAGCTGAGAGGGTCCCCAGCCAAGTGCTAGCAGTAAAACAGAAAAACAAAGACCTCAGTCCTACAACCATGGGAAATAGATTCTGTCCACAAAAGGACCTCAGGCTCCAGATGAGAACTGTGGCCTCAGCTGTCACTTTGATTTCAGCCCAGTGGATCCTGCTCCACAGAAACTACAAGAAATAAACTTGGGCTGTTTTAAACCACCAAGCTGGGACTCATTTGTTTCACAGTAATAGTAGACTATTTCATTCCCAACCTCTGTACCAGTGAGTTGCCCTTCCGACTGTAAAGAAGATGCTTTTTAGTCCCAGCCTTGTCTGTGCCCTGCTCCAGCACCTGGCATTCCCATGAGCATGTGCTCGTGCCTCCCTATACTTCCAGCTCACTTATCTTGAGTGTTCACCCTCCAGGAACAAGATTTCAACAATGTTAAGTCGTAACAACCCTACATCGAGCTTCTGCCATGCTGGGAAATAAAATCGTCTGCACGGCTATTGGCCAAAGGGATAAACAAGTGAGGAGAAACAACACAGAAGAGTAGCTTCTAACTTCAAGTGACATTTTTCACAGGCTGTCTTAATTTCAAAAATGGTACTGGAAGACTTTGGAACATTCCGCAGTCCAAGCTATTCATGGGTAAAGGAAAATTTACTAAAAGGTGACCACCTCAGTTTCTATCTGCACATGCTATTTCTTTTCTTTCTTTTTGTCTTTTCTAGGGCTGCACCTGCAGCACATGGAGGTTCCCAGGATAGGGGTCTAATCAGAGCTGTATCCACCGGCCTACACCACAGTCACAGCAATGCCAGATCCGAGCCACACCCATACCACAGCTCACGGCAATGTCGGACCCTTAACCCACTGAGCAAGGTCAGGGATTGAACCTGCAACCTCATGGTTCCTAGTCAGATTCGTTAACCACTGAGCCACAATAGAAACTCCTGCACTGTCCTCTTTCTTTAGGCCCCTAAGCTCTTTCTTTCTCATGGGGCCATAGTGCAGACACCTAAAATCTTAAAGAAACGATCAAGTAAATTAAAGCATATGGGAAACCTTGATTATAGAGTTGAGGTGAGCCAGAAGAGAAACATGGAGTTTAAGGAACTATTTTGGTAAATCAGAGCAGATGCCCTAAGACTCAAGTTGACCATTTAAGGAACATTGTGAGGTCTATATTTGTCACATCATAAATTATAAGGGAAGAATGTTACTTTGGTGACCCATATCCTCCCACTTCATTATCTGTTACATATATTTGCTTTTCTTTTTCCATATTTGAAAATGTGTACTCCAGGTAGATTTTCATAGATCTTTAAAAAATTTAAGAGAATTTAAATTCTTTTCTGAATCCTTATTGTTACTCTGTTGTTCAGTGGGATAATATGCAGAATTGAGCTTTGCAGTACAGTGCTAAGGTCTTTGTTTTTATTATGGGGCTAATTATTACCATAGGTCATTATGAGATAAGAAGCCACAAATACATTAGTAATGGCAAAGATCTAAGCAGCTAATAGAGCGTACATGCTTGGATGGGGATATATTCTTGCAAAGATATCTCTACATTTCAGTAATTAAGTGTGTCATATTAATTGCACAGCCCTCTCACAAAACCTTGCCAAAAAAAAAAAAAACCACCAAGAACTTTTCCTCTTGATATCAGATTGGAACTGATTGCATAATTACATTACCTGGATAATTAAATACAGATCCAGTAGCTTCAGAAATGTACAATGTTGTGGTTTCATTTTCTAATAGAATTACCCTGCGTTTGGTGTAGAATCTGCTAAGCAATGGAGATCTAATTACTTACTGACATGACATTAACCCCTCAGGGACCTTTCCTCAGAGAAAAGGCTCAGATTAAAAACGATTCAGGGAGCTTCTTTCTCATTTCATTACTGGAATCCCAATCATAGGAGTTAGAGATATGAGGGAATCTATGAAACTTTTTTCCTCTCTTCTCCGGGGGCAGGGCAAGAGCGTTCATCAGACGTTATTCTGGGTTTGCTCTGGTCCAACTTAGATAAAAAAGGAAACGTTTCTGGATGTAACACATCGTTACTCACTGGGAATAGTTCTTCCTCAAGCTCCTGAAAGACACCTCATTTCTATCAACTCACAGATTCTTTAATGCTGATTTGAGGACACATGTGTTTGCCAAGGTACAGGCTGATAACATGGCTGTGTTCCTGACAGAGTCGGTACCTCATGTCCAAAATGATTTCTGGCAGAACTAAAACAGGAATATCCTCATGTGAGGAATGCTTTCAAGTAGCTCTGGAAATAACCCTGCATAGGATTTGAAGGCCTTCATCATTTGGTTTGATAAACAGATCTTGAAGCCCCTTTTGCAGGTCAGAGCTCGATTATTTCCACAGTTGTTCAAACTTGTACCAGCTTCAACTCTTAGGTTATGCAAATAAATATCATCCATTGCCTCTACTATTGGGAACGATCGGGGAGAGTGTCCTCCAAGTTCACTGTCTGTGTCAGCTTATGTTTTAGGTCATACATCTGAGGCCATCGAGAAATCAGCACGTTGGTCCTGTTGACCCTGGATGGGCTTGTTTCCATGGCTAGGGTTAGGCTGGGCTGGTGTGACTGGTGTGAATCAGCTCTTGTCCCGCATCAGGCTGACCCCAACATGCCCCCTGGTGATGGCAGGAATGCAGGGAAGTGTAAACCCAATGCACGAGCCCATGTCAAGCCTCTGCTCACAGGTTATCTTCTAACACACATGGCTGGATTCAGTGTCAGGTACAGGGGGCTCCCCTCAGGCCATCCTGCCCGTGGAAGAAGGCAAAGGGATATGACAAAAGGCTTGGATATAGGAAAGAGTGGAAAATTTGAGGCTGCCATTGCTATTTACCGGTACAGTTCCATCAGCAACTACGGGATTGCTCTTTTATTTAATCTGGAAGAGATCTCTTTATTATTAACCTGTCTGTTAGATGACCTTCAATCTTGGGAGTAAGTTTAGAAACGAGCCATTAAATAGGACATGGTAGAAAAAAGTATGTAGTATCCTTATTATCTTTGAGTTCTTTAGTCATTCTTCACATTGCTAATTAGGTGATCTTGGATACAAGTGATGGCTTTTCTATCTTTATCGATTAGAAGTATTATTCCTTAAGTCTGTCTTAGCCTATTCAGGCTGCTGTAAGAAAATGCCTTAGACTGACTGGGTGGCTTAAATAGGAATGTATGTCTCATGATTCTGGAGGCTGAGATATTCAAGATCAAGGTGCCAGACAATTGAGTTCCCCAGTAAGGGAGCTCCATGAGCGCACTGTCTCCATTGCTACAAGTGAGGTGTGGATTGTAATGGAAGCTGGTGAGGTGTGAACTGGGAGGACATTGTGAATAACGTAGGAAGCAGAGCGGTGGGGGTGTATCACTCAGAGAGCTTATTCCTGTGAGCTGGGCTTCAGACTTCACGTGACCTCCTCCATGGTAATCACCCATCTAGAGCCCGGTCCCAACGTCTAAGACTTGGCAAGACAAACACTGATGACCCCAGTGAGACCATGCTAAGGGTAGCTATTTTATAATTGCTTCCCAAAAATGAAACATAGCTTACTACAATTGCAAAGATGATTAAGATAATGATTGTTCATATATTTTTATTTGAAATGATGCAATGAAAGATGGATTTTTATTTATAAATCAAGTGTGAGTTTTTTATACATGCAGAAGATACTATTCAGAAGATAACTTTAGTTTTGACACAATAATATTTGATATGCTAAATTACAAATTCAAAAATGTAGCTCTTCCATAGCTTTTGGCTTGGCTTACAATTTTTATTATTTGTCTAGCAAATTTAAACAATTGCTTTTTAAATTGGCCTTCAAATAAACTTGTTTAACTTAACTAAATATCTTAGAATACCTTCAGTCACATTTATTAATTTATGTACTTGATTTTCTTTTAAAGTCCTTTGACCAATCTTCCCAAGTACTCAAATTACTCTTATAAGTCCAATAATTGAAACCCATATATGGTGATTCTTAAGCTCTCTGAGACAGTCCAGTGCTATTTATAACCTTAGTTAAAATTCAGCTTAAAAATCACAAGACTAAATCAATTACTGGCTCATACATTTTAATACTGGAATTACAAGGCTGATCAGTTACTCTAATAGGACAGATTCTCTTAAATAATACAAGTAGTAATATATACCAAAAATGCACAGATTTCTTTCCACTCAAGCATATTGAAACTACAAGTTTGAGCCTCTAAGCTCGTCTACATTTCATTCTGAAAGATTTGAATTATCTCAAGTCCTGTTAAGGACTGAGATCGCTTAATGATCAGAGGTTTCATGTAGGACCAAGATTAGATTCTTGTCAGCATTCTTAGAATATGCTGTTCCTGCTTTATAGTCATAATGTTTTTAAATTATTTTATAATGTGCAAATTTATACTGTATCAGCAAAGTGACTCAGTTATTTATGTATTCTTTTTATATCCTTTTCCATCATGGTCTTTTCCAGGAAATTGGATATAGTTCCCTGTGCTATGCAGTAGAACCTCATTGCTTATCCATTCTAAATGTAATAGTTTGCATCTACTAACCCCAAACTCCCAGTCCATTCTTCACCTCCCCACTCCCCTTTGACAACCACAAGTCTGTTCTCTTGTCTGTGAGTCTGTTTCTGTTTTGTAGCTGGGTTCATCTGTGCCATAGTTTAGATTCCACATATAAGTGATAGCATATGGTATTTACCTTTCTCTTTCTGTGAAGTCATTATATTTAAACTCCCAGCCCCAAATGGGTGATCCCAGATAGAACTTTGCCCTAAGGTTATATATTACCTGATTCTTTAATCACAGTCTGAACACCTCCACCCAGGAAAACCACTAGATTGTATTTGACATATTTTGTCTCAAACTGTATGTAATTTTTTCTAATTTTAAGTATCTTTGAACTTACCAGATTTATACATTCTTCCCATATACTTTTTATCTCTTATGATCACACAATTTTTTTCAGATATAAAAGTTATACCCAATTTGATTGTGGAGATTTCTCATGGCTTCGTTTGACTATTTTGGTCACAACTTTTAAGGGCCTTTTAATGACACAGGTGTTTTTCAGAAAGTCAAAGTCTAAATGCTATCAGATTTCTACATTTCAAACCGCTGGAAGATGCCATATCTTCCAGATGCTGCGTTTTATCACTGCATGGCAAGATCACAATATAGTACGAAGTTTTAGGCAATATTCAACCATAAATGATGAATAATGTTCCTATAGCTTAATTTAAACCTTGTGGGTTGACCCGGAAATGTTGATTTCTTATGAGCAAACTTTTAATACATTTAAGTATGGATATTTTTACATGTTTGTATCTTGTTTCCTCAAGTAGAGTATAACCTCCTTAAGGAGAAACACCTGGTCTTGTATTTATTAGCTGGAGAACCTAATTGGCTAGATAATGAAGACTCTTTGATTAGGACTTGCACTCTTGCAAAGGAGGGATATTTTTATTCTTTAAGTCAGATGCTCAAACCTGCAGCAAGAGAATGAATTCTGGAGACAAAGACACTGCTTGGCTTGTAAAATGTATTTAGACTCCTTAAATCTAGGACCAGGAATGTATCCTCAAGGGATATTGCACTCTAAAAAAGTTGTTCACTTTATGTAGAAGACAACCTTTTATTTATTTATTTATTTATTTTTTATTTTCCCACTGTACAGCAAGGGGGTCAGGTTATCCTTACATGTATACATTACATTTTTCCCCCAGCCTTTCTTCTGTTGCAACATGAGTATCTAGACAAAGTTCTCAATGCTATTCAGCAGGATCTCCTTGTAAATCTATTCTAAGTTGTGTCTGATAAGCCCAAGCTCCCGATCCCTCCCACTCCCTCCCCCTCCCATCAGGCAGCCACAAGTCTCTTCTCCAAGTCCATGATTTCTTTTCTAAGGAGATGTTCATTTGTGCTGGATAGTAGATTCCAGTTATAAGTGATATCATATGGTATTTGTCTTTGTCTTTCTGGCTCATTTCACTCAGTATGAGATTCTCTAGCTCCATCCATGTTGCTGCAAATGGCAATATGGCATTCTTTTTTATGGCTGAGTAGTATTCCATTGTGTATATATACCACCTCTTCCGAATCCAATCATCTGTCGATGGACATTTGGGTTGTTTCCATGTCCTGGCTATTGTGAATAGGGCTGCAATGAACATGCGGGTGCACGTGTCTCTTTTAAGTAGAGTTTTGTCCGGATAGATGCCCAAGAGTGGGATTGCGGGGTCATATGGAAGTTCTATGGATAGATTTCTAAGGTATCTCCAAACTGTTCTCCATAGTGGCTGTACCAGTTTCCATTCCCACCAACAGTGTAGGAGGGTTCCCTTTTCTCCACAACCCCTCCAGCACTTGTTCTTTGTGGATTTATGAATGATGGCCATTCTGACTGGTGTGAGGTGATATCTCATGGTAGTTTTGATTTGCATTTCTCTTATAATCAGCGATGTTGAGCATTTTTTCATGTGTTTGTTGGCCATCTGTATATCTTCTTTGGAGAAATGTCTATTCAGGTCTTTTGCCCATTTTTCCATTGATTGATTGGCTTTTTTGCTGTTGGGTTGTATAAGTTGTTTATATATTCTAGAGATTAAGCCCTTGTCGGTTGCATCATTTGAAACTATTTTCTCCCATTCTGTAAGTTGTCTTTTTGTTTTCTTTTGGGTTTCCTTTGCTGTGCAAAAGCTTTTGAGTTTGATGAGGTCCCATGGGTTTATTTTTGCTCTAATTTCTATTGCTTTGGGAGACTGAGCTGAGAAAATATTCATGATGTTGACGTCAGAGAGTGTTTTGCCTATGTTCTCTTCCTGGAGTTTGGTGTCCTGTCGTATATTTAAGTCTTTCAGCCATTTGGAGTTTATTTTTGTGCATGGTGTGAGGGTGTGTTCTAGTTTCACTGCTTTGCATGCAGCTGTCCAGGTTTCCCAGCAATGCTTGCTGAATAGACTTTCTTTTTCCCATTTGATGTTCTTGCCTCCCTTGTCAAAGATTAATTGACCCTAGGTGTCAGGGTTTATTTCTGGGTTCTCTATTCTGTTTCATTGGTCTGTCTGTCTGTTTTGGTACCAGTACCACACTGTTTTGATGACTGTGGCTTTGTAGTATTTCTTGAAGTCTGGGAGAGTGATGCCTCCTGCTTGGTTTTTGTTTCTCAGGATTGCTTTGGCGATTCTGGGTCTTTTGTGGTTCCATATAAATGTTTGGATTGTTTGTTCTAGTTGTGTGAAAAATGTCATGGGTCATTGGATAGGGATTGCATTGAATCTATACATTGCTTTGGGTAGTATGGCCATTTTTACAATATTGATTTTCCCAATCCAGGATCATGGAATATCTTTCCATTTCTTGTCATCTTCTTTGATTTCTTTGATTAAAGTTTTATAGTTCTCGGCATGTAGGTCCTTTACCTCCTTGGTCAGGTGTATTCCGAGGTATTTGATTTTGTGAGGTGCAATTTTAAAAACAACCTTTTAAAATGTAATATAATCCTATTCTGGACTATCTGGATGATGAGCATAATGGAGTCCTGCCATGTAATTTCATCACCAAAGTCTGTGATTATAGTATTATTGGAGCCTTGCCGTATGTTCAGTTTCAGCCTAATGAGTAGAGGACCCCACAAACTCAGTATTAGGTTTTCTCAATTGCATCAGAAAAACAGAACAGAACCTATATTACAGTGGAAAAGATCATTAGGAGAACAGTCACTCGAAGAAGCAATACCCGGACCAATAAGTAATAAGGATCAAATAATGTCAAGATATTTGGTTTGAAAAATGCTTTCTGGGAATCCAGATGGCGACCTTGGTGTGCACAACTCAATACGGTGGGGGTGGGGGGACAGGCAGTGACATAGTTATGTTGTCAGTGGTAATTCAGTTTCCAGAAAACATTATGTATCTGCCACATTCATTTAATGGTGTTAATTTGAATTTTATTTGGTTTGCAATTTGTTTGTCATTTGTGCACAGACTTTGGTTTTGTAATTGAATAAGAATTGCAATAGGAGGAGTTCATCACTAATGTTAATACATGTTTGAATAATATTATAAACATAATTTAAGTCAACATCTGGGAATCAGTTGGAGTTTCTTTTTTCTTTTAAAGGGATTTTACAGTACTTAAGTTGAGAAACTTTGATGCAACCTTCCCGTGCTAGTACTATTTCCATTTTTATCCTGGAGAACTTAAGTATTTTAGGAGTAATTTGAGTGAAATAATTGATAAGCACATAGATTATATATACATGTGTATGTGCATGTATACATATATGTATCTTACCAAAAACTACCAAGTGCTTTGAACTCCTGGGAGATACATTATGTTTACATATATACCAGTATGATCAAAGTTAGAACGTTGTATCAGGGACTTGAAAATAAAGCCAAGAGTAGCTAATCCTGACCCAGGACTATAAATTATACAGTGAAGTATGTTAATTCATCTCATAGAGTGGAGTTAGGCTAAGCCTCTAGGATACCCTGCTTCTTGTTTGCATTTCTTTCTCTGTGATTTTCATGTCACATGCAAGCACCAGAGTGGACATTTCAGTCTGCCCTGCTGGATGGATTAAACAGCACTCCTTGTTTCACCTGTTCACTGTCACTGCTACATGTCTGAGAGGTGGGGACCTGGGAGGTGCCTGAATACGAGTGTCATTTGATTGGGAAGATGCCTGGTGCCTAGTCTTTAAAAACACACCTAAAAAGCATTCTCCATCTGACTCTCTTAACCCAAAGTTCTTGCCCTAGGTAGGACTCTGGGAGCTTGGGGGAAAAAGAAAGGGAAAGAAAACCCTCCCCATACTGCAAAGAGCAAATCGAAAGTCACAGAGGGGTGTGCCTAGAGGCAGTCTGTAAATCCACTTCCTTTGTCATAACAAGAACAAATCCCACCTTTGAAGTTTTCCCTTCTTGTTACAAGGGGAATGTCTTTTGTTTAATCCATTTTAGCCCTTAATACCTGACCGGGATCAATCCTGTTGGTGAGATTACACAGCATTTGTGCTGATTTTAACCTGGCCTGGGGTGGGGGAGTGGGCAGGGGCACTAGGTTCTGCCTCACTGGTGTGAGAATTTCAAGAACAATCAACATCTCTGTCTAGACCACCTTTATTTTGAAAAACAAACCATCCTTTTATTCTTAAGTGAATAATCATAATGAGCATCATTAAACAGATTTTTGGTCTGTTCTATAAATTGTACATTTTTGTTGGTCCTTGAAAAACTTTTTCACAATGGTGTAAGAAACTGATTTCCACCATGTAGAACACAATGGCATCAATTAGAATTCAAGGGCAACCTTCTTTCCTAGTCCTAGTCGTAACTATGGGGACAGTTTGAGCAATAGGGGACACTTAGCTTCTCAATCCCAAGCCTCAGTGTTGTATCTCTTTCACGGGGATCTGATGCTTGAGTAAGAAAAAAAAAGAAAGCCTCTTCATAAAATGCAATCCAATTTTTTTTCAAGCTCTAAAAGCTTTCAGCTCCTTTTCTTAGAAGAACTCTCAAAGCTGGCGACAAGCAAAGGTGAGCAGCCCTCACAATAAACCTCCAAAGGGCCAATTGCTAATTCGGTATTTTTCTAGCCAAGCAGGCTATCAACTGATTCTTTATAATACACATTGCTTCTCAAATCAAGTGGCCTGAGTACTGAAAATTGCCCCTCCCCCCAAAAAGACTCACAAAATACCAAACCAAACAACAATAACAACAAAATTACGTCAGAATGAGGAGGGGAGATGGAGCAGGCAGCAATTATTATTTATTATTATTATTTTCTTGTTTTATTATTTTAATTTTTTTCCACTGTACAGCATAGGACCAAGTTACTCTTACATGTATACTTTTTTTTTTCCCCACCCTTTGTTCTGTTGCAATATGAGTATCTAGACATAGTTCTCGATGCTACTCAGCAGGATCTCCTTGTAAATCCATTCCAAGTTGTGTCCAATAACCCCAAGCTCCCGATCCCTCCCACTCCCTCCCACTCCCTCCCTCTCCCCCCGGGTGGCCACAAGTCTATTCTCCAAGTCCATGATTTTCTTTTCTGTGGAAAGTTTCATTTGTGCTGGATATTAGATTCCAGTTATAAGTGATATCATATGGTATTTGTCTTTGTCTTTCTGACTCATTTCACTCAGTATGAGAGTCTCTAATTCCATCCATGTTGCTGCAAATGGCATTATGTCATTCTTTTTTATGGTTGAGTAGTATTCCATTGTGTATATATACCACCTCTTCCGAATCCAATCATCTGTCGATGGACATCTGGGTTGTTTCCATGTCTAGGCTATTGTGAATAGTGCTGCAATGAACATGGAAACAACTCAAATGTCCAGGCAGAAATTATTAGTGGCACTTTAATTTATCCTCTTGTCCTGAAGGAGGTCAAGACTTCACATCTACTTCTCACCAACCTGGTATGTCTTTGAAAGGTCGATCACCTAGGAATGGCCAGAAAATGGTCCAGGATCAAAAAGTACCAAAATGTACATTTGATGGTTGGGTCAAAGGCCAGATGGGGCAAACTCCTGATTCCTTCATTTTGGCTGGTTATGTTTGCTCTGATAGTCACCTTGACCTTCCCAAGGACAGAAACTAGGCTTATTCACCTCTCCAGCCAGTAGTCACTTCTCAGAGCTTGAGCCTCATGAAGTCTCAGAAGATGTTTATGGGTAACCGAATGAGCTGATTTTGAGAGTACAGTGGGTGCCCCTCTCCAGAAGGTGAAAATATCATTTGTCAGTAATAACCATATCAAGTATCAAATGCGGAACATGATGTTTTTTTTCTCTTTAGAAGTCATGAGGGAAAAGTACTATTTAAGTTATAACATCTGAGAACTGAAATTGCTTATTGATGTCATGTTAATTCATTTATTCTCATGGTGCTTTTTTCATCTCCGACTTTCACACTGGTAGTGGAATGTACTTTTTCTGGCACAAGATAGGAAATACTGGACATGATCCTGTAGATCCAAAGCAGAGCATCTTGAGTCACACGGATTAGATTTCCAAGTTACCTATTTATCAATTGATCTTAATATAAAAATGAATCTTGGTGCATAAATGGACAAGCGGATCCTCAAATTCACATAGAAATGCAAAGCACCCAGCAGCGCCAAACACAATCTTGAAAAGGAAGAACGAAGTTAGAAGACTCACACTTCCTGATTCTAAAACTTATCACTAAGCTTACGGTAATCAAGACTGCATGGTGCTGGCCTAAAGAGAGACACTTGGAAGATGATGGTCAGTTTTATATGTCAGCTTCACTCAGCTACAGTCACCTGTTATTCAGTCAATCTCTAATCTAGGTGTTGCTGTGGAGGTATTTTGTAAACCGTGACTAAAGTCTATAATCAGTTTACTTTAAGGAAGATTATCCTGGATAATCTGAGTGGGCCTGATTCAATCAGTCAAAAAGCCTCAAGAGCAGAACTGGGGCTTCCTGGAAGAGGAAGTCCTGCCTGTGGACAGCAGCTTCAGCCTGTGCCTGAGAGGTTCAGCCTTGCCCTTCCTGACAGCCTGCCCTGTGGCTTTCAGACTTAACCATAGTTGCATAAGCCAGTTCTTTACAATCAATCAATCTCTCATCAATCTCTCTTTGTATGTAAGGATATATAGGTGAATATATTCATTGATGTATATGTATCTCCTCTGTATGTGTGTGTGTAAATATGTAAATAACAGCACACCTTGTTTTATTGGGCTTTGTTTTACTGTACTTCACAGATACTGCATTTTTTATAAGTTGAAGTTTTGTGGCAAACCTGTGTTGAGCAAGTCTATCAGTACCATTTGTTGGGCTTCAAGGACTCTTCAAGGAGATAGAACTCAAAGCCTCTGGCCAAGACAAGAATGACCAGACCCTTGTCATTGCCCCACCTGTCTCATTGTAATGCTCCTTCCCCCAGCTTGAGCAACCTGGCCTATTCCTTCCCACCCCTACTAGGAAATAAACGTATGTGACCCTCTCCTCACCCTATCCCTATGGGGGCCTTATTACCCTCCAACCAACCAGCAAGTGTATCCTAAGATCCCTCTTTCCCCAACCAACTAGAAAGTCAGCAGGTGTGTCACGAGACGTCTCCTCTCTCTCTGGGCTGTAAAAACAGATATAACCAGGAGTTCAGTGTCGTTGCTCCCTGCTTATCTGGAGGTCCTTCCGCTGCTCTTGCAGCTGTGTCTCATCTTAAACTCTTCTCTGTCTTTGGGGTCAGCTCTCCCTATTTATCAGGAAGTTGGCCTGGTGTGTTAACAGCGTCTCTTGCCTCGATAAACTTGTCTTTTCTTCACCTTGTCTGGAATCCGGAAATTCTTCCTCCAACTCGCGTGCACAGACCTCAAAACCATTTTACCAACCACATGAGCTCCCTTCATATCTCTGTGTCGTATTTGGATAATGACTGCAATATTTCAAACTTTTTCATCAGTATCATGTTTGTTATGGTTGTTACCAAACCGAACTTGGGCCCACTCGCTCACCATGCAACAAAGCCAATCTGCTGACATGGGGCTATGGTGAAGGAAAGTATTTATTACATTTATTGGAGGGCACCAAGCAAGGAGAATGGAGAGCACAATCTCAAAAGATCCAAACTCTCTGACTTTTGGGAAAGGGTTTTTAAAGGCAATCTTACGGTAAAGGTTTTGTGGACCTTGTTCTGATTGGTTAGTGGTGAGGGAAGAGTGTGAAGTTTTAGGAATCTTAATCACCAGTCTGGGGTCTATGTATTTGGAGTCATGATCTCCTGTACTCATGATCCCTCCACCTGGTAGAGGTCTTAGTTCCTGCAGAACAACTGGAAGATGTGCATCGGATTGTTATGTGCATCCTTCAGGAGGAGCTAGGACTCTGTTTTCTGGCTGAACTATTTGCTTTTCCTTTGTTTTTCCATTTCCTTACTTCCCTAATTAGAAGCTGCTTGACTTGGTCTTTGGAGATCAGGCAAGGCCTAGGAGATGAAGGCCTTTTTCTACAAACAAGAAACAGGGGACAAGGAGGGCTTATATACCTGGGAGATTCCCTCAGGGTCCTGCTCAGTTTCAATCTCCCCTTTTTAAGATTCCTCAGTTCTGAAGGGGACCAGGTTGGGACAAGATAGGGAATAAAGTTTTGGGTAGAAAAGGCAATCATAAACTCGACAGGGGCACTTAGTTTCAAGGAGCACTTGGTTTCATGGTGACAGGTGATTTGTGATCAGTGATCGTGTTACTGTTGTACTGGTTTTGGGGTCCACAGACAATACCCATAGAAGATGTCAAACTTAGCAAATGTTATTTGTTCTGACTGTTCACCAGCTTGCTGTTCCCATCTTTCCCCCTCTCCTCAGGGCCCCCTATTCCCCAAGACACAACAATATTGGAATTAAGACAATTAATAATCTTACAATGGCCTCCAAGTGTTCAGTAAAAGGAAGAGTCAAGTGTCTCTTACCTTAAATCAAAAGCTGGCAATGATTAAGCTTAGTGAGGAAGGCATGTCGGAAGTGAAGGTAGGCTGAAAGCTAAGCCTCTCACCAGTTAGCCAGGTTGTGAATGCAAAGGAAAAGTTTTTGAAGAAAATGGAAAGTGCCACCTCCATGAACACATGAGCGATAAGAATGCAAAACAGCCTTACTGCTGATTTGGAGAAAGTTTTGTGGTCTGGATAGAAGATCAAGCTAGCCACATTTCCATAAGCCAATGCTGAATCCAGAGCAAGGCTTAACTCTCTTCAATTCTCTGAAGGCGGAGGGAGGTGAGGAAGCCACAGAAGAAGAGTTTGAAGCTAGTGGAGGCTGGTTCATGAATTTCAAGGAGAGAGGCCAGCTCTGTAACATAAAAGTGGAAGGGGAGGCAGCAAGTGCTGATGCAGAATCTGCAGCAAGTTACCCAGAAGATCCAGCTGAGATCGTTAATGATGGTGGCTACAATGAACAGCAGATTTTCCATGTAGATAAGTTTTTTTATTTAAATGTAGAATTATGTGTGTAGATGCATACATAATACAGAGCTAAGAAATTTTTCAGCTTCATTGTGTGATACAGAACTTTTGGGCTCTAGGGCAGTGAAATCATGTGCAAATAAGAGAACATTGACCCTCCCCAAACAAGTATATCATTGAAGATCCAAGATGCTCTCATCAACTATAATCATTTTTTGAGCCTCTATCATGTGCTGAGCAGCTTACATATGTTCAGTTATTTAATACTCAACATAACCCTCTGAGGTTAGTATTCATACTTTATTATATCACAATCTACCAATCGGCAAACTGAAGATAAATGATGTTAATTGACAGGCTAACTCATATTGCTCTGTAGTAGATTTTGATAATGGCTGAGCCGACATTCAAACCTCCAGAGCTCAGACTCTTTTCCCAGTGAAACACTGCTTTCCTAGAGATGGCTCACGAATGAGGCCATCCCAGTCCACCATGTCCATTTCGGGAGTGGGCATAGGTAAAGGGATGGTACTAGAAGCCAGTAGACAAGGGAAGGAAAATCATACAGGACCAGCTTCTCTTTCAAGGAAGAGGTGCTCTGTCTCAAATGTGTGCTCTTCTGCAGCTGCAAATAATGAACTCTTCTGTATGTGCATTACCCAGAAACACCATTTCTCAAGGAATTACAGCGTGTAGCAGAAATCTTTTTGGACGTCTTCATTCAGTGAGCATGTGCCAGGCTTTGTGCTCAGTCTTGGGAAGGTGAAAATGACATAAGACTAAGATTCCCCCAGAAGCCTAACTGAGGGTAAACAAAGAGAAGAAAAGAGACAGCTAACAGTGTGATACACAGCAGGATAGATTTTGGTGTGGGAACAGGCGTGGATATGTCTAATACTGGGATGTGAGGCCAGGGAAGGTCTCATGAAGAATGATTTCAGTAGACTCAAGGATGAGAAGGAATTTACATGTAGTCAACCTGTACATATGAGGAGAAGGGGCGGGGAAGGGAAGGGAGAAAGCGGCATTTAATGTGAGAGTGATGGAGTGTGAGTGTGTTGTATTTCCAACCTACTCCAGATAAAAACCACTTAGTCTGACATGGCAAGGGATTGTGACAGACAATGTTAGTTGTTCTACCCAGTAACTCTCTTCTTTCTTGCTACTGGAACCGCAATGTTGTCTGTGATAACAAATGGCCCAACTCTTAGAGGTGAAGTATGGCTGGTTTAAACCAGTCATGACAATCCTCCTTCTCCTAGACATTCATTTATCTAGCCTCCACTAGAACTTGGGGCGACCACATGACATAGTTGTGGCCATAATAGGTAGAGGGAGAACCTCCTCCTTTTCCTGATAGGAGAGGCAGGAATGGCTGGTGCTATATGAAGGAATAAGGCAAAATTAAAAGCCAATATACTAAGAATGAGGGACAGAAAAGAGGAAAATCACTCATGGAGGACTTTTTGTCCTGCAGTACAATAAGAAGGCATCAAAATTGGGTTTGCTGCAAGCAGCAATCAAAAGCATTTCTAGGAGTTCCATTGTGGTGCTGTAGCAGAAAGGAATCTGACTAGGAACCACGAGGTTGTGGGTTTGATCCCTGGCCTCACTCAGTGGAATAGGATCCGGCATTGCCATGAGCTGAGGCTTAGGTCACAGATGGTGGCTGGAATCTGGTATTGCTGTGGTGTAGGCCAGTTGCTGTAGCTCTGATTAGACCCCTAGGCTGGGATCCTCCATATGCCGTGGGTGCAGCCCTAAAAAGAAAAAATAAAAGCATTTCTATATGATGTATAAATACAGAGAAGCAAAGTTTTCTCCCCTCCCTTTCCTTAAAACCTGCCTATAAAGAGCTTTTCTTAATATTGTGCATAGAATTTCTCTCTGATGAAGCACCACCTTGATGGGTTCAGCTCTGTGGGTGTGCTTCCTAATGTCCATTTCCAGTTCATTTGCTCTGGGAAGTGACACGAAGAGCATGGCCATTCTGCCTTGGCACTTTCATGATAATGTAGCACCCATGGTCACCATCACAGAGTATGAGGCCCTTGGAGCCATGGCAGATAGCAAATGGCTGTGGCAGAGATGGCCCATGATCCTGGGGCCATGCACATGTCAGGTTGCAATTACCAGAAAAATTTCAGCTTTTGTTCCTGGCAGAGGACCTTGTTTATCTTTGTCATTGGCGCTATGGCTTCCAGCACTGGGCCAAAAGCTTATTAGCTCCTGGAAGTTGGCAGAGGCATATGGACCAGAGCAACCAACTGTGACATGAAGAACTGATATTCTTGCAGGCTTAACTGTGTCTTCACTGCATCTTCCCATTGGCCAAATTTGTGATGAGCTACCTCTAACAAGGGGCAACTGGCTATATTTACTCTTCTGTGTCAAATTCATCTCCAGCCCAAAAGACAGAAATAATTTACTACTGAACTTGGAGTATTTTGTTTTTTTTCATGCTCAAAGTAAGAAAAACCCACAAGAAAATCAGCCCCAAATGACTTCCACCCTTGAAATGAAGCCACCTCAATTTAATTTACCAGCGAAAATTCTGACAAATGATGGGTGTATGAAGAACTATATAGCCTTGCCCATGAATACCAGAGGCTTGATTAAGTATGATCTTCTTGAGGAAATTGTAAGCTCATCAAAGGCAAAATCAAAGTCTTTATTTAGTACTTCCCCGGAATGCAGTGCCCTGTTGTCTAACTTCACTTTGTGGTGACTCTCTTTCTCACACCCTCACTCTTTTCTCTTTTTTCTCTCACTCCCACCTCTTAGATCTTTTTTTTTTTTTTTTCTTAGAGGTCCATGTCCTTTTATATGGAGATGAGTTTACCTTATTTTGGTGTCTCCAATTTTGCATCTCCACTTATTCCCCTCAGGTACACAAAGGCTGGCTAGCCAAGTAGTGCAAATAGTTTCTCTTTTAAAGATGAGGAAGGGGGAGTTCCTGTTGTGGCTCTGCGGAAATGAATCTGACTAGCATCCTTGAGGACACAGGTTTGATCCCTGGTCTTGCTCAGTGAATTAAGGATCCAATGTTGCCGTGAGCTGTGGTGTAGGTTGCAGACACAGATCTGTGTTGCTGTGGCTGTGGCGTAGGCCAGCAGCTACAGCTCTGATCCGACCCCTAGCCTAGGAACCTCCATATGCTGCAGGTGCGGCCCTAAAATAAAAGACAAAAAATAAAGATGAGGGAGGGGAAAAGGCTATGAACATCTTTTGATCCATGTAACTCCTATAAATCATAATCCTGAAACATTTATTCTCTCACTTAAAAACCATCTGCATTTCTCTTTGCCTAGCAAATGATTTCCATCTCCATCATCTGACACTGAAGGTTTTCTATGACCAAGATTAACCCTGCTTAAGAACTGGGTTTCCCAGTACTGGCACTTATTGACCTCTGGGGCTGGATAAATTGTGTTGTGGGGAGCTATCCTGTGCGGTGTAGGATGTTCAGCAACAGCCCTGGCTTCTACCCAGTAAACACCAGTAGCATCCCTCTACCAGTTGTGACAACCCAAAATGTCACTAGACATTGCCAAATGTCCCTTGAGTGGCAAAATCTCCCTAGGGTGAGAGTCACTGCTTAAAAGTCGCATCACCTGCTTCTTCCCTGGATTCTGTATTTGGCCCGTACTGTATAAACCCAGCCCACTCTGAATCATCTCACCTCCACACACTTGCTTTCTCTGTCTGTTTGGTTTGGGATGCCCTTCCTTTCATCACCCAATTCTATCAACCTAAATTTCCATTCATCCTTTAAGGCTAAAATCATTTCTCTGTGACCTATTACTGATTTCTCTACTGGAAGCTTTATGTGTTTGTCTTTTGAATTCTCAATAACATTTTGTAGGGTACCTCATAATTTAAGGAGTCAAACAGTAATGGAGGATTAAGTACAGGAAGCGTTTTGTGGGTGCTCAGCAAATGACTGTTTTCCAAATGGATGTATGAATGTGTCTTTCATGGTGGAAAATTTAGAGCATGGGGGTGGAGGATAATGTTCATTTTCCTCAGGGAAAGAGGCCACAGGGGGGCACATGCTCATGCTATTTGCATTCTTTTACTGAGTTACTGGCATACATATGTCTGAGAATTGAATAGATCCTGCCTTTACTCAGAAGAATTCAGAGAAGCAAGAAAGTTGATCTTGATTATTCCCTCCCACAATACACATGGTGAGGACCCTACACCCCTCTCATCATTACTAAAGGACCAGAAACATTTAGGCCTCTTTTCTCCTCCAGTGGATCCCTGGAAATGTGTAGACTCCAGCCTCATCTGACCCCCACCCCCCTGCCCCCACCGCCATCAGCGCTCACACTTTGGGAAGATTTTTTGCCTCCATAAGTCATGTGAGCAATAGTTAAAAAAATGTTTTTCCTACTCAGGCTCAAACTTTTCTTCCATAAGTCAATTCTCACCTCCAGGGACAGGGCAACTAGAAACTCATGGGTTCCAGTACATTCTTCCAGTGGTCATGGTGACTGGCATACGGTTTTGGAAACTGTTCTTACAACCAAGCAACCATCAAGGAGTCCTTCCCTGAGTAGTTTCCTCAGCAGGTAAATTCCTTTCAAGTATTTGTCCACTGCCACCTTGAGTTCACTGGGAACAATGCATCCTCCTCCTCCCGTTACCAGCAGACAGCTTGCCATGTGACTGCCTATTCTGTTCTTTGGTCCGCCAATGACAGGTGCTGCAGCAGGCTCAGAAACAAAAACCTTTCCTTATCACTGATGTTAGTCACTCAGGCTATTCTGGCCACGAGGCAGACCTGTCTGTGTAACAGTGGATGTCTTATTGCTTGCTGGCATTTCCTGGACCTACTAGGTTGCTTTCTTTAAAAGAAAAGCTTAGACATTAAAAAAGCTCAGAATGAAATGGAATTACAAAAATACAAAAAAAGGCTTTTTTTTTCAGAATCTCTACTTCCATGAAACTGGCTAGGACTTTTAAAAGCAGAAATCAAAATAGTGACCAAGGAATACATATATATGTGTATAAAAGGAGAAAATACGGTATTGCTTAATTTCCCTCTGAATTCCCAACAACTCCGTATCACTGAAGTTAATACTTTTTCATTGTATATAATGAGGTGTTTCTCTTTTTTTTTTACCCAAATGATACCTTTAAACGAAAAGTACATTTAAAATTATTTCACTGTGGGAAACCCTGGAGTAATCCTTTTCTCCTGTGCTTGTACCTGGTGGCTGGTCTGAAAATTTAAAAGGTATTTTTTTTCCTCACCCCCCCCCTTTTTTTGAGTGGGAATGTTTTTCTTAAATATGTTACACTAATAATTAAAAAAAATTAAGTTCATCTTGGAAAGTGGTTAAAAAAAAAAAAGCATGGATTTGCTCTTTTCAGTTAGGTGATTTATTGCCCTCTAGTGGTATGGGATGCTAAATATTGATGTAAGGTGAAGGCAATGAATTTGAAATGACTCAGTTATTTATTGAACAGCTACTCTGTGCCATGTACAGTTCTAGGCTCTGTGGTTAGAATTCTGTTGTGGTTTACAACAAAAATATAAGGCAATGTTCTAACATCAAGGAGTATACACTTTAATAGGAAAGACAGAAAATTAAAGTTTAAATAAGACAAATTTTAGATAGTAATACTTGCTCTGCAGATAATTAAAATAGGGTGATGTGATTGAGAGTGAGTGGATAATTTAGGTTGGGGTATCGAGAATAGTCTCCCTGAGAGGGTGATATATGTCTTTAGATCTGAATGCCAAGACAGCCAGCCACATGAGGATCAGGATAGAGTGAGAGAGTTCCAGGCAGAGGAAACAGCTAGTGCAAGAATCTTAGGACAGAAATGAGCTTGGGGTGTTAAGAGAACAATGGTCAGAGTGGCTGGAGCATGGTGGATGGAGAGAATGGTATAACATGAAGCTGGAAAGACAGGTGATGGCCCGAATGTGTAGGGCTGTGAAAAGCCAAAAAAAAAGAAAGTTGAAGGACATCAAGCAGGGGAATAACCCAATTTGGTTCACAGTCTTTAAAAAGCTCATTGTTGTTACCATGTGGAGAATAAATTGTCGGGGGCGGGGGGGTGAAGGGGGAGACCATGAGACTGGCTGCAAGTAATCCTGCGTCAGAACTGATGGTGACTTGCTCCACACTAGCAGTGGTAGAAATGGAGAGAGCTGACATATTCGAATGTGTTTTAACGGTAGAATCAACAGGACTTGTCCTGGCTTGGATGTGGCTAGTGAGGGAAAGTGGGGACTTAAGAATGACATCCTAATTTTTAATTGATTAACTGAGTGGAAGGAAATGGTATAGACCATGACGAGGAAGGTGGCCTGAAGATGAGATCTGGGAAGCAAATCCAGTCACTGCTTTCATGGCTTTAATACAAAACACAGTAAATGGTTTAAAGAATGTGTTATGAAATGATGCTAGACCAATAATATAAAGATTTCAAGAGGTGCAGGAGAGCTCCAGAGTTTATTAAAGGAAGTAGGAAGAACAGCTCCCAGATTGCAGTGGGAGGCAGCCCAAGCAGGTAGGGAAAGAGAATTTAGTGCCCTGGGGCTAAGAACCAAGCCAGAGACCTTCGGTGACCAGCATTTGTGGCTCTCCTGAAATATAACAGGTATTCTATGAAGAACTTCACATGCCTTACCTCATCAAATTCTTCGAACAATCTTGCAAAGAATTTATATATTCCCATGTTTTTAAGTTAAGAAAACTGAGGGTCTGAGAAGACAAAGTCCTTTAAGTGGTTACCAGCAGAGATGGAACTAGAACTCTCAAGTTCCATTGCTCTGGAATCCATGCAATGCTGTTCAAAAGATTTTTTGACAATTTGAGGAGGAAAATGAAACTAGTTTGTGTAACTCTTCTTAGAGTTTAACAGTCCACCCTTCTACTCAAACATCTGAGGGCAAGCCAGAGTGCCAGTGTCTGTAAAGTAGCTAAGCAAAATCTCCTGGCTGGGGCAGAACTAGACTTGGGAATGTTGATGGTGGTGATGGTGATGTTACCATTTACTAAGTACTTTCCAGTATTTCTCTTGCTTAATCCTCACAAGAAGTTTGCAATCTGTTATTATCTCCACTTTATGGATGAAACTTAAGACTTGGAGAGGTTAAGTAATTTCCTCAAGGTTGTAGAACTCCTGTAGTCAGTGAAGAAGCTGAGATATGGGCTTCCCTTTAAGCCCTTATAACAGCTTCTCTTCTCTCAGGTCCCATTGCAAAGGCCCCCAAAGGCCTTTCTTCATTTGCAGTACTGGGGATCCAGGGAATGGGACCACAGCTGGGGCAATCTTTGGCCATCACTGAGCATCACATGAACTGTAAGATCTTATTTAACATCATATTATGACCTTATGGGACAAAGGAGAAGAGCAAAGGAAAGCACATATCGAGCCAAGAAGAGGGTCTGCCTCTAAGCTGGAGGCTCTGAGGGCCCTTTGTGAGTTGATGGAAGGGCCCTTCTTCTGGTGGATAGTGGGTATTTGTACAGGCTCAGAGAGGACTCCGGGTTTGTCCCAGAGAGCCAGTTACAACCAATTCAGTTAGCAGAGGTAAAGGCTGTGAACCTGAGACCAGAAAGCAGGTGAGGGTAGAGACCTTTTCCAAATAGAAGTCTCTGCCAATTGGAAGATAGATGTATATGGCTAATTCCAGGCATATAAATATGATTCAGAGATGCCTGAGCCACTGTCATTGTAGTTTTTCAGTTTAAGGGTGAAACTAGACGGTGTTAGCCCTGAGAGACTGAGAGCTGAGTTCATGCCTAGGTGTCTTGTACTGTGCTGAGATCTGCCATCACACTGTTCATTGCCTCACCCCGAGATGGCTGTGACAACATCACACCCGGCTGCATGGTTGCTGGTGTACATTCAGACTTCTTAATGGGCAGAATGAACTCCAGTCTCAGAAAACTGGAGGAAGACAATTCATCTTCCTGTGATGTTCAGTTACCGGGATATTTTTAATCCACACATGCACTTCCCTTTCTGAAAACTTATACCTCTGCCTGCCCTAGATACTGCCATTGTTTATCCCGACTGCAATATTGTTTGCTTTATCCAAATGGGGTCTAGTCTGTCTTTTTCTATCCAATTTTGCTGTTGACATTTGGCCATATAGTTACCCTGAAGATTAGAGGAAGATGTGAGAGTCATTACTGAGTCATTACTTACCCCCGCTAGAAGAGACAGAGGACCATGTCAGTGCTAGATTGATGAGCTGAGCATCTCTGGTTGGAGACCGTTAAGGGCTTGAGAGGTATAAGAGGAAGAAACAAGTGTGAAGCCATGGCCCTTATCTTTCTGGATCTGGTCCATCAACTTAAAATAGAGTAAGCACTCCCCTCCCCCCAAAAAGGGTATGAAACTAGACATCCCTCCCTTGGCTATTATTTACTGTTCTGGTGAAAACCATGGAGCCAATAGAGGGCGCTAAAGCATCACAAATGGGGCTTCAGGCTACAGAGACTGCGGAGAAATTCCCAAGTGCTTGGAGAAAGGCTTAAAGTAACTTTATTCCTGGGAATTTGGCATGCAATGGAAAGGAGGTAAAAGACCAATAAAAACATTGCTAACAGGATTCTGTTGAGCAGTGATGATTACTCCAATATCTAGATATTCAATTAGAATAAATATCATGAATGAAAGAAAAACTTCTTGGCTATCATGCAGGTGACTAGAGTACAAAAAAAAAAAAAAAAGATGTCCTTTTCTCTATTTTAATGGGCCATGCTAAATACCTCTGGATTTACCAAGTCTCTGGGGTTACCAAAGATGAGAGGTGATAACTTGAAAATAGTTTAGGCTTTCTGGAAATAATAGGAAATAGAACTTTTAATTAAAGAAATGGTGACTGTATGGGTGTTAATAGACACTAACTTTTTGGACATTTATTCCATTTGGCCATAAAAATTTTAGGCAGGACCTCTTCATTTACTCTGTAATGGTCTCTATAATTATAATAAATAACCCAAAGAAGATGCAGTGATCGAACTGAATGTCTTGATAATGCCTTCTTTTCCACCATAAGATAGAGATCAAGCAGGGACCATATGCTTTTACATGGAACAGAATGCAATATACTTTTACTGTACTATCTTAGGAATACATCCATTCTTCTACTTATGATAATAAGAAATCTGACTTTGATAGCCACAGTCTTTTTTTGTAATAATTTTTAATTTGAAAGAGTTTAACCATATTTTCTTTTAAAAATTATCATTTTATCATTTTAAGATAACATTCTTATCTGTACGAGATAATAGAAAATATGACATCATCTTGTTGGCTGGTGAATATACCTAAGTAGGGACTAGTAAAAGTCCTAAGCATATCTTAAGCCTCTCTTTGGCTAGAAAAATAAGCTGAGAACATTTCTAATTCCACCCTCAGATGAAAACAAATGTACCGATAGAATTACTTGGATATTGGAGAAGCCATTTCTCACCTGGTTGTATTTTGGGTATCTGCTTGCCACATTTGACATGAAAAGACTGATTTTAAGTGAGGAGAAAGCAAATGCTCACTGGGTCCTTATGAGCTTATAATATTGGTAGTTTCCATAAGAGAGGCCTATTGAGATTTGCAACCCTGGTGGAAACCAGGAAGAGTCTTAGCCATGGGACTTAAAAACTTGGCAATTTCCTAATGCAGCTGCCCATTGCTCCCCTTCCGAAAGACACCTGTCTGCTATTGATCACTGGAAAAGATGGCATCTTCTATAAGAGGATGCCAAAATAATTCTAACACCAGAAACGCCCAAACTGTCCTGGGTAACATTTGAAAGATATTTAGATATTAGAGGGGAGGCTCAAAAAAGTTACTGATGAGAGAGAAATGGTAGAGTAAGAAATATACAAAAGGAAATGAATTGATAGTGGTTCATAAGATCTGTAACTGGCAGCCACAGCCCTGGAGACAAAACTGCCCTCACCGTAAGATTTGCTTCTGGGTATGAGGATTTGTGAGTATACAGGATCTAAATTCAGAAGAACGTGGCTGTGGCCAAGATGAGTTTACTGAGCGTTGCCCACTTAACTCAGAAGGATCGAGGAAGGCTCTGACTATCCATTGGGTCACAAGAAAATCTCTGGTAGAAGACAAGTGTGTGTCCATTCAATGGGCTAAGCAGAAAGTATTTTGGTTGACTCTCCTTACCTCCCAATACAAGCAACTCTCTTACTACTGTGTGTTTTTATATAAACTCTTAGCTGGTGAAAAGAACATCTATCAAATCTTGGGCTAGAATTTGATCTGGCATGTATTAAAAAGATCTTAATTTAGGGACCAGATTTATAGAAAAACTATGGGCTTTTTAATCTCCACTATGGATGCCTACTTGTATGTACATGGATGAGAAAGGTGGTGATAATCGAAACATCATGGGTTTTAAAGGTGGAAACCTGGGTCCATAAGATGAGGGAACACTGGGAGACCATGAGATGTGAAACGCCAAGTCTAGTCACGGCATATCCTTTTGACTCCATCTAAAATTGCTTCTTCTCTCAGGATTGCCAACGGCAAAAGACAAATCAATTTTTTGTTCAAAGGACAGAGCCCAGAGGGGTATGAGCCATTACATGCTGGCAGATTGGCTGTATTGAACCTTAACCTACAATACCAAGTACTTTTAAGTTATGTTGCCTGGTTTGGACATTTTTCTAGTTTATTTTTTGTTCATCCTCAGTATAGCCTATAATCGATGGACTGGAAATAGAGACTTCCATTGATTCTGACTCTATGTTGATACATCAGCACATAAAAGAACACATTTTGTAGGATAAAGAGGGCAGGAGTGGCCAAAAAATGTAATACTGAGCAGTCTTTTCATTTTCACAATCAGTAGCAATATGCCTGGAAGTCAGAGCGGACAGTTGAAGAGGCGGTTGTACAAAGAGATGCCAGGTACATGGTGGATCCACTGCTTTCTAGGCAGGGACAGAAAAGGAACTGAACTTGCTGGGCTGCAAACGCAGGTCACTGGCTAAATGCATTTCCAAGGCGTCCAGTCAAAAATGAAGCAGTGGGGGAAAAAATGGAGTGATTCATACCTACTGTTTTGTTTGCTTTTCTTGGGTATTACATAAGCCAGGTTCTATCAGCCTAATCTTTTTGATTCCCTAGTATTAAACCACCATGTGCTGCTGTATCTATTCCGGCTCCTCCCACAACTGTGACTACCACTGATAAAAATAATAGCAAACAGGGAGTGCTTATTTTATGCCTAACACTACCCTAAGCACTTTACATATGTCTTTACATTAAATGTGAGACTAATTGTCTCTGGCACATAGCCAATTTTTAAGGAAAATTGGCTCCTTTCTTCAGAGGTGGTAGAGCAAATACCTTTGAAAAAACTAAGAAATAAGGGAATTTTTTTTACTCCACCTATCAGAAATACGTGGAGTAATAGTTAAGGTGTTAGGATATTTGGGGGATACATCACAAAACTTCAGCTCAGAAGTTCCTGCTGTTGTGCTGTGGTTTAAGAATCCAACTGCAGCATCTCGGGTTGCTGCAGAGGCATGGGTTCAATCCCCGCCCTGGAACAGTGCATTAAAGGATTTGACATTGCTGCAGCTGTGGCTCAGATTCAATCCCTGGCCTGGGAATTTCCACAGGCCATGGGTGAGACCATTAAAAAGAAAAGAAAAAACTTCAACTCAAAGAAGCCTGGGACAGATAGAAAATGCACTGGCTCCTATAAGTAGAAAGGTTCAGAGTAGGGCTCAAAACAACTCAGATGAGGAAATGAATGCCATCTGCACTCCTCCTTATATTTTGTCCCTGCTTCTCTCAAAGCTACAGCTTCATTCTCCTTGGGGCCAGAACTATGGCATCTGACAAGTCCTCAGCTCAAATCTTTCCAAGTTGACAATTGCATAAGGGAAGGGCCCAGCTGCAAGAATCCCAGAGCAGGACTCTGACTGGCCCCGCTTGGGTCATGTGCCAGCATCCTGATCCAAACTCTGTGACCAAGGGAGAGGAGAATAGTGATTGACAGCCCCCATTAGCACCCCCTACATGGCTAGGGCTGGGGGGGATGGTGTGCTGGGAGAAAGCAGTTCCCCCAAAGGAGGATGGCCTGCTGGAAGGCTCCATATTTGATGTGTATTGCAAAAGAACTACAAGAAAGCCCAAGAAAATAAAGTTTGTCCCAGGTCCTTCTGCTTTCTTTGCTTCTGCCACCCTTAGCAGTCAGAGTCCTACTGCTGTGCCTCTAGCCCACCCCATCTGTCTGATGAAAAGAAACACCCTTTTCTCCTGGCAGCACAGCCCTTCTCAACTTCCTCAATCCCCCTCCTAAGATGCACCTTCTCCTGGAAACTTTACTCATGGGGTTTTCACGCTGTGAAATGACAGGAGCTACTTGGAGAGAGTGTGAGTCCAGCTTTTTGTTAGGGATCTTCTGGATACAAAGCCTTACAAGGAGACATCTTCATGGGCAAGACAGGCAGAGCTTGGCATCCCATATTCAGTTAGCCACCCCTGTCTCCACATCTTCTACCAGGAACAAAACTAGCCACAGGCTCCAATGCTTACGGCAGGGACGATGGGCTAGAAGAAGCCTAAGAGTTCTGTGCTGAGGCATAACCTGCCAGACATCCCAGAAGACACAGTGGAATTATTGATTGGCTCTTAAATATGGAAATTAATACTGTGTACAGGTTCGGGGGGATCTATGAGAGCATTTACCTGGATCCTGCTTTCTCACTGGGGCACCTGTTAACTCTGTCATTAGGAAGGGATGCCTTTCAGTAAAATGAAGATGGAGCCCCCAGAACCTCAACCAAATTCCTCTGGAGACAAGATAGTCAAGTAAAGGCTCAGGCGCTCTTCCTGAGCTTTCCACATGAAGGAGGAAGATTCCCCCTCCCTTGAGTGGGGGTGGGGTGCCCAGGGAGGTCAGAGCTGGCTCTAGGTAGAAGGGCCTACAAGCTGCATGAGTCATTGTATTCTGTAAGAATGGTCCCCCACCCCGGGGCATGGAAAGGAGCAACTCTGGCATAGCCATGTCACAGGAAATCAGCGAATGGTGATGATGGCCCTGGCAATAACCAGAAAAATTTAAGTGGTCCCCAAGTAAGTCTATGAGGTCCTGGATCGCTGAAAGGGAATGGAAGAACAGTTAGGGGTGTGGTTCATTTGGAGACCTATGATCTTACTGGAAACAGGAAGATGGATGGGGTCGATTCTGCTATAACTGGTAGCCACCTCCTTAATTACCGTCCCCCAAAGGCTGGTGTGTATGGCCAGGGGAACTGAAGGTTCTATTTCTCTTCTGAGTCCTTTGGAATAGAAATCCTAACACTGGTGAAGAGGACCAAGCTTGGAGCTGACAGAGGAGAAAAAGAGTTGAAAAGCTGAGTGTGTATTACAGCTACATCTAAGGACGGAGGAAGTATTTTATAACCACACACAGCCTTCACTAGCAAAACAAATGGAAAAGCAATAGAGCAGATCATAAACTCCCAAATGTAGCCAGTGTTTTTATTACTATTTTAATTTTAATTAGCATCTTATTTTATGTTGTTTTAGGGCTGTCATTAGCTGATATACCAAGGTCAAACTAAGTGTCAGTGGGCAGATACCAGCCCTGTGTCAGCCAAGTATTTTGGTGATTAATGTTCTTCTTGGTCCAGAGAAAATAACATTCTCTTTCCAAATTCAGATTTTTTTGGCATGAAATTTTGGAAGCCAACACTAAAATTCTCCATGGTGACCATCTTGTCTGTTCTCAGCCTAATCACAGGATTCATATTGTTGGATATTTTTGTAAAGTCAAGGAGAAATGGTTGAGGTCATCTATTCCAACCCTTATACCCTTCCCCCTTTCCTTCTTCATCTTCTTTCTATGAATTCATTAGTATATTTAATTTTAGATTGCATTTTATCTGATTATTAAATATATATTAATAAATAAAACCCCAGGAACAGAAGATTTAAAATAAATGCCTGAACATATATATAGACAAAACCATTAATTAAAAAAGACACAGACACCCCTATGTTCACAGCAGCACTACTCACAATAGCCAAGACATGGAAACAACCTATATGTCCATCAACAGATGAATGGATTAAGAAGATGTGGTATATATACACAATGGAATACTACTCAGCCACAAAAAAGTGAAATAATGCTATTTGTAGCAACATGGAGCAACTAGAGATTCTCATACTAAGTGAAGTAAGCCAGAAAAAGACAAATACCATGTGATATCACTTATAAGTAGAATCTAAAATATTGCACAAATGGATCTATCTACAAAACAGAAACAGACTCATTGACAAAGAGCAGACTTGTGGTTGCCAAGGGGGAGGGAGGAGATAGAGGGATGGACTGGGAGTTTGAGGTTGGTAGATACAAACTATTAGATCTAGAAAGGATAAACAAGGTCTTACTGTGTAGCACAGGGAACTATATCCAATTTTCTGGGGATAGACCATGATGAAAAGTAATATTAAAAAGAATGTATAGATATCTATAACTGAGTCACTTTGCTGTACAGCAGGAATTGGCATGACATTGTAAATCAACTATACTTTAAAAATATTTTAAAAATATAAAAAAAAATGCCTCAAAATCTTCTACCCAAAGATAAACACTCTAAACTTTTTTGGATATTCATTATAAGACTTTAACTCACTCCCTTCTTTTGCTCTTTCTTTAAATCTCACTGCTTTTCCATGAGATAATGGCCCTTAAATTTTTGATTAGCTAGAGGCAGCTAACCACTAGGGGGAGTCATAGAGAACCTCCCAGAGACCTTGGGAACTCAAAAGACCTTTCGGAAAGCACTTCCCTCATTTTCAGATCTGCTGGAAACCAGTCATACCCAGTGATTCATATGAACATCAAAGTTTGAGAATCACTGGGTCGATGACTGAATTACAGTGCATCCATTTGCCCTAGCCTCCTTCCATTGCCCCAACAACAGCAACATACACACAGAACCAATTTAAAATTAAAGAGCAACACTTGTCAAAATCAGAATCATAGGATTTAATTGCTGACTGCAATACTGAAAATCCTCTTGTTGGAACCCTTCAAATGGTAGAGATTGCTACGTGTACCCCATTATCCATTTTCTCCTTTTTCGTTTTAGTAATAGAGCTCCCCAAGATTGAGCACATGACCAGTAATAGACTGCATTTCCCATGCTCCTTTGCAGTTAGGACTGGTCATGAGACCAAGTCTAAATCAACAAGATGTGAGCAGAAGAGATGCATGCAACAGGAAGTAATTTCCATAGTAAAGTAGCTATTTGATTTCAAGCTTCTTTTATCCTTTTGGATGGGGAGCTGCAACAACTGTAGTAGACATCTCGGGCCGGAGATAGATGTCACATATTAAGAATGGCAGAGCTGACTAGCTGTCCTGGGTCAGCACAAGGTCTTGTGTAGTCAACCTACCCAGCTATTTCATCAGAGTGTCAGCTCAGCTTTGGAAGTGGAAGAGAAACCAAGTTTTGTCTATCATCTCATCCATTGAAACCCCTGTGATTTTGAATTTTTTTTTTTAATGTTATGGCAGCTTATCCTCTGTGACCTGATTAATAAATGAGGCACTGAGGAAGTCCCCCCCAAATTATGATTTACAGTGAAAAATACCACCTGTAAATACCAAAATAAATCTGTGGAAACTATTTTTTTAATTAAAAATGTATACTCAATTTGATAATGAAAACTTTTTTCAAGATTCCAGACCAAGAATGGTAGAACACTTTGGCTTTCCTGACGAAGTTATTTGGCTTTGAGGTCTCATCTTAATTATCCTTGAAGGAGAAATCCATGCTTGTCTATTACAAGCAGCTCCTTGGATGAATGAATAAATGAGTGAAAAAATCAAGCAACCTCTGTTTTTACTAAACCAATAGATATTTTATATTTGTTTGGCCTTTGCTTGTTTTAGATGTAATCCTAAGGCATATCTTAGTTTGACTTTTGGATCAACTTGTCAACCAGGAAATGCAGTAGTAGCCAATAAAGTTTTCAAATAGGCACGTCTTTTATAGTTTTAAGAGTTTTTATTTATAGCTGATTATGTGGGAGGTGGTTGTAGCTCTATGTGTTTGCAGTAGGTTAGGATGACAGCACAGCATGACTTTTTCCTGTTTGTTTTGTGGTCATGCCTTAATAGTCATTAAACCAAAGTCATAAAGACAGTGGAAGATACCAGGGCATAATATTGTCTACATGAGGATGGTTTCTTGGCACCAGACTTTAGTCAATTGACTGGCACGTACTTTTAAAAAAAATTTTCTAGAATCATATTTCTATGAATAGAAGTGAAATTGTCTCCTCCTACAGACTCTCACCCAGTGAATTATCCAGTCATATTTATTTAATAATTTAAAAAAATTGACTATATGAGTTAGTCATAAAATAGGAAAAGTAACAAAGCACTAAATGGTCACCCCAGATTTTCTTTACTCACAAGGAGCCCATTATAGAATTGTCCCCTTTGGAATTGTCTGAAAGAGTTGCAGGCATGGGGGTATGAGCAATATGTAGATGTGTTTTATTTCTGTTTGTTAATATTTGTCCATCACTGACACAATGAACAAGATCTCATCTACCTCAGGGTGTGTTTATAATAGTGAAAAGAGCTCTTTAAATTCAACGTAAAATTGTCTAGGACAATTAAAAATGACAAACATTTAATATAAATGATCATTTTTAAATGTTTTAAATTCATGATTAAAAAAAGTCTATAAACCATTCATATCTCTAGTTGGTCTTAGTTTGAGTTGCCTTAATAAATCCTAATCCCAAATCCATCAAAGTGTCCTGCTTACACCGAGGTTCTCAATCTTCATTACATATTAAAATCACGTGGGTAGCTTTAACAAAATCCCAAAGCCCAGGCCAAACCTAAGAAATTATATCAGGATCTTTTGGGGGTGGGACCTTGACATAGTATATTCACTTTCATTTAGATGTAGGGAGAGTCTTGGCTGGGTCGACAGGTGTAATCTATTAACAAAGGAGACAGATGTTCATTCATGATAAAGGGACACCAGATGTTCACCAGGTATTCCACTCCAAGAACTATTTTCCATCTGAAACACCCCTCATCAGTTATTTCATATCTCTTTCACCAAAGTCACCAAGAGGATTTAGTGTGCTCAAAATAGAAGGACCTTCTATTTTGAGGGCTCTTCTGAAAAGTTAAACCTGAAGGAAATAAATAGTTCCTTGTCTTCTGATAGAATTCTCCCTTAGTCCATTACACAAGCTATGCAAAGTTTTTTTTAAATAACCAGGTGATGTCTTGGGCAGGTGCCTCTTAGCTAACATTAGTCTTCCCAAATGACCAGCCTGAGCCAGCCAGTTCTCCCATTTCCCCTCCAGCTCAGAGACTTCATTCTTAATCTGTCAGCACAGGAAATTGCTGGCAGGTATCTTCTTTCATGCACTAGTCAGGGGAAAACAAAGAGGTCATACTGCTCACTGCTTTGACTGTGTTTGGTTGAGACTGGAAAATTTTCCCCAAATCGAATCCTTTCCACTTCTGATACATCAGGCCACCCCACTAGGAAAGACAATGCCTAATTCTCGGAATGCTTCCAGGCAAAAATTAAAATGAGCAATTTTTTTTTCAATAAAATTACTAAAAAGTACACGTAACATCACCACTAAATACAAAATCATTCAGATTTCTTTTCACAGACTTCATTTAGTTTTCTCAATCAGATGGCATACTACATTTCAAAACATAAATTTTTCTGGACATCTCTATTCTAAACCAGTTGTTTAAAACCAGGCATTTAAAGTTGGATGTTTATGGAAAATAAACTTATGGTTACTAAAGAGGAAAGGGGCTTGGGGGATAAATTAGGAGTTTGGGATTAGCAGATACAAACTACTATATATAATATAGAGAAACAACAAGATCCTACTGTATAGCACAGGGAATTATATACAGTATCCTGTAATAAATATTAATGAAAAAGATATATATATACATATTTATACATAACTGAATCACTTTGCTGTACACCAGAGACTAATACAACATTGTGCATCAACTACCCTTTAATAAAAATTAAAAAACAAGTTGTATGTTTAGAATCATTACATCAGCATGAACTGAAGTCTAGTGAAGAAAGATGAGAGTTTGGCTAATCAAGGTCCTCTTGAACGCAATAGATCTCCATTGACAACCTAATGTGAACAGAGCAAGAACATGGAGTGAAAGGGGTTCTCCTTCAGCTGCAGCATTTCCCAGTCAGGTTCAGAGGGCTAATCTCCAGCTGATGATGAACCTCTTAGTTTCATTGTTTTGTTTTCTTGGATTCTCCAATAAATTCATTTATGTGAAACCAGTACTGCTATAGACATTCTTCAGAGACTCCAAGGAGTATCTGCTCCAAGGAGTCTGTGTTGCTCAAATAACTATGCATGCAGTCCTTCCAGACTTTTCCTCAGGGGGCAGTCCAGTTTTTCCCCATATCTCTGGGTTGCTTTATTTAAAAAAGTTAACCTTGCCATGATCCTTGGTTCTTATTTTCTATTCCCCATCTTCAAATATACAAAGATTCCCTGGCATTACAGCTATTTCAAAGAAGACAGATCTTGAATTTGTGAAATTTCCAAAGGTATATAACTTTCAAGTGTTAATTTCAAATATATAGCTAGTTTTCTGAGACTCTCTAACTTTCTTACCACAATTTCCACACAAAATGTATTTGAACAAAATAAAACATTTCTTCACATCTTTCATTTCAGAAAAAGAGCCTTTACTACAGTCCATGAGAGAAATTGTTGACTGATTGTACAGTTACATGGGTATACAAACCCATGGGGGGTGAGCCCCATGGGTATTGTGGTAGATCCCAATGTTAAAATAGAATTCCTTTGTAACTAGGCATTTATAATTTTATTGGAGTGCTTTATATTTTATATTTTATGTATCTATTTATATAGGGGTATATATATGGATACACATGTTTAAAGGGTTGAGACAGCAATAAAAAATAGTTTTAATAGGCTTTCCAGGAGAGACAGGATGAGAAAGAGAGAAAACTTATATGGAGTTTGGGGTGGATGTCTTCATTCATGGAAGGACTCACAGCAGAGGTCTTAACTGCTTTGCAAGAGAAGGTGCTTTATAGTAATGATGTTATTAACGATAATAGCTAATACCTACTAAGTGTCTTTGTTCCACAGATTCTGATATAAAACAATTATTCATTCCTTGTTCACATAAAGAAAACATTTATTAAGCTTTTACCATGGCACTGAGATAGAGAAGGAGCATAAGAGAGAGCAATGCAAACAAATAATAAAGCTATAATAGAGGTAGACCCTGGGTGTGACGTGTATTTCCTCTTACCTGGCAACACATTCTTGCATTTTTAGGCAAAGATAGAACTGAGTGGTGGGACCTTTCACTTGCTAATTTGTAATTTGAAGTATAATGGGGGTGGAGCCTTCATTGCTGTGATACTAACTTTGGTCAAAAGATGGCAGCAAAGTTCAGCTAGTTCTGCAGAAGCCACTTAAAGGCTAGGAGAGAAGGTAATGGTCACACATCTTTTAAAGAATAACGGCTAAGTTGGGGAAAAGACTGTCTTGGTGGTTACACATGGACTTTATTTTCCTATCATTGATTACAATAGGTTTTTTTTTGTCTTTTTTTTTTTTGCCATTTCTTGGGCCACTCCCGCGGCATATGGAGGTTCCCAGACTAGGGGTCTAATTGGAGCTGTAGCCACCGGCCTATGCCAGAGCCACAGCAACGTGGGATCCGAGCCTCATCAGCAACCTACACCACAGCTCACGGCAACGCCAGATCCTTAACCCACTGAGCAAGGCCAGGGATTGAACCTGCAACCTCATGGTTCCTAGTTGGATTCGTGAACCACTGCGCCACAATGGGAACTCCTACAATAGTTTTTAAATACTTTAAAAAATCACAAGTTTAATGTAAGTCAAGTCACAATATTAAAATTACATTTATTCATTCATTTGGTAACTTACAAATGTAAAGAGCCATCAACTCCCCAAACGTATGAGGCTTTGCTGGGAGCTAGCACTGCGCTGAAGGCTGAGAACCCCTGACAGCAAAAACAGACACAATCCCAGCTCTCTTTGGAAATAGGGCCCAGTGAGGGACAGACATTAAAAAGATCAGCACAGAAATGAATTTATAATCATTCATATCGTGGAAGCTCATTTTGAGCAGAGGTTTTTGCCTGTTGAGTTCCCTGATGGCTCTCAAGTGCCTGGCACAAAGCAGGTGCTCAGGAATGGGTGGTCAACAGAATAAAGAAATGTAATTACAAATCTGAGTTATGCGTGTCCAGGCCATTGCTTTGTGAAAGCATTGGATGAAGGAATGTGGCCTGGGGTTGGAGAAATGATGCTTGGGGCGAGCAGTAGAGGATGGGCAGGAGGTGACTACGTGGTTGTGTATGTCTCTGTGCACTAGGGATGGGGAGTCCCCTGGCACAGAAGACTATGCGTGAAGGCCCCCGGTGGTGGTGGTGGTGGTTGGGGAGGTGGGGGGAAGGGGAGCATGGCTTGATGCAGGAAACTAAGAAAATGTGGCACAGCATAGAGAGGGAGGGGTGGTGCTCGAAGCCTGACAGAAGCAGATGGGTGATGTACAGAGTCTCTGGTGTACAGATGAGTAAGAAAGGAACAAGAGCAGATTTGAGAAGAAGTAGAGGCTATTTATTGCATGTCCAGATGAGAGACGATGGTAGCTTAGACTGGTGAGATGCTGGTGGGATGCAGGGAACTTTCAAAGTCATTAGATACTTAGCAGGCAAAACCAGTAGACCAGATAATTCATAGGCTCCAGAGAGGCAGGGAGAGAGGATGTTCCTAGGACTTTGCAATGGGATGTGTGGGAGATAGGAAATCCTGAAGGAAAGCCATTTTGGGGAAAGGGGGAAGATCCTGGGAGTTCTGTCTGGGGTTATGTTGAGAATTTGAGACATCCTAGTAGACTTGAAATCCATATTTGGATTTAAGGGTTGAAGCTCAGAGGGGCCTGAAGTAGAAATGGTTTGGGAGTTATCAGCATGTTGGTGATCTTTGAAAGAGAGGGCAAGGTTGAACCCAGTTAGGGAGTGAGTATAGGAAAGGAAATAGGAGCCCATGACTAGCCTGGAGGAGCTCTCACATGGCCAGGTGAAGGAGGATGGGCTTGCAAACAAGGCCAGAGGAGTGGACAGGGCAGACAGGAGGAAACCCAGGAAAGACTGTGTGAGCACAGAGGAGAGAGCCCTCCAGGAGCAGGGAGACCCTCAGATCCTGAGAAAAACAGGCCAGCATCTCCATCAACCACCATAGTTCTTCCTTCATGTTCATTCATCCATGCATCCATGCCACAGAGCCCCCTACTAGACCAACTCTGGTAGAATGAGGCCCTGGAAAGATTAAAATTCTAGATCCAGAAGTTCCTGTTGTGGCAGTAACAAACCCAACTGGTATCCATGAGGTTGCACGTTCGATCCCTGGCCCCACTCAGTGGGTTAAGGGTCTGATGTTGCTATGAGCTGTGGTGTAGGTTGCAGACACAGCTCAGATCCCAAGTTGCTCTGGCTGTGGTGTAGCCTGGCAGCTATAGTTCTGAGATGACCCCTAGCCTGGGAACTTTCATATACCATAGATGCAGTCCTAAAAAGCAAAAAAAAACCAAAACAAAACACCCCAACAAATTCTAGAGCCACCAGAATATAGGTAAAGGCAAACAGGAGTAAGGAATGGTGGCATGGACAGCAACTCCTGTTAATTAGTGAAAGAAATTAATGGGAGAACTTACAGAGTCTAAAGGAAAGACCGCTGGACTAAGGGTCAGGAATCCTGAGATCCAATCCAAGCTCCCCCACTGGCTCCCATGTTAGCTTGGGCATCTCTCTTATCAGGCCTGATTTCAGTGTTATCATTGTTAAATTTCAGTGGAGAGGGTTTGTAGGCAGGTGAGTAGGTAGGGGAAAAGAGAAGAGAAGAAGGGGAAAATAGTAGTCTGTAAACATCATGGGGTTTTTAGAGAAGATCTCCTGAAACCAAGGGTCTAAATATGCTTTTGAGAGCAAATAGCATCAGATATATTTCTATATGGCTAAAGGAATTTATTAGTCTGATGAAAATAGAAATATGTAATTTCTAAATCTGGAGTATTTCCAGGCATCTATCCCTAAAAAGCTATGTGCATGCCTTTTATTCCTTTCTTGCCTCCTGCCAGCACCATATCCCTTTCCAACTAAAAATAAAAAATAAAACAGAGAACCTTTAAAATCTATCACTGATGCCAGAAAGAGGATAAATACAGAATTTTAAGAAAATAGATTCCGGACCACCCAAGTTAATGGATTTCAGGCCAAACAGTGAAAACGGAAGGATTACCACTAAGTCCTCAAATCTGTTGGAAAAACTGAGGAGAAGGGAGAGGCCGCATTCAACATCACCTAGAAACCTCTACTACCTGTGGGGCTCTTTGGTGACCTCTCCTTGGGAAGGTCACCTGGTGCCCAGCTCTTTAATCTGCCCTCTTCTGAGTGGTCGTGGCAGTGGCGCCAGAGCTGGAGAGGCAAAGGCCTTTCTTATTTGCTGCAAATATCTCTCAAGCAGCTCCCAACGTCAGCCAAAATAATCACTGCCCTGGAACAAGAGCCAGGTTCCAGCACCTTCTGTCATAAACCCTTGTGTTTGAACTGCTCTGTCAAGGACTCAAGCTTTCCTTTTCTAAAAAGAGAGGTTAAACATCTCATTCGTTTTCTTAAATCCTGCTTTAAATGTATGTTGAGTTCAGAAGCGGATGTACCACATTGCAAATAGGTCTTCAATTTCAGGGCTTTTTGATGGAGGGATCCCTTCTCAGGGTCTGTGCCTTGTTTTTTATTTGAGTATTTTGGTGTTCTTTTTCTCAAAGAGCCAGCTCCTCCAAACCTACTTTGACCATGCTCAGAACTAACAAGATGATGCCTTGACTTGAAAATTACCAGACAGTAATCGGGTTGGCTCAGATGGCTTCAATCCACTTTCCACAACCCATTTCATTCCAGAATTTTTTTTTTTTTTTTTTTGGTCGCACCCAAGGCATATGGAAGTTCCCAGGCCAGGGATTGACTCCCAGCCATAGCTACAACCTATGCAGCAATGCTGGATCCTTAACTCATTGTGCCAGCCAGGTATCAAACCTGCACCTCTGCAGTGACCAGAGACAACCTGGGATCCTTAACCTGTTTACCACAGCAGGAACTCCCACACTCCAGATTTTTAAGAAATATTTATATAATGTGGATTCTCAAGTTCTCTAGCATTCTGGGATCATTATTTTTTTTAACGAAGGAGAAAGAATTGAGCCCTCCTTTCATATAAATGTAGGGAATCTATGCTTTCTTGGGAGCTGAGCAGAGAGGGGAGGTGACTTTCTCCCGCAGCCACCTCAGCGGTGTGGCTCCTGTCCCCTCTTTTCCATACTTCTCATGGTGACCTCAGCCCTCTTCTCCTTCATTCCCCAAGGCATCTGCTTAAGGTAACAGATTTCCACTGAAAGGCTGGGGGACTGAGGGCAATCATAGGGCATCAGGAAAAAATTCAAAATCAGACACTGGACATGACTTTTGTTCAAGAGTCTTCTCTCCATGGAAGGATCTGTTCCCTCAGCCTCTGTTCTCTTATCTCAGCACTTTCTCTTCTGGGCACTTTATCCACGCCCTTCAGGGACTCCTCTTCATTTTAATCATCTCCTCCCAGCTCAGGTCCAGCAAGAGGCATTCACCGATGAATCTCATCATGACCCTATAAGGAAGAAGGTCCTCTTGATCATTCCCTTCAATTTTAAGTATAAAAAGTTTCTCTCCACTTTAAGGTTAAATTTTTAGCAGGAATCCTGTGTTTGAGATCATACAGCATAGCTGATACCTTTTGGGGTTTGTGATTATAACTCTCAAGTAGAAAACCAGCCCTTCACATTTTGGATAACTTTAGTAGTTCTGGAAAGAACGGTCTTTTCACTTTGTTCCCCCCTCTCCTGCCCACATGACCAGCTTTCCCTCTGATAGTGACTTTAGGATGTCTCAGTTCAATGCTGGGCCAAGTTGCTGGCAATTCGAAGTCAATCTGGACTTTGGGCATGGTGAAAGACAAGCAATATTGACATTTCATGGAAACTCATTTTTTGGTCTTTGAGAAAACAGTGGTTTCTGACCAGCATTATCAGTGACTACTGGTTACTTGCCTTCTTAGGCTTGGAGCAGTACACCAGTGTTACAGTATAATTTTAAGGTTACAAATATGATTCTTGTATAAAATAAAGTGAGTCACACTAAAAATCTACTTATTCATGAAAAACCAAAACTGGTTCAAAAGAATACAAAAGAAACTGATCACCTGTAGTCATTAAAAAACAAAAAATAAAAAACAAAAACCACACCGGAATAAATGATGAAATTATACACAAAATTGGTTAATATTATACAGGGCAATGAAACTTCAACCTGTGGGTCGTAATCTTTTTTACCAGGCAGAAACAATTTCTTTGTGGATAAAATTCATTTGTATTGGTATCCGACAGGAATCATTTGCATTGCTTAAATTTACTATAGGTTAATAAATACAAATCAAGTGTAAATAATGCCAAACACAGGTACATGCACCCTAGAGAATTCAGTAACCCTTAAGTGGCCAATTGGACATGAATCCAGTGTGACGTACCCCATTTCCAAGTTTGGGGTATGCTTTTTTCCCTCATAAGAAAACAATTTCCTCCACATCTCTGTGCTATACCAAATCATGTAAAAATCTTTTGCACAACAATTGCTTCTCTGATAGTTATTTTAGAGAACAACTTAATACACTTCCGAGTTTAAGTCTTCCTCACCCCCTGCCATGCTCTTATTTATTTAGAACAATCTTATGAATGGGTTGGTCCCTTCCCCTTGTCCTCTAGAACAACACATTTACATGCGTGCAAAAAAACTGAACAGCCCTTGCTATGGTTTCTACATGACACCTAGAGTGAACAGAAGCTGGGCTAAAGGTACCAGGATTATATTTTCATCAGATTAAAAAAAGCAAAACAAAACACAGTAACTTATTTCTTCTCCACTAACTTTGACATATTAAACAGAGGGAGGGAGTGGGATGGACTGGAAGTGTGGGGTTAGGAGATGCAAGCTATTGCATTTGGAGTGGATAAGCAATGAGATCCTGCTGTATAGCACAGAGAACTATATCCAATCACTGTGATGGAACATGATGGAAGATAATGTGCATAACTGGGTAACTTTGCTGTACAGCAGAAATTGACAACATTGTATATCAACTATAATAAAAATTATTTTAAAAAGTTATAAAACCTTAAGAGATGAAACAATAGATTCTCCTGGGTGTTAGGCATGATTTTAAATATATCAAATGGAGAAGAGTGTAAAATGTATCCATCTTCTGACTGCTGATCTTCCTACGGTCATCATCACTATAGAGCAAATGTAGGGTTTGGGGACAGCAGGTGACTTCTGTAGCTGAGTGGGTGAGCTGTGCTCAATTTTGTCACTGCCCCATCGCCTCCCAGCAGATGTCCAGAGGACACTGCCACAATGCTATGCAAGGGAAGTTTCCAGCAGTTTCTGCTTATTAGCACAACAGGAAGGAGATTATTCAGATAGGGAAACAGGCAAGAGTTAGTTGTGCTTTGGAAACATTATGTTAAGAAATAGCCTAAGTGTCCATCTGCAGCATCCCCACCTCTGTGCCACAGCTCCAAATTCCAGTGCTAATCCTACAGAATCCCCACTGCTCCCCTTTGACTGAACTAGCATGGAAATTCTTTCTGCAGCTGTTGTGGGGACCGGGGGGTGGGGGTGGGAGTGCAATCAGAGAAGAGTAGCAGTGACAGCACTGAGCTTCTGCAAAACATAATACTTACAGCCATGGAGAATAAGTAGGAGAAAAATTCTAAATCTGCTGATAATCTCTAAACTTAAGTATTGATTAGAGTGTAATAAATAAACCCCTCGTCCCAAGAGGACCATGACTTAGACCAGTAATCAGCAGTATATATAAAGTTAAATTTCCCCTCTGCTTCTCTTGTTGAAGAACAATATGGGGCAAAAGGCCAAAGGATGCTGGGGGTGGGGGTGGGGGGTGGGGGACATGGCAGTAAATATCCATGAGTTTTACAAAATTGCGTAATGTATCTATTTATATAATTTGGAATGCACTGAGCTTGCATAGGAAATATTGCCTTTTTTTTTGTATTTTTGTTATTGTGGTAAAATATACATAATGTTTACATTTGCCATTTTAACCATGTTTTTGTGTATAATTCATGACATTAGGTGCATCCACAATGACCTACAGCCATTACCATCATTTCCAGAATTTTTCTTTATCCCGAAAAAGATACTCTGACCCAATAAACAGTAAGTCCTCATTCCTCCTCCCGCCTATTCCTGGCAACACTTTACTTTCTGCCTTTATGAATTTAATACTTTACGTCCCTCATATAAGTGGAATCATACAGTATTTGTCCTTTTGTGTCAGGCTTATTTCCTTTGGCATAATGTTTTCAAAGTTCAACAGTGCTTTCTTTTTTAAGTTACTTCCAATACCTTTTTTAAAAAGTTACTTTCAATACTTCATTGGTGAGTCTCTTATAGAGAGAATAACTTGGTAGTGTCTTGTGATATGATTTAATATGTTTCAAAGTCAAAATCCCCAGTTTTGTCTTACAAAACAGCTGGCAGTTGGGCTCTTTTTTTTTTTTTTTTTTTTTTTTAAGCCAGTTATTGGCTCTGTGAGATATGAGCAAGGATCTGTTAAGAATCTTCACCAAGTGATTTATCTTTGCTGCAGGTAATTCATTAATAAATATGAAATCTTCTCCTTGTACCTAGACTGAAAAAAATCAACAACAGTATGTTCTGTTCACTGCTGCTTCCTGTGTGCCAAGGCGAGATGGGATCATGACTGATGCCACTTGTTAAGTGATAATGAAATGCAACTGGTGTCCAGCAGACCCAGCAGAAATACTCTTGGGCACAAGAGAAATCTGCCCAGATGGTATTCTCCATTTTTAAAACCCAAAAAGCCAATTACCTTTCCATTTTGTGCCCAGAATCTTGCCTTTTCTGGATAGAAGCTAGAGCATTGATTTTCATGCCCAGTGAAGCAGTGTACCTATTAACCAGCCAATCAGAGCTTCTTTCATGTCTAAATACTGAACTGGGGAGTGGGAAGATATGAATCAAGGGAACAGTGTAATGGGAAAATAAGATCAAGGATGAACACGTAGAACTGCCCCCCAGCCTACTGTGTCCCAGCTGTGTTTCAATTACAATCAGTAGCTCCCAGGTGTACCTCAAAACAGTCGGAACAAAAAAAGGAAATTCTTCTTTAGGATAAGCTTCTCACAAGCAATTCCAGTTGTATCCAAATTCATGCCATCAAATGAAAGCCTCAAATTACATGAAGCTTAAAACACAAACACATGTGAATATGCATGCAAGACCAAAATGAGATACAGTGAAGAGGATAAATTAGCACCAGCTGCAGCCCAATTAAGCAAAGGCTTCCACGAGGGAAAGCTTACTTATAATTTACCTACACAAACCCTCTTTCTTTTGGTTACAATTTGCTGCTTATTAATTTTTCTTATTAAAATGACTACAAAGAGTAACCAAGACATTGGTATCACATCAGGAAAAAAAATTCTTCCAATCAAAAGAATGCTTTGATAGGGTATTTTCAGTCAAATGTTTGTGTTTGTAACATTTTTAAAATATTTAAAATAAAAAAATCACAGTTGCATATGCACATAGTTGAGTCGAAGCTTATGATGAAAAATAGTAATTTCCAGCTCCATCCCTTCTTGTCTCCTCAGAGGCCAAGGCTTTCAAATCCTTTAGCTATTTCTTCTAGAATTTATCTATTTCTCGATAGTATGCTTCCATTCTGACTGTTGGATTTATGAATTTTTACTTTGTTAATTTCCTGTATGATGAAGATTTTACTGCTTTTCTCCATGAGTCCTACTACCACCAATCTCTCATCTCTCTTCCAAACTCCCACTATTGAGGGGAGGAAGGAGAAAAGGGTGAAGAAAGCCTGCATATTGTGATGTCCACAAATATGGGCAAAGAAGAAAATAAAATCACAACCGCTAAGTTCTAAGCACATTATAGATATTAACTTGTTCACCTTTCACTGTGATCCTACAAAGTAGGTACTATAATTATCCTCATTTTACAGATAAGAAAACTGTGGCACAGAGAATTTAAGTAACTAGGAGATGCTATAAGTCATCCTTAGGCTCTGCACTAGATCCAAGGTAATAGATGTGGCTGTCCTTGGGAAGTCAGAAGCAGCAGACACTTGCAAAGGAAATAATGGTCATGTGGATGATGACACTGTTGAGGATGCCTGGCCAGTACTGGACACACATGCAGCTGGGTATAAGGGCAAGAAGATGTACCATGACTGATTCAGGTTTTGTGGGGGAAATGATGTGTATGCATTTTGGGGGTGCCTATTTAAGGAAAAGAGTATGAAATAGCTACCCAATGAATATTTATTTAGAGTGAAAAAAGAACTAAAAAATAGAAATCTAAAATAGTGACCAAATACCACAACCATTACAATATCCAGAAAAGCAACATAATATATTCACTAACAATGTGACATACCTCTCCAGTTTTCTTATTTTAGCTGCATGCTACTTAAGTGCCTTTTTATCTATCCATAATATTTTAAAATATCATTTGCTAAAGAGAGCCTAGAAAGCAAATTCATTCTTTGCTCTACCATGATTGATAAAAATGCATTTGTAATATTAATGGTGGAGTACTTTATTTCAGTTTTACAACTTGTTATTGGAAATATGAATTTTAAGATGTCCAATTTGAAGAAATCTCTAGTATATAGATCTTTCCTAATGGGCTGACAACTTCAGGGCATTTCCAGTTTTATTGTGTTGTGTCTGTCTTGTCTCTTCTTTGAATCGATAACATTGATAAACCAAAGAATGGAAAGGGACCCAAAGTGTGGAGCCCTTTGGCTCACCACTCAAGGCCTTAAGCCCCCATCCTCTAACCCCTACAGCCCTCACCTCACAGCTCTAATGCTGTAGCTCTGTTGTAAGAGACAGGAAGCTGGCATTCTGTCCCCAAGAGCAGATCAGATTTCATCTCCTAGGTTGGAGACTGACGTGCATCAGTGATGGCTAGCAATTCAGGCAATGCTGGCAGCAACATTGGGGGTAGGGGCCTTGAGCAGCTACTGGCTCATTCCAGGAAGAAGGCCAGGGCTTGATGGGCAAAGCCTGAACTGAATATGCTAATGAGAAGACTTGCTAGACTGTTCATGAGTGGAAAGGCAACTATGCACTTCATCATTCAAATCAAACCCCTGAGATATTCCGCCAAATTCAAGAGTTAAATCTTCATTTGAACAACTCTCCTTATAAAGCCATGGGAAGAGCAAAGTGGGGTTTGCTCTGACTGGAACAGCAGTCAGGAGACCTGGTTTTGCTGCCTGTTCTAGGCTGTACTGAATAAACCATTTCACTCCAGCCTTCACTTCCTCACAGTAAATGGGAATGCTGGAACAGATTACCAACTCAGTCCCTTTCAGGACCCTGGACCAGCCAGACAAGAGTATGAATGGGAATCCTGACCCCTCACATCCCAAATCCAACCAAACCAGCAATTAGCTGAGTGGGAACCTTGTCCTTGTTACATTTCCTAGATTCCTCTCCGAGCAGCCAAGGTCACGTACCAGCCTGGGATTTTAAAAAAGGAACTCCAAAAGAGGGCACCATTAACCATTTTATAAGAGCAAGATAGTTTCTACTGTCATCCAGGGAGTTTTAGATAGTATACACATTCACAAAAGCCTTGGTGCCTGAAAAGTTAAATAGAAAAGAGGGAGTATGAAAAATCTACAAGCAACTTCTTTTAGCTAAGGGCTTGCAGAGTGTATGTCCAATGATGGAGGGGAAGAGGAATCTCATTTTCATATCAGGGCTTCCAAATGCTTCTCTTCTCCTTTCTCTCCTTTTCCTTCTTCTCATTAATGTATACTATAGAGAGGTTTGTCACTTTCCAAATTGTGTTCAGGTAACCATCTCAAAACAACCTGTGGACTTTTTCAGTAAAAAATGGTAGGAAATAATCTATTAAGATACTGTTTCTCCAATCAGTGGAAAAAAAATACCTTTTAATGATGCACAGTGGCATTGGATGGCAAATTAGAATGTAATTTGAGGCAGCAAAGAAACTTCTCTTCCCAAAATTTAGCCACTGGTGTGCAAATCTGATCAGAGGAACAGATGAATTTTTTTTTTGGTTTTTTTTAGGGCCACACCCGCAGCACATGGAGATTCCCAGGCTAGGGGTCAAATTGGAGCTACAGCTGCTGGCCCACACCACAGCCACCGCAGCGCCAGATCTGAGCCGCATCTGCGAGCTACACCACAGCTCACGGCAACGCCAGGTTGTTAACCCACTGAGGAAGGCCAGGGATTGAGCCCACAACCTCATGGTTCTTAATCGGACTTGTTTCCGCTGTGCCACACTGGGAACTCCAGAACAGACTAATTTTTAAGAGTAGCATCCCAAGCTTCCTGAAGTCAGTTGCCTTTAAGAATGTGTGTGTGTGGCACTTTTTTTTTTGATCAATATTTTTTCTTATTTTAAAAATCATTATTGTTATCTCTGATAATAAAAGTAATAGATAGCTATAATAAAAATCACAAAGTGTATGCCATAAAACAGTAAAAGTTGCTATAACTCCAGAGATAAACACCACTTGCTTTATACTTGTCCAGATATTTTTTTAGTGCATGCTATTATAGATCTTTATAGTATATATAAATTAAGAACAAACATAATGCTTTTTCACTCCCCCCCCCTTTTTAACTTGGCTCTCAATAGTGGACATTTTTCTATGTCAATTCATGTAGAACCACTTCTCTTTACGCCACCATGGTATCCCATTGTATGGAAGTGCTGAGATTGTTTAATCGGCTATTGACATGAACTTGGGTTGTTTCCAATCTTCCTAAATAGGAACAATAATGAGTGAAATGCTTGTACAATCATCTTTGTACACATCTGCATGTGTTTCTGCCAAAGAAATCCTAGAATGGGAATTTTGCTGAGTCAGGGACTATGCCCATCTTATTTTGAACAGCTATCCCCAAACTGTCTTCTAAAAGGATTGCACCACTTTACACCCACTCCCTCTATTACGTAAATAAGCCTAATTTTCTTTCGCAATTTTGCTGACACTTGTCCCCCAACCTTTCCTTTTTCAATCTAATATTCCTAACTGTGTATTAAGTTTCTGCTGAAACAATTTTTTTTCTCTCTCTAGGATCACCCTCATCTCTACCAAAGACAGCCAAGTTAAGACCAATTTATTTGCAAAATTAGTCTCGTTAAAATTGGTCTGATCATGTACATGAGTCCAGCAAGAATACAATTGACCACATAGGCTCTTTTGAATCTGCTTTGTTGGAACTTTTCATGAGGACTCTCCAGATTGAAATTTTCACAGCTTCTTGAGGCTAGGAAGCTATGCCCAAAACTTGCTGTCAAACTGTCCTGTAAAACCTATATGTGTGAATGAATTACCCTCTTCCTAAGGGCCCCCCCAATATCCCAAGATTCCTGCATCTGTCAGCAAGTGACCTCCCTTACCTGGTAAGGCTGCTGGAAACCCTGTAAGGAAGGTACCAGCCTCTTTTCCCAAGAGGCTTATGACTCCCTAAAATCAACCTTAGTTTCTGAAAGCTATCTGGTCAAATGTTATTGGATGTTCTCAGATATGACATTCCAGTCAAAGACATGGCAATCAATGTTATAATCAATGTTTTCAATTGTGTCCTGTTACAATAAGAACAGATTCTTAGTGAACTTATGCAAATAACTATATTGGCATGAAAATAAGAATACTCACTAAGAGGTTCCAGAGGTTGGAGGGATCAGGTAGGAAGAAAAAAAATAAATGTTTTCATTCTACTTACAAAGGCATAATTTATCAAAATGCTGTTAGGTCATAAGAGGAAAGGTTTCCCTGTATCTTGAAAACAAAGATTTTAAAAAGCCAGCAATATTTCAGACAAAAATTATAAAAAGTATAATTATATTCATGAGTTCATTCAGTCCTGTATAAGTAAATCTTGTTGGTCTTGATCTTCTGTTAGCAGTTTTATGAAGCCATGAGGTTTTCCATTAGAGTTGTATAATTTCTTACCCAGTTCAGTGTTCTGCTCTGAAAGTCATCAGAAATCTACATTTGGCAGAGTCCTTTAGAAAAATCTTCTTGAAGATGAAGCTTTTTTTTCCTTTTTTTTTTTTGGGCAAAAGCATTGGATTAAAACAATAACCTTCTCTAAATGAATAAAGAATTATAATGGCATGGTTGAATATCTGATTACAATGCAACTGCTAAGGAAATTTGGTTATTTCTGTAACATAACATTTTAAGATAGCATCTATAATATGACTATTAACATTAGGACATAATCAAATTTTAGGAATTTCATGTAATTTTTAGAACATCTATATTAATAACATTTACCTATATAATATAACCCAAGAGGCTTTATCAGTGCTTCCCATGTAACTTATCATATCAAATAAGCCTTATTAGTTCAATATCTCTTTTTATAAGGAGAGAAAACAAAGTTCTTAAGATATTCCAGGGGCCCTCTGAAAATCTCAAAGATACTCCCAGGTCAATAACACTTCATTTAGAATTTGATTTCAGGGAAGTTTGTCAAAAATATCAAAGAGGTTTGAAAACACTTGGTCGTTTGTTGTGAGCCACATAGGAATAAAAATCATTAAAAAAAACCAACAACCAAAAATGCTCAGTAAAAAATGACCATAGGTCACTGTAAAATAATACCTAGCTATCCACTTAACCAGAGTGACAATAGAAGACTTCAAAAGCAAATACAGAAAGTTACAACAGATTACATAAAAGATAAATGTTTACAATCTGTTATCAAAAGCAGGTTAAAAAAAAAAGCAGTAGTTCCTGTTGTGGTGCAGTGGAAACAAATCCGACTAGAAACCATGAGGTTGTGTGTTCAATCCCTGGCCTTACTCAGTGGGTTAAGGATCTGGTCTTGCAGTGAGCTGTGGTGTAGGTCACAGACACGGCTTGGATCTGGTGTTGCTGTGGCTGTGGTGTAGGCCAGCAGCTGTAGCTCTGATTTGACCCCTAGCCTGGGAACTTCCATGTGCCACGGTTGTGGGCCTAAGAAGAACAAAAAAAAAAAGAAAAAAAAATCATTCACTTAAATTTACTCCAATCTTAGCCAGCTTGACCATGCATAATTCTTTTCTCAAGTTTTTTTTCTAAAATCCTTCTATAACTTTCTTTTTTTCATTAAGTTCGTCCTGCGCTTCTCCCCTAACCTGTTTGTTTTTTTTTTTTGTCTTTTTGCCATTTTTTGGGCCGCTCCCTCAGCATATGGAGGTTCCCAGGCTAGGGGTCCAGTTGGAGCTGTAGCTGCCGGCCTATGCCAGAGCCACAGCAACGCAGGATCTGAGCCACATCTGCAACCTACACCACAGCTCACGGTGATGCCGGATCCGTAACCCACTGAGCAAGGCCAGGGATTGAACTCGCAACCTCGTGGTTCCTAGTCAGATTCTCCCCTAACCTGTTTTTTAAAAATTCGTTTTAGGACGAATGTGTTTTCTTTCTTCTTAACAAAATATATTTCCATTCCTTACACTTTTTTCCCTTGCATATGAAGATGCTATCCTTATTAATTTTAGTCACTTGAATTGCATACATTAATTAGAACTCTTAACCCTTAGAAATATTAATTTCTAATAAGAAGTAACTAATTGTAAACTGTTTATTATGCCAGTATTTTTTGATTGGCAAACTTACAAATATATATCGTAAGTATATGTTTTTAATGTTTAAAAACATACTTTTTATAGCAACTTTTTTTCAATGTGATATAGGACACATTTCTAAAAAACCCAAACAAACTTCTTTAGATTTTTCTTCAATAAGAAGACAAAAGTAGGTAAACTTAGACTTACGTAGCAATTCATATTTCAGTACTTTATCCTATTTAGAAATGATTTACACATTTAATGAATCTACATCATATAACTGAGCCAGCAAAACTGGCTAAATACTCTTGTCCTATTTACATTTACTTAATTTACTTGTCCCCAACAATTATGCTTAGACTACCTATGAAAACTTCATGAGACATTTGCTGAAGTCAACCACCACACCGGTTACAAAAGAGGTTAGATTCAGTTTAGGTTTATGGCAAATGGAACAAGTCAAGGTGACCTGTTTAGATGGCTAAACCCTTTCCACTCATATTTATGAAGATACTTAAGATTTGTATTTGTCCTTGATGAGTTGGGTTCCAAATGTCCTTTCTCCATTTTATTCTTTCTCTTGATAAGATTTACAGATCTGAAGTTTGCCTTTGAAAGAGATGGTCTAGATAAGAGTTCAAGGAAGAAGACCAGGTAGAATATTTACATGTTAAAAGCACAGAGAGGGAAATAAAAGTCCCTCCTAGGAGGACTTTTGTTCCCTTAAGGCCAGATTTTTTCTTCCTTCCTTCCTTTCTTTCTTCTTTTCTTCCTTTCTTTCTTTCTTCTCTCTTTCTTTCTCTCGTTCTTTCTTTCTTTCCAGTGTCTACAAGCCCCTTAAGATAAATACGGCAGGTTTGGAGAGTGGTAAAAAGGATTGGTGGGCTTTGAATTGCTGCTGAATTCACACCTTTGGTTCTGTAAAGACTAGATTTGTAAAACAAGGACAGCTGTTTTTAAATCCTCAAAGATTTGGGTGGCCACTTAAATGATATCAAAGGACAGACATACCTATCCACCTCAGTTGGAATGTTTTTCTTTCCCTCTGGGTGCACTTAGCTTAGGGGAGGAGGCCAAAAAGATTCCTATCAAGCTCTGAATGTCAGCTATGGTCACTGTATGCTTACCATCTTGGTAATCAAGTTACAAAGATTTTTAAGGATCCTTCTCGAGTTTAAGCAGTTATTTAACTATGCCTCTCTATTTGGCCATCAACCTGAGGATGACAGCCTACAGCCTCATATTGTCCCATTTCTAAAGGTAATTTTTTAATAGTCTCTTCAGAGTGGAAAGGCAATTCATACAGAGGATTATTACTAGAATGAGTACCCAGATAAAGGAGGACAGAGGGGAGTGGTAGCTACACCAGTCTTTTAGTTTTAGGTACCTTTTATATATCTAATATTTCATTAGCCTTCTAAAACAAATTCTTCAATGAAGCTCTTTTGTAATTTTGAAACTTTGGGGGGCTTTTGCATACCAATTAAAAAAGGTGCAGTTGTTTAGGATAAAAATCTAAAAATTTACCAGATTTTTTTCCCATTCAAAGGATACATAGTCTGGCCTTTGTCAGATGAGTAGGAGCTTAATAGTGACTCAAATAAGATGCAAGAGGCATCCCGACAAGAGTTTGCCAAGGATGCAGCCCTCATAAGATTCAGAAAGTCACTCCCCAAAATAGTCGAAGAAAAAAAAAAAAACTTTGTTGCATCATGAACAAAGCAACAAAGGCTGAGATAACAAAGGTCTCGTATGACAAACTCCCTTAAGAATTGACAAAGAGATGCTTGGAATTCCAGTCTATTGGACTGGCCACAAAAGGCCCACCAGTATGGGCAATTTCAGGACGGGAGGGATCAGAGAGAGTTTTCTACTGGTCAACAAGCCAAGCTCTCAAGACATAGAAAAACGCAAAGGGAAAACCTCATCAGACCATTTTCATTTCTGATAGACCCTGCAGGTGGAGAATTGACTGACTATAAGAATTCTCGCCTTTGGCTGGCTCTTGTCAGCTGTCCCAAGATCTCTTAGCTACAAGATTTAGGGGGTGAGAAGTATCGAGCCAGTAAAGTCACATCCCATCCTGGTGCCAGCTGTTGCGAGGAATAAATTTTCCTCTACTTACCTAGGTTCTTCTAGAAACCTAGAGCATTAATGAATAAACACAGATTAACAGGAGAAAATCAAAAATTTAATAACATATGTACACATATAAATGGGAGAGACCTAGGAAAACTGAATAACCCCCTTTAAACTTTTAAAGCTTTACCAATCTAAGAAACAGGTATCTTTAAATTTCTCACATTTGGATTTATTGCTACATAAGATAAAAAGATATTATGTAAGGAATCACTAATAACCAATCACTAAATAATCAACTTATGAATAAATAAAACAGTAATGAAAAAAGTTCAATTTAATACTTTCTTAAGCTTTCTCCAAGTTTCCTAAGCATCTTCTAAGTTTCTTAAGCTTCCTCTAAGTTTAAGTACATAGGGTCATAAATCATCAAATCAAAGTGCAGATGACTAATGTGGCAGTTACATATTGGAAGCAGCATGAGCCCACTTGAGTTTCCCAGACCTACAAGGGTCCAGAATTGAGGGCGTACTCTGGGTCCTGCTACTTTCTGAGCACACATGTCTGGATCCCCTTTACAACAGCAGAACCATGCAGAGAGGATGGGCAAGGTGGCTAACAGCACTTCTCAACAAGAGCTTGAAAGGAAACTGTCTCTAGGATTCCTTTCTTTAATTTCAAACAGAGTCCCAAGTTCAATGTCTATTCTTGCCATCAGTGGACATGGTTGGTCTAGAAGGGCAAATAAAGAAAGGTTCTCTCCTCTCCAGAACGAGTGGTGCTCATTCCTGCTTGGCAGCACTATTGCCGTGGAAATGGGGCTTTCTTTTGGAAAGGGGCCAATTTGTTTCCTAGCATTTTCCCCTAGCTGAGAAAGAAGTGCGTACATAGGGTAGAATAAAATTCAAACAGTATAAGACCTAATGAAAAGCAAGCTTCTCTATGAATGCAGCCCTCAGGCCTTCCTATCCATGCTAATAATTTCTGGTCTATCCTTCCAGTAATATTGCCTGCGCATACACATCAAGTTTTGACATACATGGCAGCATGTCATGCACACGGTTGTGCCTCTTGCTTTTTTCCAGCTAACGTATTGTGTGTGTTGTTCCAAATCTTCATGTAGAATGTACCTCATTCTTCTTACTATCTCTCTTCACAGTGTGCCATGGTAGCTCTGCCAGTTTATATCACCAGTGCTCTGCTGAAGAGGGCTGAGGTTGAATCCATCATTTGGTTATCCTATGTACCAACAACCCTTTGTGCACACATGCTGGTATATGTGCTGGAATTAGTCCATCAAATAGAATTGCTGTGTCATAGGATTTTGCATTTTTAGGTTGACTAGATATTCCAAAATCACTTTCCAAAGAAGTGATTTCACGCTCCTGCCAAGGGCACCTAGAAAGGCTTTTCTTCATTCCCTCAAAAGGAGCTCTTTAAAGATCAGCAATCCCACACACACTACACACACACAAAAAACATCCTAAAGTGAAATCGATTTCTAAATGAAAGATCCAAATTATACAAATTGGCAACTGTTGGGACCCCTCAAAGGGGTCAAATTGGGTCCATGAATCTGAGTCTCTTTATGATGACATTAGTTGTCTCCAGTACTCTGAGGTCCTTGGGAACCACACCAGTTCTGCAATCTTACCCAGAAATCACTGTCTCTGAAGGAGGTGATTGCCCCGATACCCCTTAAGTGCTCATACTGAAACAACTTTCTAGCACATTCTTCCATTCTGAAGCTTGAGCTTGTCCTAGCCCCCAAGGTATTACCACAGTCATTCTCCATGTCCCTGGCCCCTAATATCCTCTGCCCTGAGACTGACTGCACAGGGAGAAAATGATCACGTCCACTGTCATTTATAATAATGATGATTTTGGATGATGTAGACGTTCTCCACCACAGTGCTCGTAACATTTAAATATATCACCCCATTTATGTCCATTGCCCCTCACCAGGATGGGGAGAGTAGTGTTGAGAGTCTGTGGAGGTACAGGAGAGGTCATCTCGATCCCTTTTACACGCCATGAGAACAGCATCCTGAGCCAGGGTCCCAGGTGGAGCCGCCACGAAGCCAGACCTCCTCGCAGAGTTTAAGGATGTGCCAGCAGGTGGTCACGGGCTTAGATTTGGCCCTCCAGAGGGGACAGGTTCCTGTCCTCTTTTAACCTTTGGATAAAAGGATAATAAAGTGGGGTGGGGACGACTGGGGAAGGAGAACAGGTGGAAGTGGGAAGAACAAATTTGGCACAACCCTGCTGTGCAGGTGCATGATTCCATGGTGTTCAAGGAGGCTCTTTTAGGGTCAACTCAAGTAGTGAGTGGTTGTTGGGGTGAGAGAAACCCCCCACGTCTGATAGGGATTGTGTACCTCATACAGGGCCTGATTTATTCAGGAGAGTAATGCATACAGTAGGAGGCTAGGTTTTGAATTCCAAAGAGGAACAGGAATGTAACTGCTGGCTGCTCTGAGCTCTCTGGTTCAGGAAACCACAGACATAATTGGTATTTTGGAAGGCTTTCGGCAACCCACCTGGCTGTCCCTGGGCTGAGCCCAGGCAGGAAATTCTCAAAGAGTCCCGCTGTGCCCCTAGTAGAACCAGCACTGGCATAGGAGCCCCACTGTAACAGCTCTCAGCCTAGAAGAGGATGTTATCTTCAATACCAATCAGGGAGTTCCTTGAACTTCCCTGGGGCTTCGAGGGCCAGGGGCAGGAGAGGAAGGAGGGAGGGAATTAGCAGTTGCTACACCTACGCTCTGTGCCTAGGGCTACTTTAGAATCACATTTAGTATTCATCAGTTCCCTAGCGATAGGTACACTCTAAAAGGGGAAACTGGAGGATCAGAGAGGTTTGGTAACTTGTCTGGAGTCACACAGCTCTTCAGTGTCTGTATGGACATTGACTAATTTGGCCTATCCTGCATCTCTTCCTTCTTAAGAAATACCACCTCCTCTCCTGGGCTCAAATGCAAACAACACTCCCCTGCCACCTGGGGGTGTACATGTGACTCAGAGCTGACCAGTCAGCACCCTCAGCACAACCTTTGCTGAATCCCTTGGCAGTCCCTCAGGAAATAACCTCACTGAGTCATCATTTTCTTAAGGCCCATGCTCATAGCCAGCAGCACTCTCCAGCAAGCAGTTTAAGTCCAATGTAGCCATGGACTCGAGGACACTTCTAGCATTTTGGTCCACTGCCAAAGCCACCCCTCCCCAACAGACACACAGGCATGCACACATGCACACATGCACCCATTCCTCTGGGTGTTGAGGCTGGAAAAAGCATCCCTTGATATCTGTCCCCAGTCCTGCTCTGTGGCCGTGGGCTCTGTTGCAATCAACCCAAGGTGTAATGGGGCAGGACCCTTAGAGGTGCCAGCTGAGAGCTTGCTGGGATCCCAAGCACTCCAGGTGGTAGGGGGCACTTGCAATTGTCCCAGCGCTCCTGGGCAAACATTGCCAGGAGATTGTCTTCATCTATTTGGGCTGCCATAACAAATACCATTGGCCACATGGCTCAAACAACAGCTCTTTATTTTCTCATAGCTCTGGAGGCTGGGAAGTCTAAAACCAAGGTGCTGCCCAAATAGATCTCATTCCAAGGGCTCTCTTTTTGGCTTGCAGGCAATGCCATCTCACTGTGTGCTCATATGGCCTCTTCTTACATGTGCAGGGGGGTGAGGCTTGGAGGGGAGGGGCCTTGGGGATGGGAGGAATGGTGGGCTGCTCTCTGATGGCATGTTTTCTTACAAGGACAACAATCCTATTGGATCAGGGTCCTCCCCTTATGACCTCACTTAACTTTAATGATGGACATAAAGTATTTCCAAATACAGTCACCTTGGGGTTAGGCCTCTAGCCTATAAATTTGGGGCGAAGACAAGGGCATAACAGAGATGCACTGGAAGCTTTCAGTCCAAGGAGATGTGGAGAAAATACAGAGCAGAATATTTAGGGGGACTGGCGGGTGGTTGGTACTACTCTGCAGGGGTGCAGACTTGGGCAATGGCGAGTCTCAGGATGGACACCTTCCCAACTGGAGCTTCTCCGCCATCTCCTTATAGGACAAAATGTTGGCTTTTCTTCCACATTTTGGTGTCAGTATATGTCAGGGCTTGCTGGTTTCAAGATAAATCCACACCTTAAGGTTGTGCTATCCCAACTGGGAAAACTAAATTAGTTAACTGAAAATGAAAAATAGGAAAATTAAGCCAGCAAATTTTCCAAACATATTGGGCCAATTTAAAACCCAGGTTAACCCTGATTTATTGTTTTAATAAGATTCCTGTATAAGGAAAAATGACTGGTCTGCAACATAAATAAGTACAGAGGAATGTGTTTATTCGTCTGCAATATGCAGCAGCAAACAGGGCAAATGACTCCTCAAGCTTTCTGCATTTTTTTCTTATTTTTAAAACCACTGGGCCTTGAAGCATTTTTGCCTAAGACTAATGTCCACAGAATAATATAAAAGACATTGATATTCTGAGTTCCTTTTTCCCCAGAAATGACCCATGTTGGGGGTCTGGGGAGCCACTGGCCCATGGCCCTCTGGTCAGGACAGTCCCATGGCTGCAAGAGAAGACACCAAGTGGAGGGACAGCTGGACCTGCCCCAACCTTCATACACTCCAACCGGGGCCATCCTGCTGTCACCAAGTTTTCACTGTAGATCTGAGTCTTCAGGAGGCAGGGGGACCCCATCCTTCTTAGTAAGCCAAGTCCACCTCACTGTCCATCTCAAGTTCTGGGAGCTTGGCTGGTTGCCCTTGGCCTCCCTGGCCGCCCACAATGCAGACATATGGTCAATGGCTCTGGGGCACTCACTGAACCCTCAGGTCATAGGAAGCTGTGTGCACTTTCATCTGACCTCAAGGCTGGAGGTAAAGTGCCCCAAAGTCACAGCCAAGGTCCAGACCATCCGTGGCTAACCTGCAGCCTCGAAAATCACATGGTCATCTCTGACTCCAAACACAAAGGCCAGAGACATAAGGACCATTTCCAGGGCCTTGCAAAAGTAAGTCCCTGGTTCCCCAGGAAATAAATTCTTGGGAAGTAATAGGCTCTATCAAGAAGCCATGGAGCATAAAGTGGATCTAGCTATGTTCCCAATGATTTATTTCTTGAGCTGAGCAGTGGATACAAGGGTATCTCTTGTATTTTTCCTCATCCTTTTAAAAAAATGTTTCATAGAATAGATTTAAAAAATAAAATTTCATTAAGAAAAAATGCAGTAAGGTGAGAAGTGGGAATATGTTTTGAAACTCAATATGCTTGATGAATTTGAGGGGGAACTAAAGAATTCCATGTTTTGTAAGAAGTTCAGATATGTTTCATCGAGGGTCAACAATGTTCTAAATCTTTGCCCAGAGTAAGAGAAATAGAATCCATCAGCGCCTGCGTCAAATCCTAAAATATTAGCCATAGACCATCCCACTATTTTTTGGAACCAAGAGAATAGAAAACTGATCCTTCCATCTTCTTACGTGCATTTCATCCTGACAAACTCATTTTCATTGATGTACTTCCCACACACAGCCTCAGAAAGTAGATGATGGCTTTTGGCCTTTTCACCATGGAGGATGGGAGTTAGACACATCATATGAGGAGGCTGAGCACATATTAGGAAGGGGCAGGAGGGCTGGACTCAGAAACAAAGGCACTTTGCTCCATAAACCCTCGACCAATCTCCAAGTCTTTATAAAAGCCCACCCTGCCCTGGAGCAATCTAGTGTGTGTTAGATGTTAGAGAACACTACTTGGGAACAGACATTTACCATTATTGATTTGTATTTGATGGGTATTTATAACACTGCCTTTTCAACGAACAGTAGAAGATAAAAAAGGTTGGGGAGTAAGGGGGATTGGAATGGTTTCATGAAAACAGAATCTCTATCATGAGGCACTGGCTCATATTAACAAGTCCATGAAATTGATTTCCATGGAAAATGCTTTAGATGAAAACCCAAGGAATTCTTTTAGAATTACTGCAACAGTTAGCTTTTGGGGAATGTCTGTATGTCTGTGTATAGGTATATATGTATGCATTGGTTTGTTTGTTTGTTTGTTTTTGGTCTTGCCTATGGCATGAGGAAGTTCCCAGGCCAGGGATCAAACCCACACCAGAACAGCAACCCAAACACAGCAGTAACATTATTGGATCCTTAACCTGCTGAGCCACCAGGGAACTCCCTTATGTATGTATTTTTAATTGAACCGTTTCTTGCTTTTGATAATGAGGCCCAAGTAAAAAAGGCTTTGTTATATACAGTTTGTACACATTTCCAATAAGTTAAATGCAGCTTAATTCATTGCTCCATTAAAAGTGATAATTTCCATGTGATTAGGTTGATTGATGAGTTACTAGTTGTTAATCAATGGAAATACAATGAATATTTTTATATAAGAAGAGTTGATTTAGGAGGTTGGAAAGAATATAGTGGACCCGTTTGATAAAATACACAGCCTTACTGCCTAGCTAGAGAATGGTATTCTCAACAGGTTTACAAGAAAATCTTTAGCTAAACTATAGTGTGATGTGGTGGGAAGGAAGGGCACCAGCTCAGGAGTCAGGTAGATTTGGCGGGCATTTTACAAGATGTGTGACCTTGGCACTAGGCTCTTCCTCTGTAAGTGGGAATAGTGAATCCCCATCTGGGTGGTGCTTGTGAGGGAAAGTGAAACCATGGGTATAAAACTGCCAGCCCACAGGCTGGCACTCAACACAGAGTAATTTCCCTTTCCACCTCAGGAAAAGATGCTTTTATCTAAAGAATCAGTCTAGGTTTGAATTCACTGTAGGGATAGTGAGAGAAAACAAAGTAATGGGATTCTATCAATCGTTTCTCTCCATGTCTCCAAAACCCTTTAGGAGAGTGGATGATGACTGGCGTAAGTAACCCTTATGCAGGCATAGAGCTTTTCCAGTTGTTAAGTATTGAAATGCTTTCTTACCAGTTGCTAAGTTGCCTCTGAATCAAGTCCATGCATGACCATTCCAACCACCTTGAAAAGCCTCACCTTCCCTTGATCTGGCAACCAGAGACTTAATGCCTACTCATGGGGGGAGGAGGAGGGAGCTGCTTCAGAACCTGCTTGAGAGCTCTGGCTAGTTGCCCATTCTGAGATACTGGAAGGTCTTACCCTGCCCTACTGGTGTCTATGTGCTTTATGACTCTGGTTTCTAACTAGTTTTCTCTTCATTCACCACTTCTTTGATTCCCAAACTTATTTGCAGGATAACAAGAGAACTTGCAATCACTGTCCCCTGGGGAGGTCCCTGCTGTCTCATCTACTTGGATGGTTTCCCCTCTTAGCTCCAGCTGCTGGGGGTGGGGGGTGGGGATCACTTTTCCTTGTAAGATTTGTAATATAAACCAAAAGAGTGTAATTGGAATCCAATCCTACAGGGTAGCTTTGTTTGTTTTGAGGGATTCTGAACCATGAAAGGAGGGCTCTCAGCAATGTGGTTTCCTGTGGGTGGGCTTGCTCTGAATGTGATCACCTCCCTCCCCCAAACCAGGGCACTTTGCATCCATGGAGAGAGCTGACAGCCCCTCCCAGACCCAGCCCACACAGATATGAACTGGGCAAGTCTGGTGGGGCCCCCTCCTGGGAGTCACCTTCTCTCTGGAGGGTTGTGTAATTGTCAAGAGCCCATGAATCCATATTCACCCCAAGCACTGTCTTTGTTCTTTCCATTAATATTAAAGATCACATACTAGTACCAGGCACTGCAGAAGACCCTGTCCTTGCTGGTTTTTAAATGCTATTAAATACTGTTGTGATTAATAAGCCATAAATGTATCCAAAGCTTACTGTACTCAGAGGCTTTCGGTGACCTATCTGAAAAAGCAACTGTTGCTAGAAGTAAAACTACAGCACTGTCCTGTGGGGAAGACAGTAAAATTTGACATTAACAAGAGGTTCTCATCCCAGAAAAGTTGAGCAGTATTATTGTAGCTCATTAACGGAGATGAGGAGAAAGTACAGAAGCAGTGATTAGTATATCAGTAAAGAGACGTAAGAATGCCAACTCGCTACTCTTCTGCATGGGAAGCCATCACTCCAGCCAGTGGGGTCTTCCTAGTTCTTCATAACTGTGAAATCAAGAGGAAGATGCGGGTGATTCCAGAAACTCAAATCTCAGGAAAGCGTGCCCACATGTCAGTAGGACTGTTATGATTCAGATCAGTGATGGCTGCTGAATACAAGTATGTCATCAGCTCTGGGAGCGTGGAGGTGTAAGGGGGCTGTAGGCCAATGCAATTAGATTTGCATCTTCTCTTTCCTCCCTCCTCAGCCCCCTCCCCGCCCCCACCCCATTCCGCCTTCCTCTGGCTGGTCTTCAGAAAAGTGTTGGCAGGTAGCGCCAAGCTGGGATAGCAGCCAGGTTTCTAGATGGAGGCCTAAGCTGCAGCTGTGTTGGCAGAGAAAGGCCTGGAAGAGCCAGGGTAAATGAGTTAAGTCCTGATTCTCTGTGGGAGCTTTGGGATGTTTCTAACACGTGGGGGGCGGGGGGTGGGGGACTGCAGGCTGGATCATATCAGCTGGTCCTAGCACAGTGCTGCAGGCAGACAGAAACCCTGCAACAGGGACAAAATGAAAAGATTTGCTAGAGCAAAGTGGTGGAGGGGGCAGGGGGGCAGGGGGAGGCAACCCTTGTGGTAAACAAAACCTCAACACAAGTGAGTTTTATTTTTATTATTATTATTTTTAAATAAATTCTCCTTTTTCTTTTGATTTGCTGCCGAGGTTGCGATACCGCTTCAGTTAAGTCACGCTATTTCAAGCAACCATCTCCTAATCTTACTCATCTGGGTCCAGACTGGCAGTGTTTTAGGAAGTGTCCAGTGTCTAGGGGCAGCGGACCAGGTGTCTACAGAGTTAAATAAAATGGAGAATTGGCAAAGCGAAGGTGACAAATATCTGTAGCCATCTCTGTGTCTCAGATCCAAAAGCACATTACTCTCTCCTCAAGCAGTGAGATGAGTCACGACTAAGCCACAGAAGGGCGGAGGTCTTAGCATCAGCTTAGCCGATCTTTAAAACTTCCTCAGGAGTTAATTTTTGACATAAAATGGATGAAAAATTTATTATGAAATATTATGAAAAAATGGTTGAAGCTGGTTTAAAAATCGCTTCAATACCCTCATGGCAGCAGAATAAAGCCCTGCCACCATGAAAATGTTCACTCCCACTCAGCAGAACCTGTGCCCATGTCGCCTTACCTGGTAAAAAGGGTGAGATGACCCTGGATGACGAGGGTGAGCTTGATGTCATCACGACGGGGTTAGAAGTGAAAAAGGGAGACGGGGTAGTCTGTGTCAGTGACAGGATGTGGGAAAGGCTGGACGTGCCTTTGCTGGCTTTGAAGATGGAAGGGAGTTATGAGTCAAGGGATGCTGGCAATTTCTAGAAGATGGAAAAGGCAAGAAAACAGATACTCTCCAAAAAGGAATACAGCCTCACTGATACCCTGACTTATCAATACCTTGACTATAGCCAGTGAAAGATAACTGATATGTCATAAATCATAATAAGAAATAATAATGTGTGTTAAGTCACGAAGGTTGTGGTCATGTGTCACAAGCAGCAATAAGAAAGGAATACAGTCAGTATCAGAGTCAGTATCAAAACCAGTATCAAATAACATTAAAGAGCCAAAAAGTTCTGTATTTCATTTAGAATAGAAGACAGTCTGTTCTACTTAGATTCGCCAGCAGTATTTAGTCACTAAACAAATACATATGAAACACTTCAACTTTCATAAGATGTTATTTTCTTAGTTCCTCTTCTCAACAGGAGGTGAATATCAAACTTTAATTACATTCCTATGGTTGGGTAAATATGGAAGTAGATGTTTTCACAAAACCTAAGGCACACAAAAAGTAGATTATGGACAGGGCCACTTAGGTGTCTCATGGGTCACTGCCTAGAGAGTTTAACCCCTGTGCCTCACTAGTTTGGGAAATTAGCAAATATCTAGATACGACTCTTATTTTCCCCACCCCTGGATTCTGAAATACATTAGAGATTCAGCCTTCAGAAGTGGTTAGTACATCAGTTAAGATCTAGAATTTTACTGGCAGGAGATGCAGGCATGAAACTTCCCCAACTTTACAGCTTTCACAAGAGGAAAAGTAATAAAGATACCTCGTACTTGAATACTTCAGGTTAAGCTACAATGTCCCAAGGTGTATTTCAATGGCCTTTGGGCAGGGAGGTGGGGGGGTGGAGGTGTACATTTCGTGCAAAATGATCTCTGATTTCAAAAGGTTTTCGGGTAGGAAAATAATGTTTCTATCATTGGCCTCCCACCATAACATGATAACCCAATCTGATGTTTAACCATAGGAAGATATAAACCTGAGTCAGACTGCATGAGAGCATGTTTTCCAAGTTCTCTCCCTATTCTATTCCTTTGCAAGTAAATTGTGGGTCAGTTGTAAGTAATCCCAGGCTCCCAGTGGTGCCCCACAATGGTTGGAGAAGTAAAAATAAACTGGAGTTGATAGGAGTCAGGATGAGAGGAGTGATCCAGCTATAGCGCTGGTCTCTCAGGAGGAGGACCCGTACCCTGAATGCAGAGTTGGGACCGCGTGAAGCTTGGTTCCCCTCCCCCCACCATGGTATTTACTATTTAAATATTCTCTGGTGGGCCATGCCTCTGGTTGGAGAGAATATCCAGTAGCACATGGATACTAGCAGTGCCTTCTAAGAAGGGATGGCGTCGCTGTGGATTGTGAGGTGGACTGGAGGTGGCTATGTGTACAGACAGCACATGCAGCTCTGCAGAAAGGAGGCATTTAATAGTCCAGCATGGGGTTTAACTAAGTGGCTGAGTTCATGGCAGCCCCAGGCTGCAGAGGAAAAAGTCCACAAGGTAGGGCAGAAGCTCCCTGTTACAGGGCAAACCCATAAAGAGTTGCTTAAGAAAACTGTAGCTCCTCCATTCTAAATCTAATTCTACGGAGTTCCCGTCATGGTGCAGTGGTTAATGAATCTGACTAGGAACCATGATGTTGCCGGTTCAATCCCTGGCCTTGCTCAGTGGGTTAAGGATCCGGCATCGCCGTGAGCTGTAGTGTAGGTCGCAGATGTGGCTCAGATCCAGTGTTGCTGTGGCTCTGGTGTAGGCTGGTGGCTACAGCTCCGATTAGACCCCTAGCCTGGGAACCTCCATATGCCGTGAGAAGTGGCCCTAGAAAAGGCAAAGAGACCAAATAAATAAATAAATAAATAAATAAATCTAATTCTAAATCTCATGTACGGTGGGTGTGGGACCCTTTCTGGCTAGACCTTGGAGCTGGGATTTTTTCCTTGGAGCGGAGCTGGGGGTGGGGTGGGAGGGGCATTTCCAAAGTGGATCATTAAATGTTTTTTTCAGTAAGAAGTGGCAAGAATTTGAATGTCGCATCCCTTCTCCAAACTCAAACCAATCTCAAACCAATCTCAAAGCCCCTGAGTTCCTGTCACGTGAACATTTCATTTTGCCATTCAATTAAGTGAGCCTGAAATTCAAAATGGAAAAGGTTCAAACCAGTCACTGCCACAGTGAGTCCTCAGGTTTCCTAGTTCAAAGGCAGAGTTGGGCAGCTCAAGAGAGATAAATCTGAGATGGCTACAAGGAAGGAAAGGTTGGAAGTGAACACTTGGAACCAAATCAGAGCAAATGAGTCCAACAAAGCACAGGAGGAAGAAAGGTCCCATAGAAAAAGATGGATGGAGGGTCGCTGTTCAGGCTCTCTGAAGACTCCTACAGAAAACCTAGCACACAGGGGAGGCCAGTAGAGACCCAGCTCTTCTGAGACCTCAGGCAGCCAAGCTCCCCGGAACGGCACATGGATCTGCAGACAGGGATGCCGGAGAGTGCGCCGAGCCAAGCAATCAACACTTGGTGGTGTGAGGGTGGAGAGAAGAGGTTTGGGTTCACAGGAAAGGCTCTTGGGTTTCAGACCTGATAGCTTCTTAAACACATGGGGGGCTGATTGTATACTTTAGTGGAGTGGAAGTATGCCCAAGGATTTCCTTGGGAGTCCCCTTTGGTGCGGGCTCATAGAAGGATGGCAGAAGAATATTTGCACGGAGCCTGGACTGCATAGTCGATACAGCTGATTAACAATCTTGTTTCTTTAATTCTTTTTTCATCCTTCTTATCCCTTCCTAACACGACCCTGATGTGCATGGGGTGGAGAGTGGGGCCGGAGAAAGGGGAAGGTGGGCTCAGAAGACTCTATGATCCCCGGGTCAGACTGTGAGTGGCCCTTGGGGTGTCCTTGGGCAAACGTTGATTGTGAACTTCAAGGACAGACGGAGGCCCCGTGTCTCACACAAGACTTGGCCACTGAATGATTGGTGACAGGCTGCATAGTAGCTCATTTCTTCTTTTCAGGCTTCTTACTGGCTTAGTTTATGCTAGGCTGCCTGTCAGACTAAAAGTGGTATGGAGCTTTGTAAATGAAAATGCCACTTATGAAAATGCTTGTGGCAGTTGTCTCAGGTGGGGTCTCCAGGAAACAGAATCTGAGAAGAACACTGTGAATGCAGGTGATTTGCTGGGAAGTGCTGTCTCTGGGGTAGGGAAGGGGGCAGGACTAGGCAGTGGAGGAAGTTTAACTGCTATGCAGTCATCAAAAAGCCTCAGCTGATACCAATGGGAGTTTTGGGTCTGGGTGGCCCTGCAGAGTTGCCCTGAATTGTGAGCAGGCCAGAGGTTGCCACTTCTGCATTGCTACTTCACAGTTGTGGATTCAGGGTATGCCTGCATCCTGGAGTATCCTCACAGGGTGTCTTCTCTGTCCAATCCCCTCAATGGTCCCCAATCTTTTTATCTTTCTTCTTCCAAGTCCCTGACCCAGCAGCTAAGAATTCACCAGTCTAAGAGGCTCTATCTATTCTAACCTTGGATCACTTCTCTTTCTACCCAAAGTGGATAAGCAGGTAAATCACAAAAAGCTCTGCCCATTGTGAGGATTTCCAGCTTGAGCCTACATACTGAGCTGATTGATCCATGAAGCAAACTTGACCCCCACTCTCCATTGTCATGTGGCCATGGAGCTGAGGGAGAGACCCAGTTTCTGAGTGGGTGACATGGGGACCTGACTACTTCCTTAAGTAGCTCACTTATGCCCTCTGGCCCTGTTTGTGCCCATTTCCAAGGGCACCACTCCCCCTTACTGACAGCAGAAAGTGGAAGAGTTAACATAGCTCTGGGAAAATACCATTCTCTTGTCTGTCCAAAGTGACTGTGAATGATTTCAGATCTTCCTTTCTGATCAGAATAAAAAATAATAGCCCCAAACCACGTGCCAAGGCCATGTTAATTTGTTATAGCTAAGATACTCACTGTGGCAAAGTATCTGCAATTGGGGCTACTCTTTGGTTAAGTTGTTAGCAATTCACTCTCATTGTTCCAAGTCTGTCTGGCTTTTGTAGGGGACTGACTTATTGATTACTGGGGATATGATGGGCACCCCTCCCTGTCCCCTGTATCCTTCGGGTCTTTAAGGATGGCATTAATCTTTGTCATTCCCCTTTGGTCATGAAGTTGTTTGTTTACTATCTTGACCATTGGGGCAAGAAGACTTTCTGTGTGGGCTTCCTCTCAATGACCACTCTTACTTCACAGCTAAGCAGCTACAAGGGTGTTCTTCCAACTACCAATTATTTCTGTTCCAAATATACATCCTGGGTCCAGGGAGGAGACTGTCTGGTGGGTCTGTGTACCCAGTGGACTCACTGAGAATTGGGCCTGACCAGGATCTCATTTATCACCCAGACTCTGTGTCTACCCTCAAACAGGTGGCCTAAATGACACCTCCATTCCCCAGGGCATCAAGATTGGCTCAGAGCCTGTATCCAACAGTAGGTGAAATATTGGGGTCTCCCTTTTGCCCATTGTGTGAGGACTCAAGCTCTGGAGGCAGCATATTCTGAGAACTTTCTGCCCTGATGGAGGATATCTGTTCTAGTAGGCCTGCTTCTGAGTCTTTCGGTCCTGCCTTCTGCCGTCTTCCATGGCACTTCTGGCCTTTCCTTCATGTAGTGTGAGCCATCAATTTCTCCAAGCTCGGAGAGCCATCCATAGCACATTAGAATGTTTCCCTGGAGTCTTTGTCAGTGTAGTACCTCCTGTACCCACTGGGTACATAACCTCTCCCTCAGCCAAATTTATTCTCTGCCCCTATTGATTCAGCATCTCAGGATCCATTTCTATCAGTTATGTCCAGGCTCTGTTCCAGTCCCTGTTGACAAAGTCCTGTAGCGCCTCCAGAGTCTAGCCCTTTGCCTCATTAGCAGACCCAGCACCTCCCCAGACCAGTGATGCTATGACTCGACCCTCCTCACTTGCCTACTGGTCAAGAGAGTTATGAGTAGAGTTTGGGGAGAAGACACGCACTGTCATTCAAGGCAGAGACTTCCGTGCCATCTTCAGGCAGGAGAGGAGACTTTAATGCGGGAGAATGGGCCATGTTGGTGAACCCAGATGGTTCAGAAGAATCTGGGAATTCATGTTATAGGTATACCTATCCCATGTCTCAAAGCCTTAGCACAGCAGACCTGTTGGGGCCAAGAACCCGACCTTCTCTGGAGCTCTGCTACTTTCATAATGAAACCCTGGGCCTGTTGCTTAGCTTTTCTGCCCTCCACCTGCCAAGGGATCTCTTCATATGCTCTGGCTTTCACACTTGGCCTTGAGGTCATGATTTATCATTCCCAGCATCCACTATTACAGGTCTAGTTCCCAGGGAAGCCAAGTTCAAGACAGAGATTTGCCCACAGAAAGCTTATTGGGGGGTGGAAGTGCTTTCGGGATCACCTCTTGTGCAGGGAGGAAAGAAAGCAGAATTGGGCAGAGGGAGTGCACAGGGATGAGGTCATAGCAGATGCTTTAGCTGATCCCATGGGGAGCTCAGGCTGGGATGGCTCTGCAGGCTTGTCCCAAATTGGGATAAGGGCCTAGGCCTTTATGCCCTGCAGGAAACAGTCACCCAGGAAGGGCGGCCCCTGGGAAGGAAGTGAGGTGACCTTGAGTAAAGCTTTCAGCTCAGAGTAAGTCCCAGAAGGGACTTGGCTGAGAGCTGCTGGCCTCTGGCACAGAGAGGGGCAGGGAATGAATGTTTGAGGCCTCCAGGGAGATCTGGATGAGAATCCTGATGGCCACCGCACCAACCTGTCTACTTACCTATGACATTTTAGAAACCTTAACCGCACACCAAGAAATGACTTGCAGATACTTGCGAGAAATAGCGGTGAACTACCTTTCAGGCCTTTGTGAACCTCAATCAACAGCACTTTAGGTTTTGCAGGGGTCCAAGTTTCAAAATAAACTCAGATCTTTTTTTCTTTTTGCTTTTAAACCTAGGCACCAAAAGAAGTCCATTTGGCATTTGGAATAGACCATTGATGTTTCTGCTAAGGGGTTCTAGAATTTCAGTCCTCTGCTCTATTCTCTTGAAATTAAAGCCACATCCACTCTCTAAGCAATTCAAAGTAACAGCCTCATGGCATGCAAACATGTGTTCCCAAGGATGCCACACTGAGCCAAGCTTGTGGTCCTGAGCTGCCCAGAGCCAGCTGCTATTTTCACTGGGTCTGCAGACAGCACACAGTCTGCTCCCCCATGCAAGGAAGTGGTGTAACAAGCATGGCCCGTTCCTTAGCCAGGAAAAGCAGTTGAATTCTGTGTGCCGAAGACAAATTGGCCATAAACTCTGCAAGCCACGGAGGTTATTTCAGTTACTAAATGATTAAAGTCTCTAATCTCTGGAGCGGTGATAAAGAAGACCAGAAAAGGGGGCCGGGTTTTTGATGTTTGGGGAAAGTAGAGAACGTCTCTCTTGAGAGCATGCCAGAGGAAGCCCACCCCATCAAGGAACCACAGATAAGTAAGACATCATTAATAAATCAATGACAGGAAAATGAAAACGGAAGCAGATGACTCAGCCAGTGGATCAGGTCGCAGATGAAAAACAGCACATCTGTTGCTACCATCGATGCATTAACGAATAAGTCTGCTGGATCAGACAGCCTTTGGTACTAATACTTGGAATAATGAAGCTTCAAGAGCGATTAAAGCATAAATCAATTTTTAAATGTATCTTGTACCTCCCCCAAACAGCAGGAGGCATATTTTTCCTTGCTCTGAATTCTTTCTGGCAGGCAACGGGAGGTGCAGGGATTTAAAAAAAAAAAAAAAAAAAAGAGAATGCTGCCTCGTTTTGGCTCTGCTGTGAGGTACAGCACACAGCTAATTTAGTGTTTAGCCTCACACTTTGATTCTTACCAGCTGAAGGTGCTGAGCTGTGCTTAATCAATAAGTTATATCCAAGCCAATGCATTTCAGCTCCAGGAAGAGCCATCAGCCTCCTTGTCCAGCGCAGCTTGGTTCTAGCCCCTTTTTCTCTTCATGCTGATATTGATGTACATTTTCTTTTGTTTTTATTGAAGACTTCAGCAACATTAACAAATGGAGGTGGTGAAGACATTTTCCTCTTTGGAGGCACAGCTTCTTCTTAGCCGATGAAAAGAGTTGCTTCTCCCTAATGGAGAAATGGCCAGGTTTTAGGACATGAAGGATGAATGGAAGCCATTACTTTGACAAATCATATGTCCGTGTCCAAAGGAGGGAGCTGTACTCCCAACATAACAATCTTTGATTTAGAGATGTTGGGATAAGGGGAGGCCCAGGGGAGATGGCTCAGGTTGGGAAAAGGGGGAAGGGCCAGAAAGGATATAGGGCAGCACCGTCAGGATAGGAAATTAAATTTACATCCAAAGTTGCTCTGAAAAGCAGAAAATCCTGTAAGCTGGCCAATAAATGAGTTTTGACTGAAGAAGACAAATGGGAAGGGTGTAGGAATTTAAAAAGGACACAAGAGAAAAGGTAAGAAATAAGATGATTAGAAATGGAGGGGGCCCAGGGGGAAGGGGGAGAGGCATGGAGTAGGGTGGACAGGCAGTTCTGGGTTTTTGGATGCAAACTGTTACATTTGGAATGGATGGGCAATGGGGCCCTACTGTACAGCACAGGGAACTGTGTGTGATTGGGTTGCACATTTTGCTGTACAATAGAAATAGAAGAAACCTTGTAAATCAACTATAAGTTAAAAAAAAATAGAAATGGTGGGGGCAAACTCCAGATGAAGGAGAGGAAAACCAGGTCATGTTTCTTCCTTGTGCACGAGCTTCATATACAGCATAACTTCCAACCAGCCAGAGGACAATAGGACCCGAAAGAACTTAACTCTCTCCCCTTCTAGCCCTTCACCTGGAAACACAACAGTTCTTTCAGAAAACAAAAGCCAGGAGAGGTACTGTTTTGTTCATCTTGTCACAGAAAATATATTGCTACCTCAGATCAGAAGATACAGTATTTTGAGTTCAGTTAGGACAGACAGCAATACTCATGTTTTGTAAGAAGACTCCGAAGTATTGTAGCAAGTGTAAACCTGGGTACTGATTAATGAGCAGCAAGCAAACAATGCACAACAAAGCACATACAAACATTTCCTGATGCAGGCACTAGGTTCCAAGGAGATGGTATGGGTTTTGATCATCACAGGATCTAACAATACAAACTCTTCATATTAGGTCTTATCACTCTATGATTAGAATACAAACCAGCTGGAATATTCCACAGCCACCTGATAACTTTGAATGAGGGTATCTGGAAAATTTAGGAACCAATGATAGCCTGTAAACTAGGATTTCTCAAGATTTTATGTTCCTACAAATACCTGGGATCTTGTGAAAACACAGATTCTAGGGAAATATTTCTGGAATGGAGGAGTAAGGACTTCCAAAAATACTCTTCCATAAAAGAAATGAAAGCACTAGTAACAATGATCAAAATCAACTCTTTCTGAAATTTGGAAATTAACCAAAGGCATTAAAAAATTTAAGGAGCATTTAAGAAAAAACAATTATATCTTGGTAAGAATAGTAGCTTTGTGGTGTTTTAGCTTGCCTTTTTCTTAGTCTCCTCTCCCAGTTCCACAGCAGCCTTGAAAAATGAACATCTTTACAACCATAGCAGCTATGCAAAACCAGCAGCCTAACAGCTGCTGGGGGGAAGGGAGAAGAATGGATTTGGAGTACCCCTAAAAGACCCATTGCCACAGAATTATCACTATCTAACCCATTTGGTAGCTACTGGAAAAGCCCCATTCTCAGGGCTTGTATTTATTTGACCTAAGAACTTGCTCAGCACAAATAACCCTATCACCAAGGTGTGTTGGAAATAATAAACAATTGCTGCTGAACATTCAGCTGCCATAGGTAGTGATGTCAGTTGAGGAAAAAAAGAAGATGACTAGAAAAAATTAAAAGGAGATACTGAGATGAGATGTTCATAGTGGGCTTGGAAAAACTTCAACTTATTCCTAGGGACCTAGAAGCCTGCATGTATGGGCAGGGGTGTGCACTCACCCAAGAAAGACATGAGAAGGTTCTAATATCAGCTCTGGATGACCTTGAGAATCTGCCTAAGCAGAAAGTGAACATTAAGGCAAAGTTGTAAATTGCCAGAGCACTGATCATGTGCCCCAGTACACATATATCATTAGCAAAGCTGAGAGATTAATTGGCTCAATATGTTTAAGAAAACCACTATCTAATAATTAGCTGATTATTAAGCTAACTGGGCAGAGACATCATTGGCTGCACACAACAAAAAATACAAACTTTATAGAATTAACCCAGGAAAGTCACTAAGCAAGCAAACAGTAGTAACAGCAACAGCAGAAAGCTAACAGCAGCTTCTGGAGTGGGTGGCAGGGACAGTGATGGCTAGGAACAGGAATCTGATTTCCAGGGCCTCATTATATGAAGATATCTGAAAACCACAGTAAAAAGTGATACATGCACCCCCCTATGTTCATAGCAGCACTATTCACAGTAGTCAAGAAATGGAAACAGCCTAAATGTCCATTGACAGATGAATGGATTAAGAAGATGTGGTTCATATGTACAAAGGAATACTATTCAGCCATAAAAAAGAAACAATGCCATTTGTAGCAACATGGATGCAACTAGAGAGTCTCATAGTAAGTGAAGTAAGCCAGAAAGAAAAAGACAAATATCATGTGATATCACTTACATGTGGAATCTAAAGTATGGCACAAATGAACATATCTACAGAACAGAAACAGACTCACAGACCTGGAGAACAGACTTGTGGTTGCCAAGGGGGAGGGGGAGGGAGTTGGATGGACAGGGAGTTTTGGTTTAGTAGATGGAGACTATTACATTTAGAATGGATAAGCAATGAGATCCTGCTATATAGCACAAGGAACTATATCCAATCTCTTGGGATAGACCATGATGGAAGATAATATGAGAAAAAGAATTTTGCTATACAGCAGAAATTGGCACAACGTTGTAAATTAACTATACTTTAATGAAAAAATTTAAAAAAGAAAAACAACCCCTCAAATTAAGATGTCTAGTTTTTAGCAAAAAATTACAAGATATATAAAGAAGCAGGAAAAGATGAGCCATACATAGAAAAATGTCAATTGTAACTATCCTTTTCCCTAATAGGATGTTAGACTTAATGTATAAAAACTTTAAATCAATTATTATATATGTTCAAAGAACTAAGAAAAATTATTTCCAAAAAAATTAAGGGAAAATATGAAAATAATATCATTAAATGAAAATAATATCATTAAAGAGGTAGAAATTGTGAAAAGGAATCAAGCAGAATTTCTAGAGTTGCAAAGTATAAGAACTGAAATGAAAAATTCACTAAAAATGCTCAAAAGATTTAAATTGTCAGAGGAAAGTATCTGTGAACCTCGAGATAGGTCAATTGAGATCATCTAGTTTGAGAAATGAGAGAAAAAAATGAACATCGTCTGAGAGATTTGAGAGTAGGCACAAAGCAACAGGAATAATGAGAGTCCCAGAAGGAAAGGAGAGAGAGAGACAGACATAAAACATATTTAAGGAAATAATGGCTTAAAACTTATGAAATTTGATGAAAAACATTAATCTAGACATCTAAGAAACTCAATGAACTTCAAGAAGAACAAGCACAAAGGGATCCACAAACAAATACATCAAACTGTCAAAAGTTAAAGACAAACAGAATTTGAAAGCAGCAAGAAAAAAATGACTCATCATATACAAAGGATCCTCAATAAGATTAACAGTAACTATCAAAAGCTATGGAGGCCAAAAAGCAGTGAGAAGGCATTCATATCCACTAGGATGGCTATAATCAAAAAGACAGATAACAAGTGTTGGTAAGGGTGCATAGAACCTGGAAATATAAAAGAGTTTTAGATATTTGGGAAAACAAATTGGCAGTTTTTCAAAAGATTAAACCTAGAGTTACTTTATGACACTGCAAGTCTACTCCTAGCTCTATGTATATACCCAAGAGAAATGAAAACATATATTCATACAAAATTTTATAGATGAATTTTCATAGCAGCATTATTTATAATAGCCCCAAATTGGAAAAGTGTCCATCAGCTAATGAGTGGATAAATTTTAAATGTGGTATACTCATGCGGTGGAACATTATTCAGCCATAAAAAGAACGATGTAGTAACTTATTCCGTAACATGGATAAACCTTGAAAACATTAAATGAAAGAAGTCAGTCACAAAAGACCACGTATTGTATGATCCCCTTATGTGAAATAACCAGAAGTAGCAAATCTATAAAGACAGAATAAAAATGTGTAGTTGCCAGGTGTTGGAGGTGGGGTAGGTTTGGAGGGGACCAGGAAGTGACTGCTAATGGGTCAGGGTTTCCTTTCCAGGTGATGAAAATGTTCTAAAAATGATTATGTTATTGGTTGCAGAACTTTATGAGTATCTAAATGCCTTTGATTTGTATACTATAAATGAGGGACTTGATGGCATGTTAATTATATTTAGTAAAAATATTACTTAAAGAAGGAAAAAAACTCCCTTATGGGATAAAGGGGGAAAAAGTAAGAATGGGAAACATTTCCAACTAGACTGTCATATTCCTAGTTCTATTACTACAGGAGAAAGGCAAGATGGATATTTATGAACAATTATCAGACTGCCATATATTCCATTCCCACCCTATTATTCTCTCTGACAGCTTTTATGTGTGAAGAATAGGGAAGAAGTCCTCCAGGACATCCTTTTTCATGGCTGGGGGCTCATGCTACCCTGTTAGCAAATGTGACCACTTCCCAGAAGGCCCTGATCCACTCTACTGCAACTCACCCCCCACTAAGTTTATCTACTTTTCTGAGATAGAATTCTTTTTATCCAAAATGGAAAAGCTGTGACTAAATCTAGTGCGACATCTCCTTCAGTTGCAACCAACATCCTGGCCTATGCAACGGAGAGCCTGTCTTGGTAATCTGAAAATAGAAGAATTACTCCAGGTTTCCAACAGCTTCAGCCAGATGCCTAAAAATAACTGTCTTGTATCAAACTTCCCATTTCTCACCATCCTGTACCCCACATCTTCAATGACCTTCCACCTGAAGGTGAGTTCTTTAGTATTTTTAAGTATGCCACAGGGGTTGGGGGGGCCTCCAGCTTAATCAGTATGTCAGGGCCCTTTACCTTATCCCTAGGCTTGAGGGTTCTCATTTCAGGAAGACCCAAAATCCCTTATTTCCAATGGTGGGTCTTTCTGTCATCCTTGGTATACTTGTAAGAGGAAATTTAGTAGGTGTCAAATAAATGCTTATTGATATATTAAGTCATCTTCATCATAGAACTGATAAAATTTAATCTAAAAAGAAGTGATTCTTGGGATAGAAAGTGATGGAAGATAGTATGAGAAAAAGAATGTGTATTATATATTTTATATATATATATATATATATGTATGTATGACTGGGTCAATTTTCTGTATAGCAGAAATTGGCACAACAATGTAAATCAACTATACTTTAATAAAATAAATAAATATAAAAAATAAATTTCCAAAAATAAAAAAAAAGAAAGTAAAGTCATGCTTAAATCCTATACCATAGGGTAGTTTAGGGAATATCACCAGGGACCTTAGCTTTCCCATTTGTTAGATGATGATGCTATGTTTGAAATGTTGGAGCATCTTAAGGTAAACACTAATACACAGAATATGTGTTGAACAGCCGAGTATCTGAAAGTGGCAGGACTTGAGAAAAAAGCCTTTCCTCCCTAGGCAGGCCTCACTACAACACAGGGGAGGCTGTTTTGCAGCAAGCTCAGGGGAAGAACATGAGAGAAGGAAATCTACGAGGGACTGGCTCATGACTCAACACACATCCTTTCCCCTACATGCTTTCTCTCTCTGTGTTCTTGAGTAAAGTTAAAATTCAGTTTCCTTGCTGGGCAGGTTTTTCCCAAAGTATTAGGTAACATGGTCAGTAATTGGGATACATTTGTTCACATTAAAACTCACGAATTCAAGAAGTCGCTGAGTTCAAACTAAAGTAAGTGTGATCTATAAAGTTCTTTAGTGATCTTTACCCCAGACCATGAGATTCCCTGGAGAACAGAAAAACTAGAACAATTCAAGAAACTCACATTGTGGTGTAAAGTCCCTGGCATTCCATATTCCAGGAGATCCATGCCTGGGTGGGCTTTTCTTTTCTTTGCTTCCTGAATTCTTTATTTTACTAATGATCTCTGGACTCATTAGTAGCTGTTAGGACATTACAATGACCTTTATGAAGCATCCAGGGGGTAAAGATTTGTCCCGTATTTACTCTTTCATTCCTAAAGCTAATGCTCAGGTTTTCCTCCATGCTGGTTCTCTTTCCATAGCACTGATAATTTTGGAAATAACACGGTCAGGGCCAGTTTCAGAGGAGTACAACTTGTGCCATTACATAGGGCTTTGTGCTTAGAAGGACCCCACACTTAGAAGAACCCCATGTTTAGAAGGACCTCACACTCGGTTTAATGTTCTTCTGATATCATCTTAAAATTCCTAATAATTTTTCAACAGGGGGCCACAATTTCATTTTGCACTTGGCCCTGCAAATTATGTGGCTGGTGCTAAACACAATACTTGGGATTTCAGATCTCAGCTTTGATCCTTATTAGCTTTGTGATCTTTGGGGAGTTTCTTGATCTCTCTCATCTTCATTTTCCTCAATTGTTAAATATAGAAAGATTAATATCTGTCTCACAGAGTTGTTATAAGAATTAAATGACAAACATGCTGGTGGCTGGGACATGGTTCCAGTAACTAATCCTTATTAATTTCTCACTCTGTGCCAGGCACAGTGCCAGGCAGTTTATGAAAATTAGGTCACTATTCCTCATAACCATGGCTGATAATCAGTCAGCACACTCTGGTTTGCACATACAGTCTATTCCCATGGGTCTAGCATCTATTCTGGCTGCTTGGTGTCTGTGATCATAATAGTTATCACCACTGCTCTGTGTAGTCAGAAGTATTTTTAAAATGAGGAAACTGAGGCACAGACATATTGGAGAAACTGCCCAAGTCCACGCAGCTTGTGAGTAGATACTAACTATTAATATCACAACATCTAGTAAAGGGCAGAGATTCTGGTGGAAGTGAGGTCTTTAAACTTGGCATTTAATGTTTTTTCTTTCTGGTCCCCAAGTTCCTCTATCCCCAAGGAATTAATAATTGAATGAGGGTGATAAAGCACATATAAATCTGGCTATCAGACTACTGCACAAGGCCTTGCACCCAACATTACCTGCCACGTACTTGCACCTAAGCTGCTTATAGTTTTCCTTTCAGATTTCCAGGCCTTTGGTTAAGTTTTCCCCTCATCTAAAGGTTCTTCACTACTTTCCAGTCTTCATCACTCTCTACTTAATTGCTTATTTTCCTTCAAGACTCAACTAAAGTGCCTCATCCCTCAGGAAGCACCTCCTTTGAGTACTCTTAGTATTTTGCGCATAGCTCTACCACAGCACTTCTTACATAAATTTTAAGTGCTGATTTCCTTGTCTGCCTTCCTCCAGGGCTGAAAGATCTTTGATGAACACAGATGATATATTACTCATCTGGGTGTTCTCAGCACTTAGGAAAATGTGCCCAATATGTAACTGCTCTTCAATAAGTGACTGGAGCAAAAATGGTGCTATTTTCCAAGAAATACCAAATGCTCCTTTTGTTCAAAGGAGAGAGAGATAAATTAAACTGATGAACAGAAACTTCATAGAGGAGGTGGTCTGCATGTTAGGTCTTGAGGAATGGAGAAAACTAAAATCAGTTGGATCAGGGATAGAGTCAGGAAATCAGTCTAAACAGAAGGAACAGCTTGAACAAAAGTGGGAATACAGAAAGGTTTAAGACAAGCTTGTCTAGAGAAGAGCAGGTAGACCATTTGGCCTGGAACTTGGGATTTTTATTGAGCAATGAATCTCAAATTCAAATGTTTCTTTGAACCAGGCTTATAGCCCAATAAGTAAATAAAACATGGCAGTAGGGAGGGGAAGGGACTGTGGCAAGTTGGAAAACATAACCTACTTAAAGGGAAGGTGGCTGCTTTTCCATGACAAGTGGTCATGTATTGACCTTTCAACTGTCCCAGATAGCATGGAAATTCAGATTGTGGGTGTGTGTATGTGAAATGTCCTAAGGATTTTTAAAAAAACCTTTTATTTGAAAATATTTTTAGACTTGCAGAAGAGCTGAAAGAATAATGCAGTGAGTTCATGTATATCCTTCACCCAGCTTTCCCTAATATTAGTGACTTACAGATGCATAGTATAGTGATCGAAAACTACAAAATTAAGATTGTTAGCAGAGTATTAATTAAACTGTAGTGCTTACTCAAATTTCACCAGTTTTTTTTCTAATGCCCCCCCCCCCTTTTTCTGTTCTAAGAGCCAACCTTGCTTCTAGCATTTGTATTTCCTTGGTATCCTCTAATCTGGGACAGTTCTTCGGTCTTTCATTGTGTTTCATGATCTTGACAGTTTGAATGATCACTGGTCAGTTATTTCCTGGAGTTTCTGTCAATTTGTGTTTGATGTTTTCTCACAGTTGAGGTAGGATGATGCATTTTTGGCCAAAATACTACGGAAGAAAAGCTATGCCTTTTTTCAGTCTGTCACATCAAGGGTACATGCTGCTGATATGTGTTATTACTTTGTGGTGTCTGCTGTGTTTTTCCGCTGGAAAGTTACCAGTTGTTCCTAAGTGATAAATATTGAGAGAGAGACTCTGGGGGCTACGCAAATGTCATTTCCTCTCAAACCTTTGTCCACTGATTTTAACCTCCATCAGCAGATCTTGCCTGTATCAATTATTACTGTGATGTTCACCTAAAGTTGATTTTGCCTTTCTCTTGCCCATTCTACTTTTATTAGTTATATTCTTCTTTAAGAAAAAGTTGTCCCCTTCCCCTACTCACTTATTCATTTATTTATTACATTTATATTAGTATGGACTAATGGATATTATTTTATTTCATAGTATAATAGTAAGATCCAGTACTATCATTATTTTTGGTTGCTCAGATTGCCCAGATTTGGCCACTGGGATCTCCTTCACATTGGCTCTTATATATTTTTGACTTACCCTCATCTTTTTTTGAGCACTTCCTTATTTTCTGATGCTATGTAATCTTCCAGGCTCATCTGTATTTTCCTTGCCCCGGCCCTGGAATCAACCACTTCTTTAAGGAGCTCTGGGTTTTTTCTTTGGAGAATAAATATCTTGGTTTTGAAACATAGAAGATGAACTCAAACTTATACACAACATTGTGGATGCATATTTGGTCCATAATCTTTCACTCTGTGACAACTGATGCAGAAAATAGGTTAGTTTAGAGCGGGAGAGAAAGATTGGGTTCAGGATAAGAAAAGTCTTGAATGTCCAATGAAGAGGTTGGAATTCATGCAACCAGAACAGGAGGTGCTGTGGACCAGTTTTGAGTAGAAATGTGATATGCCTAATGACATATTTTGGGAAGATAGGCAGGAAGACTTACAAAGAGAAGTTTTTAGAAGCTGATTCAATGGAACATTTAGAAGTAAAGTCTAAATTAGGGGTTAGTCTTGGCTATTCCCTCATGTTGGGGACCCTTTTTCCTGTTCTCCTCCAACCCAAATCTTCCCGACCTCTCAAGGCCTCTTTCTCCGGAAAAACTGTTCTGACTCCCTTCCAGCATTTGCCCTTCTTCCCATGTATCTGTGGCCTGGTCAGTTGGTTGGTTCCTCTCTACATGTATTCCATCCTGCCCCGTATGCCGGTGCTATGTTCGGATGCTCAACTTATTCACTTGGTTACTAACTTCTTGCAAACAGAGAAGGCCTTAGTCGTCTTTATCCCTACGCAGTGCCTACCAAAGTTGCTCTCACCTAGGAGACATGCTCAACTCAGGACTGGATTGGTGATAGGAACCATTTATAATTCACTTTGGGATGCTGGATAAAGAAAAGCAAAATGCAAGGATATGCACATTTTTTTAAAGTCATACAATTTTTCAGTTGAAATTATACTGCCAGAAAAATTACCCCAAACCTAATGTGTGAGGCAGCACAAATGATGAAGAATGTGGTGCTAAGAACATTAAAAGTGTGTACATGAATGGCACACACATACACACATTCATACCAAGTTTCTGAGACCACAGAAAAAGTCTGTTCTTAAGATGAATACTAGTCATATCTACACTCAATATTGAGGGAGTTTAATAATAAGAGGATTTTCCTTATGGAGGATACAAGAGATGTTTTGAAAGGTCCTTTTGGAAGGTACTTCTTAGGACTACACTAAGCCTTTTGAAAGCATGGTGGGACTACCTTCCATTTCTGAAGGGAACAATCCTAAAGGCCTCAATGAGAATGAATTCTGTGATAATCAGCTTTCTTACTTAGAGTTGTGTCATTAAAGAGACAGCTTTCCCCTCAAAGCATGATTAAAAGCTGTGCTTCAAGTACAGAAAACATTTAAAAATCAAATTTCACCCCCCAAAACGTCTAAAGAAGAGATTTGACAATAATCAATAAGGCAATTACCCTGCAGAAATTAGGATTCTGTGTTATCTGTTGAAGAGACAGCCTGAAGGCTGGCCTCTGCCAGCCCCCTTTCCTGGACTCCTGCTGAATCTGCCAATTTAACTTTGAGTAGCTGCTACCTCTGTGACAGGTGACACCTTGAGTCAGGAAGGAAGAAGGGGAAGGAGAAAAGGAGGGAGAAGTCAAGGAGGAGGAAGCCCCCAAAGACAGCATCTATTGACTGCTTCCTGTTCCACCAGGCTGCACTCCCTGCACACACAGCATCAGGACAGGCAGGACTCTAAAGAAGGGCAGGTTGAAGAAATGCAGAACAAGGAAAATGCCAAAGAGCAAGAGGACAGACGTGAAGCGTGTGAAGAAGGTAGACCTCAGCAGCATGGGGACTGGGGAACAGAGGAGATGATTCAAGGGTGTAAACGAAACAGTCCACCCAAGAGACTGAAGTGGGATATCATTTCATCAAACTAACCCAAATTCCCTCATCTTTCTCCTGATTGCCATGACTTCCCCTCTTCCCTGACTCCCGTGTCAGTGGCATTCATTTGGGTCAGGAGCACCAGTCATTGGCCCCGGAGAAGGGAAAGAATGGGATAAAAACTAGGAAGACGACTCTCTGAATTTGAATTTCTAAATATGTATTCTAAATTTATATCAGAGACCATAGCTTTCAGGTCCTGCCCTTATTTACTCAGAGCCAAGGTCCTGATACAGATAATAGATTTTTCAGAATATGGCACTCAAAGTTGGTCCAGCAGCATGGTACAGGGACATTGCGGGAGGAAAGATGGAAACAAAAGAGGATTTGCACAGCCATCCTGACTCTCCTGCTAACACACAGGAGGACATTTGCCTTGCTCCTGGCAGTGTCAAAGGGGTGGTGGAGAAGGTGGGGGACAATTGATCCAAAGGGGCTCCCCATTGCGATGAGGGCTACAGAGTGTGTGGGCACAATAACCTGATGCTAGAGAAGGACTGAGGACATGGGGCTATAAGCAGAAGCCATCTGTTGCCAAGTCCAAAGACTAGATGGTACAAACTACATCTCTGTGAACACCAAGCCACTCCTTTCTACTGCTGTGAATGGGCAACTTAGGAGGTCTGGAGAAAAGAGAACAAGGACTTCCATACACTAGGTCTCTAAAAGTTACAGAAAAATAAAGTGTGTTACATTTAAGTCCACTTGATACCTTGGATTTAAAAAAAAAAACTTACCTGCTACATGATTATGAAGCTGAATTAATGTTAATTTATTAAGCTTACATTTATGAGGTTAATTGTATGTCTGAATTCAGAATTCTGGAGCATAAGAGGCAGTAGAGCTCTCTTTAAGAGCAATAGAACCTTCTCTTTTTACTCATGTGTGTGTGTTTGCGCACGTGCGCATGCAGGTATATTTTAACCAGGAAAGGTCCCCACCCCTCACCCCAGGTAATCTTATTTAAAGTAGCAAGTTCTGATGTGTTGGGTCATGACTAATTAGATAGGAACATTTTCTTCAGCCTCATGTATTTAGAAGTCCACATCATCTAAGGTCAAGCCTCAAATGGAAGGAATATAAAAGTGATGCGATTATACTGACTTCAGAGCAGATGGCTGTTTTCTGGAGGGAAATTGTGCATAAAATACACAAACAGTGAAAGACTTTAGAGAGAAATTCTGCATGGCAATCACGGCTATAAAAGCAACACAGAGTGACTAGTTCACAGAATTGTTGCAAAGTTGAAAAGTATTAGGGAAAAGAAGGGATGCCTGCACACTAGTGGGCATCCTGCCTGGACTTGGAGGAGAAAGGACATGGGATGCAGTGCAGAGATGCATCTTTCTCTAAGTAGTGCATACAAATCTCAGATGACAAACCCAGTTGTGGACAACGTTTATTTTTCTGTGAATAAAGTCAGCACTTATCACCAACCCCCCTTTCTTCCAGTAGAAACAACTTCAGTCATTTTAGTTTCTGCCCTTTCTTTGTGATGGCCTCTTAGTTTGAGGCTTATACCATGCTCAGATATGAAGAAAGCTAAGAGGTGTGGGGAGCATATCCCCTGAGCTGGCATCACTTGTCACTAGCACAGCAGCTTAGATGGGATGTGGACCCTTGCTGGTCACTGTTGAGTCATCCTTGTTTGGGCCATAGCACAGTAACTTTGGGTCTGGCTCCAGGTCAGCTAACTCTCAAGACACTCTCAGGCACACAGGGTAATCCGCATGCTTCCAAGCCATTATGGAACTCTGGCACACTTGGTAGGGCCATCCAGATTCACCTGTCACTTCCATGCACATCTTGAGTACCAAAAAAAAAAAAAAATCATTCCATCTCCCCAGCACTACCCCCACCCTTCTGCTCTGAGGCTTTTTCAAACTCATCTGCCAGGAACGAATAGACTGCCATATTTCACTGGGTTCTTGCCTCCTTCCAAGAGTCTCCCTGGGCAGGTAAACATAGGTTTCCTCTGACTTACTGTTCCCAAATATATCTGGAGTTTCTGCTGTGGAATATTCGCTCTGCTTCATTCCAGGAAAGCCTCATCACCATCTAATGTCAATTCTCTTCTTGCAACTTTCTGCATTTTCCGGGTTAGTGGAAGTGGATGTGGGACAATTTAGCTTAGAGAATGGGGAGCAGTGGGGAGTGGAGAAGCGTCTTTGTTATTACACATCACTTCTTCTCCCACATCCATTGTACATGCTTCAGTTCTTTCTGTTCTCTTGAAGCCAAGATGTTAACAACTAGAAAGTTACTAATTGACCCCTTTTGTGTTATTTTCTTTCTGCTGACTAATTCACTGGAAGAATGATTACAAGGTTAAAGGAGAAGGTGAAATGCTAAGTATAGCATAACTTTGTGATGGTGATGGGGGACTGGTTCTAGGACCCCCACTGTCCTGTGGATGCTCAAGTCCCTTAAATAAAATGGCCCTTATATAGTATTTGTAGATAACCTAGACACATCCTCCTGTATGCTTTGTCATCTTTAGGATACTTACAATACCTAACACAATGTAAATGCTACATAAATACTTGCCAGCATTCAGACAATCCAAGTTCTTCTTTTGGAATTGAATTTTTTTTGTTGTTGTCTTTTTGTCTTTTTTGGGGTGGGGGAGGGGCACACCTGTGGCATATGGAGGTTCCCAGGCTAGGGGTCGAATTGGAGCTGTAGCTGCTGGCCTACACCACAGCCACAGCAATGCCAGATCCAAGCCTCATCTGCAACCTACACCACAGCGCACGGCAACGCCAGATCCTTAACCCACCGAGCGAGGCCAGGGATCGAACCCACAACCTCATGGTTTCCACTGCGCCACGACGGGAACTCCAAAATTAAATTTTTTATTCAAATATTTTCAATCCCCGCATAGTTGAATTTGCACATGTGGAAGTGCAGTTAGGGAGGGCTGTCTGTAGTTCTATATTTTAACTACATATATACTACTCTGTTTCCCCAGCCCAGTCCTGGCTAAGATTAGTCACAACCCATAATGTATGCTGGGAAGAAATCATCAAACAATATGGTGTAAGGACTTAGCGGCTGGATTAACCAACGGTCAGCTCAGGTGATCTTACCTTAGATACTTTGGTCCATTCTCCAGTCTTGTAGAAGTTCCAGTTAGTGTATTTTAGAGACTGTAACTTTTTCAATCGGAGGTCATATGTCAGTCTTTGTCTTGTTTCCTCCCACTGTGTTTCGTCTCCTTTTCCTCTTTTTCTTCCCACCTCTCTCTACTTTTCTTAGTCCACTCAGCTCTGATTATCCTCCATGCCCAATGGCAAGTCCCAAGGACACGATTCCAGAATCTTTGTAGGAGATGGTTGTTTGCCTCGTTACTAAAATGACTGTGGGTCTTGCTTGAATCTGTGGCACTAACATCCTTCCCAGATAGCACTTCCCTTCACTTTCAGTCATGTTCAGATGTGAATGATGGATTCAATGGCTGCTCTCATCATTAGAGACCAGCCCATTCTCAAAAACATTTGACCTCAGCTGAGATGAACAGTTTAAATGCAATAAGGATTTGAACAAATACAAACATACAATTTAGGGGTATGTCAAAAGAGTCATCATAGAGCTAATAATACACAGAATGAGGTTGTCAATGAGAAGTCCCACTAAGGGTCTATAGGGTTATGCCAAAGCTGGGAAACTTTGGCTATGATGCTGAGGTGGGATTGTTGGCTATTAGTAGGCTTGGCTTTGGGGTCCTGTTCTGAGGCACATGGATCTGGCTTGGAGTTTTGAGGGTGGCGTTGGGGTGGAAGCAAGGGAAGAACAGAATGTTAGAGTATCTTCCAGTCTGGAGCCTTGACAAATGGCAGGTCATGCAGGGATGAAGCTGGAGCAGAAACAAAGAGCTCAAGAGAGATTCTGGCCAAGGGGATGTGCTTCCCAGTTGACAGTGAGGGGAGATTTAAATCAGACTTTGCCCAGCTCTTCAAGGGCCCTCTCTTTTGTGAGAATTTTTCTTCCTTTTACGTTGCTTAAATAATTCCTGGACTAAGAACCATTTTCTAATCATTGGAAGTAATTATTTTTATGAAAGAGGGAGAAGAACGACAAAAATATGTGTTTACTTCAGCAGCACATATACTAAAATTGGAACAAAAATAGATATATGTGTAAAAAACTGGATCTTTCATCCAACACTTGTGAACAGTGATTACAATCAATAACTCTTCATTGAAAGCCATAGATTTGAACCAAAATTATAGCAAAATCTAGAATCTTTACTTATGTAGCAGATATACCGTTCCAGCCATGTTTAGTTTACACTGTTTGGGAGATGGCAATCTGGCAAGGCTCTGAGCCCTGGAGACTTAGGGCTTGGAATAAAAAATTTAGAAAATCCACAAAGTGAATAATCAAGAATTGCTATTATTAGACTCATTATCCTTCAGAATAAGGGTTCTGCATAGAATATACCAAGGAAATTAACAATATTAAAGCCACTAAAGAAATGTTCAAAGTTTTGGTCAAAGCAGACTTGATCAGTATATGGGGAGCTCGTTTTGTCTTGAGACATCATTTCTTCTCTTGTCCTGGTGACACGTCTTTTGAAGAACAGAATAAGGAGTACTGGTACATGCAGCCCACCACGAACAGTCACTGTCCAAGTGATGAGTGAGGCTCTGTTGGGGGATCCAATATGGATGGATTAGCCAAGACCCAAACTGAGTCACAGTCAGATGGCCAAGTAGAGCCTATATGTCACCAAATAATCAGTGCGTCTAGAATCCGGTCAAAACACTCTTCTTTTTATAAGGTTTCTTTCTTTCTTTACACAAAGACAATCCTAGCTAGAAGTGGGAAAAAGAAGACAAAGAAACTCTGAGATTCAAGTTCTTAAACTCTGTGTATAAAAATCTGGGTGAGCACAAGAATCACCAGAGCCCTTGTGAAAATGCACATTTCTGGGCCCTGCTTACAGAGCTTCTGATTCAGTGGTCTGCAGTCAGCCTTGGGAATCTGGGTCTGAGGCAGGTGCTATACTGGCTGTGGATTGGATGCCAAATGCAAATTCTTGTGGTTCGGGGTGGAGGGGAGAGAAAAGGCTATTGAAACCTCAGGCCTCACAAGCCAATACTGCCATGGTTGTGCTTTGGTCAGGGCTTTGGTCAGGGCTGAGCCCACATTGTCTGAAAAAAAGGCTCATATACATAAATCAATTAATGGTTACTGGTGGGGAGAGAGAAGGGGGAGGTGCAAGAGAGGGGAGGGGATTAAGAGGTAAAAACTACTATGTGTAAGATAAATAAGCTGCAAGGATGTATTGTACAACACAGGGAATATAGCCAATATTTTATAATGACTATAAATGGAGTATAACCTTTAAAATTGTGAATCACTCTGTTGTACACCTGAAACTCATATACTATTGTAAATCAACCATACCGAAAAAGAGTAGCTAATCATATATATAAAAAGAAGAATTAACTGCTTTTTGTAGCTAAATGGGCAGCAGCAGTGACATTGTTCACCCAGAACTTTATCAAAAAAGGGAAAGTAGGAGTTCCCATGGTGGCGCAGTGAAAACAAATCTGACTAGTAACCATGAGGTTGTGGGTTTGATCCCTCGCCTCGCTCAGTGGGTTAAGGATCTGGCATTGCCGTGAGCTATGGTGTAGGTCCCAGACATGGCTCTGTCTCTGTGTAGCTGTGGCTGTGGTATAGGGTGGCAGCTACAGCTCTGATTGGACCCCTAGCCTGGGAACCTCATAAGCCATGGGTATGACCCTAAAAATACAAAAAATAAAAATTAAAAGAGTTTTAAAAAATTAAAAATTAAAAAAAAGGGGAAAGCTAAGCTCATGACCATCAGTGCAGGGCCTGCCTTTCCAGAATCACCCCAGAACTGAGAAATCACCTCCACCGATAAACATCAACCAACTTAGCTGAATCTGAGCCCTTCGTTAAAGTTCGACTTGCTGCCTCCACTGCCTTTCCCATGTGATCCCAGTTCATTATCTGGTTCCTTTAAACCAGAGACTTTTATAATTCAGAGCCAAATGGAAGTTCTCTTTGGGTGAACAAAGTACAATTTTTGGATCTTGTTTATTTCATAATTTTGCATATAAAGACTAGGCACCAGAAAAACAAATGATCCATTTTCCTCTATTCTCTTCCTTCTACCAGAATTCACATTAAAGCCAGAACAATATTATTTTTAAAATCACCAGGTACTGGGCACAACTCACAGGCAAAGCAAAGTGGTACAAATGCCACCAACAACACATACACAAGCCACAGGGCACCTTCACATCACACCATACACCCTCTGACCTACCTAGTGTTGCTTTTTAAAACACTTTTTAAAAATTACACCTTCTAACGTTCTCTTGCTCTCCACTTTGGTATGGAGTTCACTTTTTGATTTGGTGGGGATCTTAAAGATCCTACTTAACACAGATAATCAGATCTAATCCTGCAAGGAGCTGCTAATGCAGGAACTTGAGTAATAAAATGTCTCCACACAAGCAAAAGAGAAGCAAGCTGCAGATTAGTGAGCCACACTCTGCTGATGGTCTTTGAGGGCTTAATGAAAGGAGGTTCAGGCTGAGGACCTCCGGCTGTGCAAATTGGCTAAACCAATGTCAATTTGTCTACCAACATGCCTCCGAATTACAAATGAGTCAAATCGAGTTGTCTTGGGATCTGAGTTATTTGGCTTTGAACTTGCCTCTCAGTACTATTAACAATTGATCCATTAATTTATGATGGTTTAGAAAAAGGCTTTGATGGAAGCTTGACCAGAAAGTCAATATGTCTTTTATAAAGCAACCTTACCCATGTATTATACATGTGCTCATTGGCAAGACTTTGTCTGGGGCATTTCTCAGTCATGCTTGGATTTACCATCTATTCATAACAGCGAAAACCTCCTATTAAACCCAGACCATTTAAATTTCTAATTATCTGACCATTAGACATTACCATTCTACTGATGACTCGGTTTTCTGTGACTCTCTAATGTGCTAATAAAAAGAGAATGGGAATCATTTTCGTATGTTCCTTTTCTGGGAGGTGAATCAGAGACTCTTGCTCCAATGTTTGGGTTCAGTTTATTTCAAAGCCAGAGTAATTGGAAACATTTCTCTATATGGAAAATCTAATGAAAGTGTTCTTAGGCTAGAACAGACATGTGGGTAAGGTTAATGGGCCAGGGAATGGGGGACCAGAGAGGCTTGAAACTAGAAAATCAGGAGCAGGTAGGGAGAAATGCCCTATGTGCTTCTTTCTGTACAGCAGGTCTTTAGTGTGTGTCTGTCCTCTTCAACCTTTCCTTCACTTTCACGAGTCTCATTTTTCTTTACCCACCAGACTTCCTGTCTCCACATTGAGAGACAGTCCTCCCCAAGGTCTAGTTTTCTATAAACAAACTGTCCTGAAAGATTGACTTCTCTCATTACCCTACTTTGCATAGGAGCCCATCTCACTGGGCTCAAGACACTTTGCAAATTGGAGGGATATTTGTATGAAGTCGAGCAGCAAGGATCCATCCCCACATGACCTTAACTGTTCCCTCAGTGTCCTGTTCTGCTCAGTCCAGCCTGTCAATGACCCTTTCCTGTGGACCACTGAGCTCGGAAAAATCTTTCCAGATAATTTAAGGGAAAAAAAACCATGCACATTATGGACAAACTTATGAATAATAAACATGTGATCTCATCAGTAATTAAAGAACAGCAAATTCCAACAAAATTAAGGTGCTATTTTTGTGGGTGAATTAATTGGTGAAAGGTTTTTTCAGTAATTATAATACTGCCGTTCCCATTAACATGCTTTTAGGCTACAAGAACAAAACGACCAAATCAAACTTCTTAAATAACATGTATAATATATGATTTCAAGTGAAAATAGGTCCTAAGGAAGGGTGGCTCCTGGGTTGATTAATTCAGGGTTTCCACGGCATCATCAAGCTCCCGTCCTTGATGGGGCTGATTTTGTCCCTGGCATGGTTCAAGTTGTCACTTGCAGACATGACAATGTCCAGTGAAAAAAAAGGAGATTTTTTTTCATTATCTCTTTTTGATAATGAATTTTACTTAAAAATAAATGAAGAAGGTAAATCATTTTCAGGCAACCTCTGAGGCTAAGGACTCTATGCTTAAAAAAAAATTTTTTTTGAACGTTTTTACAATGTCATATTAGTTTCAGGTGTATAGCAAAGTGATTCAGATATATACACATATACGTATCTATATACACATATACATATCTATATACACATGTATACATATAATATATATTCTTTTCCAGATTCTTTTCCATTGTAGGTTATTACAAGATAAACATAGTTCCCTGTGTTATACAGTAGGACCTTGTTGTTTATATATTACGTATATCATAATATCTGTTAATCACAAACTCCTAATTTATCTTTTCCCCACCCCTGCTATCCCCTTTGGTAGCCATAAGTTTATTTTCTATGCCTGTGGGTCTATTTCTGTTTTTTAAGTGTTTATTTGTATCATTTTTTAAGATTCCACATATGTGATACGATGCATTTGTCTTCCTCTGTCTGACTTACTTAGTATGAGAATCTCTAGGTTCATCTATGTTGCTGCAAATAAGAATGAAAAATATTTATCCAGTAAACCTCACATCTCATTTTCTTAGCCAGGATTGGGCCATATGCCAACCTCTAGCCCAGTCACTGGCAGGAGAAACAAGATGGCCAAGATTGGTTTAGACTAATGCAGATTTATTCCTAGAGGAAACATGGATACCTAGACCAATGCTCTGTCAACAGGGAAAAGGGGAAAATAACAGTCCTTGAGTAGACACCTTGTGGTGTCTGCCCTGGCTGCCAAAGTCCAGTGAGAGAGGCCACACACACAGCTTGTAGGAGGTGTGGAAAGAAATCTGGCACTATATACCAGGACTCTAAATTGTCCTTACGCTTGGCATAGTAATTCCACTTCTAGGAACAAAGCCCATGGAAAGTGTGCCTAAATACAGATAGAGCTTCATGCTCAAAGATGTTAACTATAGCACCCTTTATAATAGAAAAAAAGAAAGAATAACAACAGCAAAACCCAACTTTAGGGCCTCAAAATAAAGAAACAGTTACACAATTATAGTACATTCATGCTACTGTCTAGCATTTAAAAATGATGTTTACAAAAAGTTTCGAAGAACATAGGGAGATGCTCACATTATAGTGTTAAATGGGAAAAGCAGACGTCAGACAGTATATATAATATAACTCTGTCTCGGTAATAATAACTCTTTCCTCAACATCTTCTATGAGCTGAAATGTAAGTGTTCTTATCCCCATTTTGCACCCAAGGCAACCAAGGGTCAGAGATGTTCAGCAGGTTTCCCAAAATCAGTCAGCTACTAAAAGGCAGGACAGGGATTTGAGTCCAGACCTCTTTGGCCATTTGAACCATGGCTTCACAATTTAGGAGCAAATCTCTTTCTTTCCCCTTTTTTTCTGTTCTCCCTTTTCCACTGTGGATGGTTAGGATATTCACGAATTTAGCTGCATGAACGAGCCATGCTTCAGAGGCATAAACACACCAATATTCAGGAGTTCCTGCCATGGCTCAGCGGTTAATGAACCTGACTAGAAACCATGAGGAGGAGGATTCGATCCCCCGTAGCTCAGGGTGTTGGGGATCTAGCTTTGCCATGAGCTGTGGTGTAGGTCACAGACATGGCTTGGATCTGGTGTTGCTATGGCTGTGGTGTAGGCCAGCAGCTGTAGCTCTGATTTGACCCCTAGCCTGGGACCCTCCATATGCCATGGCTGCGGCCTTATAAAGACGAAACAAATAACAAAAAAACAAAAAACATACCAATAATCAGTGAAATTGCGTAGAATAAGGATGGTGGGAAATTGGGTGACTTAGGGACGAGTAGATAGGAAAGCAGGAGTAGGAGGAAAGAGGGGCACCTGGAATGACTGTAGAGAGGACCAGGAAGTGACTGTTTACCAAACCAGCCAGAAGTCTTCAGTTTCCTCTTTAGCTGACACTGTTCTCCAAGTGCCTCATTCGGTATGTGGATGGGCCACACCAACTCACCAAGACCCTCTTTCAAGCCCCTGATGCTTCTCTAGATGCTGGATCCTCATCTAATTTATTTGCTGACCAGATCAGGAGGGGGTGGTGTATGCATGATCACAGGGATAAGAGGAGCAATTGATAAATCTGTGAGAGACGGGGGTGGGGAATCAATACATTGGCAATCACACATCATTTCCTTAGAACCATCCTCCCAGCCCCAAGCTGGGGGTATACTAATAAATGGAAATTATTGAATTAAGGAGGAAAAACAAAAAGAAAAGGTGATCCCCTGGGCATCTGGTTCTGTTGTTTTTCACATCCGGACTGTCTCTGCTGACTCACATCTACAGTGGAACCCCACTGTGCACATGGGCCAAAAACATGATCTGTTGCTGCAGAGTTAATCTAAATATAGACAGGCTTTGTTTCAGCATTTATCTGATGACCACGAGGACCCTCAGTCAGGCCTCAGGGTTATATTTTGGCTGCCACTTCCATATTGGAGTTGAAAGCCCTGCTGTCACGTTGTGAGGGTTATGGAAGGATTATCAACCCTGGGGTCCCTTGGCTCACTTGTTTGTTTGAGAAATGCAAGAATAAAACAACCATGCAAGAATAATGAGCAGCACATCTGATTTCAGAAAACCCATTTAAATAGCAAATCAGAAACATCTTCCATAAAAATAGCTAGAGATAAGAATCATGCAAAGACTGCTATTTTGGAGGGAGGGATATATGGTGTTGTAAGTTCTTTTTTTAATGCAGAGGTTTTTAAAATCAGATTTGCCCTGTCATTTAATATTCTCAGGTTTATTTAGTATATCTGATGTCTCATGTCTTGCAATGCATAGAAAGATGGGAAGAGAAATTCTTGTGTGGCAAAATCGTTGCCTTGGACATCTTTACATGATATGTCTGTACAGATTACTGCAGTCATTCTGGAGCAGGCAGCCCGCCACCCTGATAACCTGAGCCCCTTGCTGGAGAGCACTTGACCTCCAAAGCCCTTCATAGTCATCAACCCAGACACCATGAGAAGCAGCACAGCAGCTCTGGGGCTCCCTCCTGCAAGTCCGAAGGAAAATTCTTTGGTGCTTAGGAAAGTGAGATGGTTTCTGAGCCCTGAAGTCCAGAGATGTCCCTTATTTGTTGAGGCAGGGTGGTGAGCAGAAGAGTGGAAGCCGGTAGAGGCAGAGCATAAGGGCAAACGAGATTTGAGGAATTTGTCAAAGGAGAAAAGGACAGGCCAGCTCTGCCCTCAGATCCGTGAAGGGGTATGTTTGGGGCCAAGGACAGGTGATAAGGCTAAAGGTCGAGTCACTGGCTAGCCACAGTGATGGAGCAGGAGAGGTGGGGAGAAGGGAGAATGAGTTCCTAGGAGGCAGGACTAGTTTCTCCAAAGCTCTTTCTTATTCTGTGTCTGCTCACAAGGAGCGGCACTGAGTCCCATGGACTTAAAAGCCCCATATACTGGAAGGAGACCTTTAAAACCATACACCAAGGGCCATGGACTGGGTACTCAGCACAGGTAATATTCCAGGAAAGCCTGAAATGGCTTATTTCATCCAGAAGTTGTCACACTTCTCCTTCTACTTTTAGTCTCCTGGATAGAGCTCTGAAATTAAAAAGTGTGTGGGTAAAGGAGCCTGAGGAACAGAAGAGAGCAGTGAACAGCGCAGTTAGGGCCTGAGGTGAATAAGTATTCCATCAACTCTTGCCTGAGTCAACTGTCCCCATTAGTGACATGTTTGGCATTTCTGCTTCAGTAAGGCGTGTTAGCAAAAATAACCACATTCCTTCTGGGCCATTGTCTGTGGGGTGAATGGTATTACCAGGTGCACAATGTGAAAGCCAGGGCCATTCCTCAACGGGTAGAGGCCAGAGGGATATTTCTATCCCCGCGGGGTGTGTTAAAAATGAGCATCGAGGGCCACCTTGACAGCACACAGGGTTAAGAGACACATACAGAGAAAGGAAGAAAGGCATCATGACCTCAAAAGTGGTCCTTGACTGCCCATCTTCCACAATCTGCCTAAAAGAAACCTGCTGTTGCTATTCCAATTTCCCTTCCTCCACTCTTGCCCCTGAGGAGCATTTTTCTTTGCCAGACAAGTTCTCCTGGCATTTTGGATGTTGAAGCAGAAATAATAGGAAAAGCCCAAAGAGAGAGAGCTGATTACTTTGCATCTCTGGGCCTCATTTTTTTAATTTGTAAAATGGAATAGATCAGTATTTCCAAATCACATTCTGTAGGAACTTAATAAAAAGTATCTGGGAAAAAATTATCCTAAATCAAATATGCTTTGGAAGCAATGGGTTAGGCATATTTAGACCAGCTTATTGTCCCAAGGGTTTCTGAGAGCCTTTGAAATTTAGGCAATGTGACACAGGAATTCACATTAATGTTCCCCAAACTTGTTTGATTGTCATTATGGGCTGAATTATGTCCTTCTTCAAATTCATCTGTTGAAACTCTAACCCCCAATACCTCTGACTCTATTTTGAGATAAGTTCTTTAAAGAGTTTAACTTAAAATCATATCATTAGGGTGGACCCTAATCCAACTTGTCTGGTATCTTTAAAAGAAGAAATAATTAGTGTTTTTCTTGCTCTGTATTTTGCTTACATGTGGAATCTAAAAACCAAAACAAATAAACACAACAAAACAGAAACAGTTCTAGTTGCAGAGAACAAACAGGCGATTGTCAGAGGGGAGGGCGTTGGGGGGAAAGGAGAGAAATAGATGAGGGAGATTAAGAGGTACACATGTCCTGTTGAAAAACTAGTGAGTCATGGATATGAAATGTACCATGTGGGAATATATTCAAAAAACATGTAGTATCAAAAAAAAAAAAACAAACAAACAAACCATGTAGTATCTTTATGTGGTGACAGATGGTAACCTGTCTTCTTGTGGTGGCCATTTTGAAATGTACAGAAAAATCCAATCACTATGTTGTATAACAGGAAGTAACATAGTGTTATAGGTCAATTATTCTTCAGAAACAAGCAAATTCATAGAAAAAGAGATCAGATTTGTGTTTACCAGAGATAGGAGCCAGAAAGCAGTCAAAAGGTACAAACTTGCAGTTATAAGATATATAAGTACTAGGGATGCAGCATACAACATGACAAATATAATGAACACTGCTCTATGTTACATATGAAAATTGTTCAGAGAGTAAATCCTCAGAGCTCTCATTACAAGGAAAACTTTTTTTTCCTTTTCTTTAATTTTGTATCTATATGAGATGATGGAATTTCGCTAAATTCACTGTGATGATCATTTCATGATGTATGTAGGTCAAATCCTTATGCTGTACACTTTAAACTTATACAGTTGATTATGTCTCAATAAAACTGGAAGAAAAAGAGAACAGATAATTAGGACATAGACACAAACCTAGAGAGAGGATGGTATGAAGACACAGGTGAAGATGAGTGTCCTCAAGGAGAGAGATCTCCTTGACACAAGACACTTTAGTCTTGAACTTCAGTCTCTAGGGCTGTAAGAAAATAAAGCTTATTGTTTAAGGCACCCAGTCTGTGGTATTTTCCATGGCAGCCCTAGAAACGTAATCCAGCTGTGGACTTGTTTCTCCATAACGTCTCTCTTCTGAACAGGGTTTCAAGGTTTGGGTAAATCCTGAACTAGATGTTCTTTAAGGTTGTTGGTTTTTTTTCCCCAGCTCTAAATTGCCATGATTTAATGAGATATTATATCAACCAATATAAGACATTGTGTAATTGATCCACTAAGAAAATATATTTCCTGAGAGGTCAGAAAAGTCAGGGATTGGCGTTGCCTGAGTTGGTAGATAGGCTTCATGAAGATGACGGAAAAGAGGACTTGGAAGGAAAAGGGGGCAGGGAGGGCTACAGAGGACCCTGGCAGGAGCCAGTCATTCCTCCAGAGATGCTGAATTCACTTGCCTTTCAAGTGGCAAGAATGCTTATGCACATGTTTTTAAAAAATCCTAGTTATGAGCACCAGGGATCTGTATGTCTTCTGGGATGGTGGCTGTCAAAAAAGGAGATGGTATCTTATAGGCTCTGGAGTTTTCCACCAAACCTTCTTCCACAGGTGAACAAGGACTCATCATCATTGAAGATGCTGCAAAAGCAGTACAGAGGGTTGAAAATCCTAAAAAAAAAAAAAAAAAAGACTTGAATTTCCACACCTTCTCTCTGTGGGCAGATGTGGGCCTTTATTCTTTGAAAATTTACCACAGGAATAAGGGAGATTCAGGAACATCAGAATTTCTAGGCCCAGAATCAGATCTTCATGGATCCAGCATTGCTGTGAGCTGTAGTGTTGTCACAGATGCAGCTCAGATCCTGGTTAATGTGGCTCGGATCCTGGTTATCTTCGGAGCCTGTGGTGTAGGCTGGCAGCTGTACCTTTGATTCAACCCCTGGCCTGGGAACCTCCACATGCCACAGATGTGGCCCTAAAAAGCAAAAAAACAAAAAACAAAACAAAACCCAAAAAACAAGAATCAAACTTTCATGGGATGACCAATGTAAATGGATTGCAGGGATATTTATTTCCGGTGGGACTTAACAGCTTCAGATTGGCAGATCTAACGAATAGGAGTTATATAAGAAAACAAAACCAAATCAGCATAGAAGTTGACATAGGCTGCTGTATGTGCTCCCTACTGGTGTTTCTTTCCCTTTTTAGGGGTTGATTAGAATCCATGCCACAGGAGAAGATAAACCAGGTCCTGGATGGCTGTCATGGAGTAGTTTTCTCTTACTGAAATAACTTCTTATCAAAAGTAATTTTTTAAAAAGCATGTGCTATATAGATTCTCAGTTGTAAAATCTGGCCAGAGAATCAGACAGAATTACTCTTTTCATTTGCTCTGTGGAAAGATCTAGTTTCCAGCATTCTGAGGGCCTCGCCGAGCCTAACAGCATCATCAGACCACGCTCGAATGCTGGCTTGCAAACACATGCCCTTAAAGGAGGGCAGCAATTCCATAACAACATTAAAACAGCAACTGGGAGCAAAGCCCGGTGGCCGAGACTAACCCAACCAGATTGCACTGCTATTTTCATCCCCTGCGCTGAGCTTATTGACAGAATACAGAATTACTTTTGTGATTAAACGTGGCCAAAAACCTTGCAAGTGTTAATCTCTGGAAATCTGTTACAAATTGGATGGCAAGCACCAGCAAACTGCTATTTTTTAAGTCTAAAAATAATTCTTGGTGCTCTTGTGTGTAAGTAATGCATCAGGAAGAAAAGAAATTTTCATGTAATTGGTTAGAATGCTTCAGTTTTTAGCAGTCAAGTCCTAAATTTAATGGGGGGTATGGTTCTCTGAAAGCCCCCAAGTGGACAGAGGGTCAGGGGCTGAGGTGAGAAGCAGGGGCCCTGGTAATTTTTGCATGTATACATCTCAGTCATTCTGGCCCAGAAAGCAATGCTCTATAATCTCAAGTACTCTAACTCCACTTTTTTGAGTACTCATGTGACTGTGATGGGAGTAGGATCAGATGTGGGCAGAAAGATGATGGAGGAGTCACTGACCGGGTACCACTATTTGAACTAGTGGTGAATGTGTTGGCTATATAAAGCCAGCATTGGCCTCATCTCCTTGGTTTATGTCCCTTGAGAAATCAGGTCCTTTTGGTTTTGTCACAGAAGATTATGGAGTTTCCTAGGGTCCATGTGGAGTGGCTGGTGCCAAACCAATTAAGGCATAGTCATCTCCAGACCTGTGGAACTGCACCATTCTTCAACCACCCATACTCAGGCCTTCAAACACCTTTCAGAACACTGACTCCAAGGTTCGGTCCCACATTCACTCTTCATTCCTTGTCCCCTTCAAGAAGTCCAGCTACACATGGGCTCAGTTTCCTTCTTGCCTAGGTCAAGACCCAACACATTCTCAGGCCCATGGATGTTCTTCTTCCTCCTTTTTCAACCACACCCAAGATGCCTTCTCCATATTCCTGGATCTTTTGTTCTGTTTCACCATCACATTCCACTTCTGTTACTGCATTAGCCTCCCAGATTGAGTCCTGAAAATTTTGCCTAAATTTTCCCAGCCTTCTCTCCGTGGAGCTAAGTCCAATTTCTCATTCCATCTTCCAACAGGAATCCTGCTCAATCTGAATAGACTATCTTGGGATTTAAGGATGAGGACTTCCGCTACTAGATGCTAGGCCTGATCTATCAGATCACATTTGTAGGAAAGCAATATTTTTCCAGGATGGCATGGTGGTAAAAGCATGGGCTTTACAGCTATTTTGCCTTTTCTGTATTAAATGTATTTTAGGGCTTCCAACTGGTTAGCAAAGACAAGTTTTTCCTTATAGATATCTTAACTAATGAATGTATAAGAAATAGTAGAATTAGAAAATCATCCATTGGACCAAGCAGTGAAACAATGGGCCTATTCTAGGCAATAACCAATGACTGCTCAAAGCATTAGGTAAAAATTTTATGGGTTTTATAATGGATGGATCAAGTTGATAACACCTGATTTGACTGATCAGTCTTAAAGGCATTAACAGAAAGACAGCCAGACACTAAGAGCCTGCCTTCTGATGCTACTCAATGGGTAGTTAATAGCCCCACCTATAAGATATCCTTTAAGAAAACTGAATCTGAATCTATCAAGCCTTTTGATGTAAATATCAGTTAACAAAATTATGGGGAATCAAGGAATACATTAAATAATGTCCTGTGGACTCATTGGCCAAATCTAGTTTGTGGGATTCCACTGCATGGTAAATGACCCAGTTTCTTGAAAAAAAAAAAAAGAGAGAGTTAGCTGTTAAAGATTTTAAATGACTTAAGATCATATCAACCAAATGGAACATATAGGTGAAAGCACTTTACAAATGGCCAAGTTATTAAACATTAGGTATTGTTACTATGACTGTTGCCCTACTTCTCAGTCCAGATCCTTACGTCTTGGAAATCCATCAATAAATAAACTTCAAAAACTATATACTCAATTTTCCAAAGTTTGTGTTTAGAATATTTGAGCAATCTTAGACAGACGAGGAAAACACAATTTCCTAATGGGCAAAGGGAAGCCATGGCACACAGGTGATGTAATACTTAGCAGTGGCAAAATTGAGTGTTTAATCAGATTGTGAGATCTAAACCTTCCCACAGTTTTTGAAAACCTTCTGGTCATGGGAAGATTTGGCTTGAGCACATATACATATCCATATGTACTCACTTTAAACAGTATGACAATGTTGTATGGTTATATATGTACACACACATGTCGACAACATTTACTAACATATGTTCATATATATACATACCTTGCAGCAGTAAATAGATAACAAACCTTTTCATTTTCCTCTCTCCCAACTAAAATCTCACTTAGTAAAACATTAGCAATGTGACACGCATGACAAATAAATTCATCTGAATACATGAGAAGTCCCAAATACATCAAGAGTTTCTCTCTTTGGTGGCCAATTTTAGGTTTTGTCCTCTGAACAGTCACCTTTCTAAAATATGCTTCACTCTTCCCTGCGTCTTGAAAAAAGAATTCTAAACATCTCCTTGGTACCTTAGGGCTGTCATTAGGAACATAATTGTACTAGGAAATAACGTATGTACTTGGAGTTTCTTCAAGGAATTTGAGGTGCTGGCTATTTTCCAATACAATGCAATGACCTTAGCCTACTGAGCTCTTTGAATTCTGGTTTTTACATTTTATAACATTTATTTCTAGTCCAGTGTTTCACTGTGTGTCTGTAGTAGCTACCTTTGAATCCCTTCTAAATACTGCTGCAAATCTGTTTTATAAACAGATAATCAAGCTCATTGATTTGTGGGCAAAATAAGAGTGATGAGGTTCTGCTGAGCATCTAAGAGGTAGGTACAGTGCATGACCTTTTGTAGGTACAGTGCATGACCTTGAGGGCATGGACTTGGCGAACATTGCTGCTAAAAGGCATTTATTGTTGCTTATCAAATCCTTAGCTCTTTCACATATGTGAGTCTGCCAAAAATGATCATTCAGAAACGCAAGACAAAAAAGTATCCTTGGAGTATACTTGAGTTAGAAGTTTCCTTTAACTTCTTTTAGGAAAAAAATATGACTCATTCCCATGGAAAAGTGCTTTTCTAAAATTCACAATGAATCTCTATACACCATTATGCTGAGAGCCCAAACTCAGAGTACAAATTATTTTTTCAATGCTAAGACAGATTTATCTTCCTTAGATCTTAATAGCTTCATTGTACACACCAAGACCCCTGACAAATGGAAGTGACTATATTTAGAACTCTCTCAAATACGAATACCTGGCAGTCATATGAGCATCTGATACTCTTGGATGATTTTCTGATTAAAGAGAATTTTCTGGGCCCCATTGGAGTGAAGCTCTGATATAGTTAGGGTAGGCCTGTGAAATTGATTTTTATGAAGTTCCTGCTTGAAGTGTATTATTCTAGGCCTCTCACCTTGTATGAATCTCATTCTCCCCTCCTCCAGTATCTGAATCAACACAGGGCCCCAATATGGTGCCACAGAATGTTCCCAATCCCAAGGATTTTCAATTATATTGGGGTGCTCTCAAATCATCCAGACTAGCTAAATAGTTTGAGTGCTTGTAAATAACAACCAGAGCTCTTCATGTTCTCTCCATAATATCCACAAGTGGTTTTCTGCTACACCAGTCTTCAGTGCTCATCCCAATTACAGGGGGCTTACTTTGCTCCTTGCAATCTGAAGTGAAGTGTCCATGATTTAACATGTTCATAGAGCAATGGATGTACAGCTTAAGAGCACCAGCTAGGTAATCCCTAGGCTTTTCTGAGCTCAGCAGCTCAAATGCACACAGAATCATGAGTGCATTACTGCAGACACAAAGCACTTCCATCTAAAATGAGACATCCATTAGCACATCCTTATAGCTCTCTTTTTTCTTAACAAGATTGGAGAAATCACAGGAGGAAGCACAGCTGATTTTGATGAGGCCGAAATCTCTTTTGTTAAAAACTTAGTTTTTCAGTTGAAGTATAGTTGATTTACAATGTTTTGGGTGTACAGCAAAGTGATTCGGTGGTGTGTGTGTGTATTCTTTTTCAAATTCTATTCAATCATCATAGGTTATTAAAAAATATACAAATAATTGAATATAGTTCCCCATGCTATACAGTAGGTCTTTGTTTTTTATTGATTTTATGTATAGTGGTGTGTATATGTTTATCCCAAATTCCCAATTATCCCACACAAAAGTATCTTTTAATTATGGTAAACAATCTAGCTGCTATCAATATTTGAGTTAAACAAATATATAATAGCCACTATTCACAAGTTCTTTTTCTTAAAATGACAAATGTCTTTGTAGCGACAAATTGATTTCTGTCCTGGGAAAATAGGAATTCTCAAAACATATTGTCTGGAGTTCCTGTGGTGGCACAGTGGAACTCCAAATCCGACTAGGAACCATGAGTTGCAGGTTCTATCCCTGGCCTTGCTCAGTGGGTTAAGGATCTAACATTGCCATGAGCTGTGGTGTAGGTTGCAGACGTGGCTCAGATCTGGCATTGTGTGGCTGTGGTGTAGGCTGGCAGCTGCAGCTCCAATTAGACCCCTAGCCTAGGAACCTCCATATGGTGCAGATGCAGCCCTAAAAAAAGACAAAAAGACAAAACAAAAACAAAAAACCAAACAAACCCTGTATTTTCTGCATCATTTGCACTATCTGGGATAGTGTACTTTTACCCACGTTTGAATAAAGTATCAGTAGGGGTGGATTATGGGAATATGAAAATTGCAAAAGTATCCTGTTTTCAAGTTCAAGAGTATTCTCTTTATTTCAAAAAGAATTTATATGTCCCTACCTACATATCTGCACATATTATACAAAGTGAATTTACTTTACTTTTTAAGATCCATAGAAAAATCAGCTCTGGTGGAATGATTTTGGAGATTTGAGTTACCTCATTCAGAGTAACTTGGATAATGAAATCAAGGCGAAAGTTTCACCTAAGTAGAGCCCATAGCCATAGTTCCAATCCAGTCATCCTGAAAGCAAATATTCTTTTGTTGGTGGACCAGTTTTAAAACCACCCTTGAATGTTAAGGACTGAACATATTAGTATGAGGCAATTTCACATAGGAGACAAGATGTGATAAAGTGCAGTAGTTAAGTGCATAGGCTCTGGAGTCTGATACACCAAGGTTCAAATCCAGCTCCACCATTTAATGTTGAATGAACTTGGATGTGACACAAACTCTTGGAGTATTATTTGCTTCACCTATAAAATGAAGATGATAAATAGTGCATGAGTTTAATGCAGAATAAAAACACTCCAGGTATTTTAAGAAGAAATGGATCTAATACAGGGAAATAGTGCTTACAGAATTGTAGGATGGACTGGAGCAGTGGAAGTCATAGGGGCCACCAACGGGCCACAGACTTCAAGAGCATACCTCTACTGCTGAGTTTCAGAGGCCATGAAGTTTCTGTTTTTGGGGCCACCAATGCTTCTCACCACCCCACCCCCAAGCTGGTGACCAGACACTGAAATGGGGAGTTCTGTTTGGCAAACACTCACTTTCTTCCGCCTTTATTTGGTGACACTAACAGGAGTGAGCAAACAGTCACCAACTCAATATCACCTTCCAAATCTGCGGCCATTGCTTCTCAGATTCCTGGAGAACCCTGGCTTCGAGGGAATCTGGAAAATGTAGTTTTTAGGTTTCCCAAACAAACGATAGAGGAAGGGACCTAGAAAGAAAGGCAAATGATTCGAAAATGGCAAGAGACCACACCTAGCACACGATACCTACCTCCTTGGGTTGTTGTAAGGATTATATGAGCCAATATGGGTAAACCCCTTGACACAGTGTCTGGAAGATAGAAAATGCACAATATTTATATGACTGTGTATGTCTATTTCTATGGTTATTATATTATGGAAGTTGAAATATCTGCCGAGCTTTGAGTGGCCTCTTACCACACAATTCTTCCCTAGATGCAGGATCTCTCCTTTTTTAGAGAACTTTTCCAGTTCAATTCCCAGATGTCTGAGGCTCTGACTTAAAGCCATTTCATTCTCTCCTGGCCCCCACCTTCCCCAGGCTTTTCTCAGTTCCAAGTTTGACCCTATCCCTCAACATACCCTCACCTGAAAATGTATTTACTTGTTCTTTACCAAATTATTAGCAACCAACCAACCAAAGAGACAAACAAAAATTGTTCCTCCCTTTTCCAGGCAGAAAGAGATTAATCTTCAAACACTGCCATGGTAAGGCAGAATATTTACCTTCCATCTCTCTAATGCAGGAAAGAAGAGGGAGAAAAATAATACAGTTAATTTATCTGTATCGAAGAGGCTGAAAGGTCACATCCTGCCAAGTAGTTACAGCCAAATCTTAAATAGTGAGGTACTTCTAAGTTTTCAAAATCAGAACTATAACCATGTTTTTCTCCCCTAAGATATAAAGCCCTAAGACTATCCAAAGTTCAAATGATATCTCCCAATTCTGGATGGCTAATTGATCATAGTGATTTCCTTCTTGTTCTCTCAAGATTTGATTGGAAAGCAAAAGTGAAGAGAAAAAAAAATCAAAACAAAACTATGGAAGTACTGAAAAGAATAAGAGTATCATTAGCGGATCAGAAATTTTTGAAATAAATTTCCTGAAGAGAAAGTAAGTGGGGATGATATGGATGGATAAACAAAGTAGTAGAAAAGCAATCTGAAATATGTATTGAAGAAGGCTTGCTAGGGAGGAGAGTTTTTCTTCTAGCGGAGAAGGGAGCAGTTTTTTGGGCAGAGCCAGGCTCCAAGTTGGTGAAGCCAAGGCAGGGGGTGTTCTTTCTACTTCTTGGCATCTGCTGCTCCCTGCCCTCTCCCCACCTGGCCCAAACAGGCCTGCAGGGAGTTAAAATAAACAGAATGGGCAGCGTTCTTGGAAAGGGACGGGGCTAGAGGCAGAGGGACCCTGAGGCAATGCCAGATCTCTACAACAGGGAACAAAAGAGATGGCGGTTCTCTCTGGAGGCGGGGATCCACAGCATGGCTCACACCTCCAACACACATGTAAAGTTGCCTTTATTTTTGGCCAATGTGGAGGCATTCTCTACCTGGACCCCCTAAATGGAAATGGTTTGTGGACATTACCCCTCCACTTTCATGGGACCCACAGTCAGCCCAACCACTAAGGTGAAAAGCCAGAGAAGAGACAAACAAAGGCCCCCTGCACACCCACTTGGCCTTCCAAATGTCATCAGACATTTGAGGAAAGTCAACAACCTGAATTAAGAGCTAATATTAAGATCTCCTTCCTTCTGGTGACTGTAGGTTTTCTTTGTTCTTTTCCTAATTCATTTAGGTGTTGGGTGAAGTTGTTGATTTGAGATTTTTCTTTTTTTTTGAGGAAGGCCTGTATTGCTATGAATTCCCCTCTGAGCACTGCTTTTGAGGCATCCCATAGATTTTTAGTTGATGTGTCTTCATTACCATTTGTCTCGAGGTATTTTTTAATTTTCTTCTTGATTTCCTCATTGACCCATTGGTTTTTTAGTCACATGTTGTTTAGTCTCCATGTAGTAAGTTTTGGACTTCATTAAGAAGTCCACAAATAACAAATGCTAGAGGGGGTGTGGACAAAAGGGAACTCTCCTGCACTGCTGGTGGGAATGTAAGCTGGTATAACCACTATGGATATCAGTATGGAGATACCTTAGAAATCTATACATAGAACTACCAAATGATCCAGCAATCCCACTTTTGGGCATATATCTGGACAAAACTTTCCTTAAAAAAGACACATGCACCCGCATGTTCATTGCAGCTCTATTCACAATAGCCAAGACATGGAAACAACCCAAATATCCTCGACAGACAATTGGATTAGGAAGATGTGGTATATATACATGATGGAATACTACTCAGTCATAAAAAAGAATGAAATAATGCCATTTGCAGCAACATGGATGGAACTAGAGACTCTTTTTTTGTCTTTTTTTTTTTTTTGCTATTTCTTTGGGCTGCTCCTGTGGCATATGGAGGTTCCCAGGCTAGGGGTTGAATTGGAGCTGTAGCCATCGGCCTACGCCAGAGCCACAGCAACACAGGATCCGAGCCGCGTCTGCAACCTACACCACAGCTCATGGCAACGCCGGACCGTTAACCCACTGAGCAAGGGCAGGGACCGAACCCGCAACCTCATGGTTCCTAGTCGGATTCGTTAACCACTGCGCCACAACGGGAACTCCGGAACTAGAGACTCTTATACTGAGTGAAGTAAGTCAGAAAGAGAAAGACAAATACCATATAATATCACTTATATCTGGAATCTAATATACAGCACAAATGAACTTTTCCACAGAAAAGAAAATCATGGACTTGCAGAATAGACTTGTGGTTGCCAAGAGGGAGGGGCAGGGAGTGGGGCAGTTGTGGAGCTTGGGGTTAATAGATAAAAACTATATTGCCTTTGGAATGGATTAGCAATGAGATCCAGCTGTGTAGCACTGGGAACTATGCCTAGTCACTTATGATGGAGCATGATAATGTGTGAAAATAGAATGTGTACATGTATGTGTAACTGGGTCATCATGCTGTGCAGTAGAAAAAAAATCGTATTGGGGAAATAACTATTAAAAATAATAATAATAAAAGAGGAGATATTAAGATTAAAGAATAAAGAAGAAGGAGGAGCAGGAGAAGGAAATGGAGGAGGGGAAGGAGATGAAGACAGATTCTGGAAAAGAGATAAGAAACAAGAATATACTACTATGAAAAAAAGAGCAATGACAGAACAAGAAAGATCCTTAGAAACTAAACAAGAATATACTACTATGAAAAAAAGAGCAATGACAGAACAAGAAAGATTCTTAGAAACTAAGAGTATTATTACTAAAATGAAATGATTCATTGGAAAGTTTGGGAGGATATCACCTTCTAAATACATAACGAAATGTAAACTATGAGCAGAAAAGGTAAACATGGTAGCTTAATCTAGGAGCTCCAACATTCTACTAATTAGAGTTTAAGAAAGATATAACAGAGTATTAGGGGGATAATTGCCTTCTGAAATAATACAAGAAAACTTCCCAGAGTTGAAGGTTTTGGAGAATTTTATACCATCAGAAACACTGTCAGCTTGGACTGACCAAGACAGACAGAGGAAGAAATCAAGGTTGTCAGACTCTCATAAACCTCAGTGCCTTGTGGATTTATTTTATACTATTATTTCTGTGGAAACCAGTTCAATACAGGTTTTATATTTCTACTTCTAAACTTAAATTTAAATAAGACAGTTTAGATAAACCCAACAGTGGGTGTGAATTTTTTTCCTGGGATCCTGAAAGTCACCTGCCTTCAGCAGGGATCCCCTTGACTCAAAGGGTGACTCTCCAAGGGCTGATGTCCCCTGTGTCACATCCCCAGTTGACTTGTTTCCCTGGTTGGAAGAAGAGTCCTTTCTTATCTTCAACCAGCTCTTACCTTCAACCTTGGGTGGCCTGACTTGTAACTGATTTCTAGTCTTTCTAAATCTTCCAACGGCAGATTTGTCCTTTGGGCTTTGCAGCATCCCTTCAAAGAAGCACTGTAGGGGTGAGGCTGAGAGACAGCTGAGTAAAAGCACTCTGCTTCCCAGTTGCTTCTGAACCTCTATCACAGGATTCAGGCACTTTAATCCCTCTACCAAACTGTACATTCCCTGCCAATTGGGTTGCTTGATTAACCCTCACTTACTCTCAACCCCCAATTTTAAGAAGAATAAATCAATCCCTGCAGATGTTGGATGAGTAGCCAAAAGGCAGAGCAAATTTCCACAGCAAATAAAAATAAGGCCAGCCCAGCAATGTTGACTCCCGGGCCCACATTCTTCTTTTGTTGTTGTTGTTGTTTACTTAAACTTTTTAAAATGGCATTTAATGACTAATGGCTTTGGGAAAGGCAATAACTTTTTTTTTATAATTTTTTTTTTATTTTCCCACTGTACAGCAAGGGGGTCATAATGCCATTTGTAGCAACATGGATGGAACTAGAGAATCTCATACTGAGTGAAATGAGCCACGTTCTTCTTAATAGCTGCTTCTTTTCAAGGTCAGTAAGGCAGCTTGGCACTTCCGGAAGTCTGGGGGCTCGATTTTAGGCCACCTAAACCTCATACTTACTGCCACCTACAGTTAAGGCTTCACATTCATTCAAGTCTCAACTTTGAGTAATCTGTTTGAAATCAAAATGTAAAGGGTTATTCTGGGAGATACCGAGATCCAGAATTGCAATACTGATGGCTGGAAGGATCCCACACCCCACACCACCTGCTCCACACAACACCCTGGCTAGGGACTTGGACTCTGGGCAGATGGCCCTGAGTTTAAATTCTTGCCTGCCATTTTCAAGCTGTGAGACTTGGGGTGAGTCATGGAGCCTCCATTAGCCTCATTTTCCTCATCTGTAAAATGGAGACAATTAATACCATCTATTTCATAAATTGGTCCTGAGCATCAAATGGAATGATGTTTCTATACGCATGTAAAGTAGCTGGCATGTATCCATTCAACATCAGTGCTTAATATCAAAATGTTATTTTTGTTGTTATTCCAAGTGACATGTCGATTAATCAGATTTCCTAAATCACCCAGGAGAGAGGAGTGAATGCATAAACTACTATTAGAAATAGGGAGTGTTAAGTCCAAAATTTGATCCCTTCAATGAGAAAGCACCTCAACACAGATGGTCTGGAAAGATTGCTTTGTCATTTGGATCACACCCAACTTTCCTTTCCATAATCACAGTGACTTTGCATAGGTCATAACAAGGACATCCCAAATCAAAACTGAGACAGAACAACTCTAGCAGAAGCCAGGGGAGACAGCTCATTGAGCTCATTGCACTGAATGCTCTGTCAGGGGTTAACTATCCAGGGGCCAGTACAAGCTGTGCTGTGTCTTCCCAGCAGCTTTTTTTTTTTTTTTTCCCAGCAGCTATTTTTATTGTGTGTTTTGGGCATCTGACTCAAGCTGGGTCAAAAGGTTCATTTTCTCACTTGGAAAGTTTTCAAAACACCAAAAGGATTAGGTCAAGAGGGAAATATCCCCACTCCAGCCAAATCTATTTCAGCAGCCAAAAAATAAAAATAAAAAAGCCAGCAAAAAATTAATCACAAATCTGCTTCAGGCAATACATGGACCTATTCAGGGGAAGTTGTTGTTTGTTTATCAGTAGCGGGCAGCAGCTTCCTGCAACCAACAGCAGCTGTCACCGTGCAAAAGACATCTTTCCATTTTCAGGAAGGGTAATGACAATTTTAAGGTAAAGCAAATGACAAAATATTTGACTGCATTTATCTGCCCTTTGGCTATTTTTACCCCCTTACCCCCACCCCCAGGCCGTACACATACCTTCTAGACTTCCCAAACGTCTTACTTTTTATCCAAGTCTTGCTCTGCAGCCAAGGCACAAGTCTTGTCATTTACATTTTATCAAGGCTGAGGCCCTGAAGCTTAAGTAACATGAACATAGTAGGGCCAGTCAGAGCCAGAAGCTTCACTGCAATTGGCTTAAAACCACTCCAAGTGCCAAGGGAGAGACAGTGGCTGTCAGGAAAACAGGAAATCATACCCAGTTCAATGCATGCCAACTTAGAACGGGACAACATGGTAAAGGTGGTGACCTAGAAAAATGTAGATCCTTACTGACACTTTCTTCCCCAATAAAGAACTTGATACATAATGCTCCCAGCATCATCTGTTTGCCATGTACAAATTTTGTTTTCTCAGCTGAAAGTGAAGTATGAGAGCCCATGTTTATTGGTGCAGTTTACTCCCCATAATTCCTTTTTTACATATTCATAATCTGGGTAATGTTTTCTACATATTTCTGCCAGGATAAGGAGGTATCCCCTCCCCCCATTACTATAATTATTCTGCTAAAGTATCTGTGTCCATCCATTCATTCATGAATCATACTGATTCCCTGTTATAGGGCACAGGGTTGGGAACCTGGGGATACAGAGAAGAATGGGCCTTAGTTCCTGCCATCAAGGGTTCAGAGCCTATAAGGGGGAAACTGACATGGAAACAAGTAGTCAGATTTGTAAAGAAGTATCTGGACACCTGTGGTCAAGGAAAGTCTCTCCTCTTTCTTGGGTATCCTTGGTTGTCTCAGTTTGATCTCTCCTCCCTGCCCTGGCCACTCTGCCCAGATTCCGTTTGGTATTAATATTTCCTCATACATTACCCCACTGCTCTTCAGATCAGACCTCCAACATCCCCTAAAGATATTACTCTAGACCACAGAGGACAGGTTTGTGCCTCTAATACAGATTTTTCCAGAGGCCTTGCTTATAAGCAGTTCTTTTGTAGGGCAAATCAATGCTAATTCTTTAAAGCAACATTAAAGTCTTTTTTTTTTTTTCCTGGTGCACATTCCAAAGATTATGATCTATGAAGCCTACCACAATGAGAAAGGATCCCGGGGTTGGGTTTGTTGCTAATTTTTATTTGTCTGATTTATAGAGTTGATAGGCAAGCCAATATCCTCCTCATCTCTGCATTGAGGCTGTGCTGACAGCTCCATCCATCAAGCAGGCTGTCAGAGCACAGCGTTTCACAGAGGTTGTTAAACAGAGGTCCAGCTGGTGAACACTTCCAGGAGATGAGAACGAAGGTTAATTTTACCGCCTGTAGAAAACTATTTCACTCATGCAGCACAGAAATGGACACAGCGGTAAAGTCTTTAGTCACAGGTATTAGAATTTAAAGACAAATTTCAAACATATGTCTGTCTTTCTGCTTCCTTGATGACCCTGGAATCAATCCCTGCTGGAAACACTTCGATAAATAATCAGCCTGCGACGGTGCTCTCCCTGAAATGTGGATCCATCTTCATTAGCAAATTTAAAGGCCATTTGTGTCCATAAATGCAGGGCAAAGCAAACGGAGGAAAGGTAACGCCAAGTCCACAGTTATATTAGTCCACTGAGGGGCTGGACTGCCTTTAACAAACAGGGGTATGAGGGAGGGACAATGGCCACCTACACAATAACATTAATAATTTGATGGGTGATCATTTTGCGGTGGCTTAAAGAATTTTAGGCACATGCAAAACAACAAAGGAACATGTTTTAGCTGCTGGGTTTAATATATGTTCTTTCTTTTTCTTCAACACCTTTGAACAACTTTAGAACTTTCTGAGTTTTAGATCATCGAAGTTCCTCAAGGGTAGAAAGAGTTTCCATAAGGGCATGAGAGACGTAAAAAATGACCTCTTCTGAAGTCTAGTTAGAGCAGACAGCCTCCCTGAACAGCCTCCTTTGTTTTGGTCTCTAACTGGTCTTAGGGTTCCTGGACATTCTTGGGGCCCAAAGAGTAACTTCTAAAATGCAGCCAATGGAGGAATAATACTAAAGGGCTCCCCTGCCTGCAGGTGGCACTGAAGCCCTTGGCCACTAAAGCATAGTAGGCATTCTCTAATGATGACCATTGTTCATTCAAAAAATGCTGTGATTTCCGTTGATTGTCTTCTCTGCCCTCCCTTGACTTTGATGAGTCATTTCATGATGGGTCACAATGCAGCAGGAGACCCCCCCCCCAAAAAAAACTCTAAACCTTTTTTGGCTGGCTGCCAGGTGAACTCATAGGGGTGGGGTGGCTACAGGCAATCATGCTTGAGAACCACAGCAGGAATGATGGAGGAGATCTGTGGTCTGTTCAAGGGGATAGTCCAAAGCTGAGAGCAAGGTAGCTTGGGGGGACCTCAGCCTCTCAAAGTGTTTGAGAACGGTGAAGTACATCCCCTACTCTCTCCTGGTCAAGAAAGCCTCCAGGTGTTCATATGGCATCTCCAAGTGTATCCTCCTCCCCAGGAAAGACTCCAAGTGTCCAGACTATATCTCCAAGGGCACCTCCCCTCAGCTCCCAGAGAAGGCTCCCTGTGTTCATGTAGCATCTCCAAGTACATCTCCTCCCCCACCTCCCCAAAGCTCCAGGTGTCCATGTTGTATTCAATTGGCAATGGCAACGCCAGAGCCCATCTGCAATCAACCTCATAGAGCTCAGAAAGAGAAGAAGGTAATTCTCCATCTCACACCCGTGCCTGGGCTAGCTCTGCCTGGAGAAGGAAGGAGCTCCCAGAGGGATGGACTACACTCTCCCCAAAGGCAAACATCCTTTTCTAAAGAGAACATCTGCTGGGACTTATGTCAGGGCTAGGTGGGGCTTGAGCAAGGAATGCATTTTTATAAGCCCCACCTACTTAAGAGGAAGGATCCCAAAGAGAGCCCCTCAGTTGCTGAGAGAAGGTGGGGGAGTTGGATTGATTCAGGTAGGAGGATGCTAATTGGTGGGGGAGGCCCCTTAATACTCTTCATAGTAATGAGAAGGAAGAGACTAAGAAAAAACTGGTAGGGGGCAGGGAGGACAGAGGGGAGAAGGAGATGACTAACGGAGATTTTGATGAAATTTTGCTGTGCAAACTATGGTGTAATCTTCTCTCCATCTTCCCACGAAACACCTGTAAAATCAGCATTACCTAATTACACCTTGGCTCTTCTATTGAGGGGGGAGGAATGGAATATGCAGAAGGGCTTAGTCTTTGAGAAAGTGCCTGTGAGTGATACAAGGCCACCCAAAGAGCTAAGCCTGACTGGACAGCATAGTACAATTAGCAAAGGGGGAGGGCTAGCTCTGCACTTCAGTCCATTGTTATGATGGCCAATGGATAAGGTAATTTTCAGGAGACAGGGACAGTCTCCAATGGAGTCATGGAGAGACATTGCAAAGAATCTGGAGAAATGGCATCTTTCAACCACCTCTGCTACTCTGCCAATGATCTGAGAGCAGACGTTCCTCTAAGGCTTTAAGTAACATTTCATGGATTTCGGTGGAAATGTCTGTCTTGATAAGAAGTTGTTTTCAGGTCACTGGAGATTTAGTTTGATTGTTCCATGTGGGTCTAAGTATGACTTAGCTCAGATAATTTGCTTAATGTTTCTAAGTGTGGACCCTGGACCATAAACATCAGAATTACCAGGGAACTTGACAGAAATCCCAATTCTCAGGCCCTGCCCAGATCTACTGAATCAGACACTTGGGGGGTGGGGCCCAGTGATCTGGATAAATGGGTCCTTTGGGTGATCCAAAAATCTTTGACATTTGAGAATAACTCCTTATGCAGTGATGCTCGATGGGGCACCTGGACTCCAGGTAGAGCTTGTCAAATATAGAATCACAGAATTCCTGATCACAAAGATCCCGGAGAAATGCTATCTTTCAACCACAGAGATTTGACTGTGTAGATCTGGGGTGAGCCTGACACCCTAGGATTAAAAATCTGTGCAGGTGGTTTGGATGCCCACTGAAGTTTGAAAACTACCTGCACCAGAAGAACTGGAGTCCTACTGTCAGAAATTTGGAGCCAATACAACAACTTATTTGAAATAATTGAGACTGTCCAGTTTAGGTGAAGGAGTTTATTTAATGTTCCTTATTAATACAGGATGCCCGGAAGTCCATGAAAAGGAAGCTTTGGGGACCATCCAAGGGGAAGACTTCTTCATCCATAAGCTCAAAGCTCCACCCGAGAGAAGTTAAGTAGCTCTGGAAGGAATGGGGTCCCCAGGAGTGACCCAGAGACTCACTCATGTTTCTCAGGACAGCAGCTGTGGTCCAAGTGTCCAATCCTGACAGGACAAGACACTGTTTTTCTCCAGGCAGGATCCATAGTTCAGCTGCTCAAAGAGTGGTCCCTGGACTCACCTTGGAGCTTATTATAGGGGCAGAGTCAGATTCCTGGGCCCAGCCCAGGCCTCAGAATTGACCTGTGGAACAAGGGACCAAGAAACTAAATTCTTTTTTTTATTTTTAGCTAGCTAGAATAGTGAACTTATTTATTTTTTTTATCATATATATATATATATATATATATATACACACACATATTTTTGCGTGTCTCTCCTGCACATTCATGTTTGAGGGCCACTGATCACCAAGTCCAGAAAGATGGGTAGAAAAAGGCTAGTTTACATTTTAGTGAAAGGCAGGGAAAATCAGTAAAGTTCCAGAACCCAAAGCTGTGTGGCCTTGATGGAGTTGTAGAGCTGATCCTTGTTTCACAGTCCCACCTTGGGAAGGGCAAGGGTCATTTTTAGGAGTGAGATCATTTATGAATTGCTGGTTTCCATGTGTAGGCCAAGTGCTTAAAGTCTGATCTATATATTATACAGTAATCTAGGTGTATTCAGCTTAATAGAGCTCTGTGGTAAGAGTGCTTGTCTGGTATTTCAAATATTCCCAAGAGAGCTAGGAATGTAAGAAAATGCCTAGCTAGCAATATGCTATAAAATTTCCTAGGGAAATGGCTCCCATAAAGCTATAAATATAAGATTTCCCCTATGATATCATTTCCTTATTTCCTGTTCTTTTTGTTAATCCCATTTTCCTCATGGTGCCCAGCTGAAAAATTCCACAAGTAATTAAAAAAAAAAAAAGTGAAGGAGTACATGTTTTGGTGACAGCAAGGAGGAGGTAGAGTTAGGGAAGCTGCGAAGTCTGCCTTCCATTCTGCAGTGGGTGTTGGAGGAAGAGCAATGTATGAGCAGTCAGGAAGGGGAGCCTGCCCCCAAGGGCACCCAGGAGCAGCTAATGGCAGAAACCATCCAAGCAGCACCCTGCTGTTTCCACAGGGTCCTTCCTAAAAATGATGTTGGCCGATCCACAATTTAAATTTCTATCATGAGTTACACTATTTCAATCATGGGTGTTGGAATATACATGCCTGTCCATATCCAAGGCTTTAGAAGTAACCACACCCTTACATATTCCCCCCAGCTACTTTTCTGTCTACTTCTATAGTATAGACTTATAATGTCTTTTTTAAAACCTACTCCTCAAGTACAACTTCATTAGTAGTCGGCTGCCCTTCTGACCAGCATTTCAGACTCTGATGATTACACCAAAATCCATTAAACACATAAAGTCTCTTATTGGAATCTCCAATTAAACCTCAAGTCTCATAAAAGAGAATGGAGTGATTATAGGAAAGTGATCTAATACTGTGCAAAGGATTGGGTATAATAATGCTGACGATTGGTGCCTGGTCTTTTGTCCAAGGAACTAAAAAATTTCCTAACTTCTGTCTAGTGGAGTAGGTTTTGATTCCTATTTTATTAATAGGTAGACCTTGTATATGTCTAAGTTTCTTCACCTGGAAAATGGGGATAAGAATAATTGGCTAACCTAACACCCAGAGATAATGGATGTAAATGTTTTACACAATGTCAGGGGACAGTCCCTAGTAGAAACTAAGATATGGCTGTTCCTTTCTCTTTAGGCATCTAGATTGATGTATTCAGGGGAACCATTCTAACCTCATAGTGTAACTGGGAAGCGTGCATGGCCAGTAGGGCAATGTTTCTCACACTTAGCTGTGCCTAAGAACCACATAGAGATTCTGCTAAAATGTAGATTCTTGGGACCTGCCTCCAGAGATTTTAACTCCTTGATTTTGGATTGGGCTTAAGAAGTGAATTTATCCAACAATTACATGTGCTCAACGCTGTTAAAGACACAAAGGGATGCAAGTGAACAGACAAAAATCCGCTCATGGTTTATCCGCATGTGTAACGGGCCTCCAGGTGATGCTGAGACTGATAGCCACTCTCCCCAAGGCCACGCCTTGAGGACCAGAGAGGCAGCACATGTCAGCTAGTGACAAATCTCTTCTCTCCCACACCAAGGGCCAGGCACATGGAAACTTAACAATTTTCCAAACTCTGATTCATCTTCTCCATTGGGATCTACTTCTTGGTCACAATCTTTTAAAATCTTTTTGTTCAGGAACAATGGGTCCTTTCAGGCCTCCTCATGGAGTTTGTTTGCTCTAGTTCAGTGCTTTTTCATTCCAGTATCACACATCATTTGCACTGGTTTCCCAAGGGATCTCCTTAGTATCAAAGTCTTATAGGAGAATCAGGAAACATATAACCATTTCGGGGACGTTGGCAAACAGCAATGATCACAAATATGTCTGGATTTGACTTCCAAGGGTCATAAGACAATTAATTTGTCCATTTCCAACCTAAGCTAACAGTTTACATTGAATGGAAATTAGTCTTAGACTGGACTTTCTCCAAGTCATTTCATTTTCATTTTCCTTTCTATGTTACAGCTTTTGAAATGGGGAAAATTAGCTTTTATTAATGACCCAAACTTCCTGTGGTATGAAAGCTCCATTCTGGAATGCAGTTGATTAATTTTGCCAAGTCCTTTGATGCATCAATACTAAAGAGGTATTGGCATCTTAGCTGACCCAGACCAACAGAGCAAATGAAGCACAGATGCATAATGACATTGCACTTTTCAAAAAATCCCCTCTTTTATGTGCCGTATCTACCTTTAAACATATTTGTTAATAAGCAGAGCTGAAGTATAAAAAATTCATTTCACTCCAGCAAACCTCAAGTGCCCAAAGCTGACAACAAATGATTTGGGGAGTAAACTGAAGGGCAAGCAAGTCTTTAAGTTATTGAAGAAAATGAGGAACTAAAAAACACCTAATAGATTTCAGGTTAGTTGAAAATTGGTATCGAGGGAGATTTCTTAAGTAATATTTCATTTAGTCCATGTTTTATTTGTTATTTATGTCCTGCTTCCTTCCCCAAAGGATTTAGTCTGCCCATTTATTCTCTTTTCCTGCTGTGAGATAACACTGTAAGGAAAGATCATCTCTTCATCTTCTCCTTCCTCTCAAGTTCTCCAACCACTTAGGAACTTCTAACAGGATAAGGAAAGCACATTGCTTATCCTATAATAAGTTTTCCGACATCCAGTGTAATCTTTATCATTTTAATAGCTATTTTTATCAATCTTAGGCCTTCCCAGCTCCAAAAAACTATGAGTCTAGACATGCTTATTATGCTTATAATTGATGGCACAGGTAAACATCGTGCTTCATTTCTTTTTTTAAAAGTAACTACAAAACTTGAAATAAGAAGTTTGCAATTTTTGGAAATGATTTTTTTCCCCCAAGTCCTTCAGGACCTTGTCCCCCTGAAAACATGTTTTTCTGCTCCTGCATCTAGTTGCCACCGTCTCACTCATTATTATATTGTAAACGTTTTCCCACATTGTGACATATTTCGAGTTGAAAAGTTACCATTTTTAATAGCTACATAATAGTCCATAGCGTTGATGTGTTATTATAACCAGGAAAAGGAAGGGAGATATTTGAGCAGATGGCTAGGACACAGCTCATGAAATGAGCAGCATCACTGTTATTTATAGTGTGCTGGAGCATTAATATTCCAGGAAGAGAGGTCTCCTGCAAAAGAGCTTATTACTGGGAGGCTTATTTATCATATATGCAACAGATGAGAGCTATCTTAGTCTCAATTTCGGTTTGAAATCCCTCTTCATTCATTTTCTGTATTAATAACCTTCAAGGAACAACAAATCCTGCAAAAAGCAGAGTAAATAGTGGAAATGAAACTCATCCTCATCTTTGGCACAGTGGCTGGGAGGTGAGGATTGTGTGCCCCTGACACCCAACACGCACAAGTACCCTACTTCAGTCATGGTTTAGAGGGGATAATAATACAAGCAGCAGAGTGTAGTGACTGTGACAAAATACTTTGGAGCCAAACTTTACCCTTGTGTTCTTGGACCTTTATGTTCATCTGCAAAAATGAGGACATAATAAAAAGCATTTACTTCCTAGGGTTGTTGTGGGGATTATATAAAGAATAGTACTTGGCATATGGTAAACATCATAGATGTGGTCATTATTATCATTACATGTCCACTCACTTTTGAAGGAGAGCAGAGCAGAGGTCAAAGTGCCAAGCAGCTAACGGAGCAGTCGCCCTGTCAATAATAGTCAAGGGCAAAGTATCCAGTGCAATCCTGGTCCTTTTTAAAAAACCTATATCCACTTGTTTGACAAGAATTTTAACCCAGAGATAATACCTGAGACTTTGTGTGTACACTTTAAGCCCAGAACTAAGGAACAATTCCTGGAAGTTTAAGCCTTGATTTCTTTTTCTTTTTTTAATTTTTTTAATTATTATTCAATGAATTTATCACATCTGTAGTTGCATAATGATCATCACAATCCAATTTCACAGGACTTCCATCCCACAACCCAAGCACATCCCCCCACCCCCCAAACTGTCTCCTCCAGAGACCGTAAGTTTTTCAATGTCTGTGAGTCAACATCTCTTCTGCAAAGAAGTTCAGTCTGTCCTTTTTTCAGATTCCACATGTCAGTGAAAGCATTTGATGTTGGTGTCTCATTGTATGGCTGACTTCACTTAGCATGATAATTTCTAGGTCCATCCATGTTGCTAAAAATGCCAGTATTTTGTTCCTTTTAATGGCTGAGTAATATTCCATTGTGTATATGTACCACATCTTCTTGATCCACTCCTCTGTTGATGGACATTTAGGTTGTTTCCATGTCTTATAAACCTTGATTTCAACTTCACATGTATAGCCTGTCTGAATGATGGCATTTAGTTACTCCAACTCTTTAATCACCATTATTAGCTACTGTTTATTCATTGCCTACTACGTGTGAGGACTCTATCAGGCACTTTATATATCTAGTGTTCCCAATAATCTTACGGGATAGGTGTTATGATGATGATGACAATGATGAAGATATCTCATTTTACAGGTGTTGTAACTTGTGCCAGAAAGATAAAGTGACTTGCTTAAAGCCAGTGGACTCAGAGTTTAGAATTTAAATTCAGTTCTGTGTGATTCCCAAGCCTGTTCTTTTCCCACTGCACACACTCCTGTGCACTGTGACGTGTGCACGAAGATGAAGAGTCCTAGGGGCTGGTGCTGCTGATTAGTAAACTGGTTCATGCCCACAGTGGCCTTGCTGAATTGTTCAGTGCTTCCCAGGCTCAGTACCAGCCCTACAAACCCTCCCCTCTACCTCCACCTGCATTCCAGACTCAGCATCTATGCTTCTGACGCTGGCCTGCAATGGATCCTCCACCCTACTAATGAAAACGGTTATGCGTAGTTGACATAGAGACAATCAGATCAAGCCTGCCTGTGGAAATGAAAGAAGTTAGACATCAAGCCTAGTGTTACTTCCTAGAGACATGTTATGACTTTCATGGGCCTTAAGCAATTTGGTCTTTGAGTGCCTCTTCTTCCATTAAAAAAAAAAAAAAGTTAAAAAGCATTTGACAACTTTGGTGATGTAAAAACAAGTATAATCTGTGCCGGATGTATCATTCTTTATTCCCTATATTCATTTTTTCATCATATTTTAAAAGGAATTAAAATGAAGACATTTCTGTGCACCCCTGACAGCATTAGGGGCCCCCAACACTTTGTCCCTATTGAATATGGCAGTCCTGTATATAGATAACATGAGTGAGCCATGGGGGAATCAAAATACCTCCCTCTGCTTGGTGATGCTGCCACCAAGAAATAAGCCACGGAGTGATCTAGGGACAAGTGTGTCACATCTAAACAATTTCTCTATCCTCTAAAAGTTAGGCTACCACTGCCCAGGTTGCATTGCTTGTGTTAAAAAGTCTACAGTTTGCTCACACTTTTATTTACCTCTAGATGAACCAAAAAGTAAACACTCCCAGGTACAGATAGAGAGCCACGCTCCCTATTAGCTGCCACCCCCTGCAAGTGTGGAGCTATAAATCCACATCCCTCCCACTGCAGCGGCCATTGTAGGCTGTTGGAACCATACATAAAACATGCCCCTCTGTACTGTTTTATCAGCCTCCCTGATTTACTGTGACTACAGTCTCCAAGTTAAATACCACCAGGAGCACTTGGAAATAGACTCTCTCACAGTCCCTGTCTGAAAACCATATTGCCCAAATAATGTCTGCCCGTCCATCATTTACTTCCCAATCCCTGAGTGTCATTCTGGGAGACACAGCCCTACAACTGTGCCCCATGAAACTCATATCACAGAGAAGGGGAAGCAGAAGCTCCAAAGTTAAGGCACAGCCATTTAAAAAGTGAGAGTGTTTCAAACAGGAGACTAAGCAATTGGAACAGTCAGTATCTGGCTCCCCTTTAGTGGAAATTTTACTGGCTTTCCTTAATGTAATGTTTGAATTTATCTTCCCTTTATGCGTGCCTCCTAGCAATAGGAGCAGTGATAACAAATTGAATAAATAAACCCACACTCAATGGAACCCATTAGGAAATGTCTGTATTTATGCAGAATTCTGATGATTCTCTGCGGAGGATCCAGGAGCATGGGTTTCTCATCAGTGATGGGCCACTGGAACACAAGTACCAGAAGGCAAAAAGCAATCCCCAGATACAGGTTATTGGTACCAGAGTAGGAGATGGGGGTCGAAGTGCACTGGTTTTGCAGGTGGTTGTGGGTTTGAGTACGAACTTTGCAACAACTCTAAGATGATACCTTGGAGTGCCTGACTCCTCATCTGAGAAGCGAAGCGAAATGAAGATAATGCCAATGGTGGACAATGCTGAGTTGGAATTCAATATCCATTCCCCCCCGCGCCCCCCCCCCCCCCGAGTTTGCTTAAGATACTACCTATCCAAGGGCCGGCTTCCTGGATGTGTGACCTGTCTGGTCAGACTGGGCCTCCTGCTCAGAGGATTCAATGCTTGTTTACATGCTCTGCTATCACCGTCTTGAGATCCTTAAGAGTTGTGTCTTTGAACTTATGACTTGTTAGTAAGGTCTGCTGGGACAGTTGTGAGTGGAGTGTGCACATGAGCAGAGGGGGTACTTTATATGCCACCTTGCTCACAACTTATGTGACTGAGGGTACTTCTATCCACCTTGCTGGTGAGCAGTCCCAGAGAGGCATGCCACTGAAATCACATCAAGGAGAAGATTCCTAGGGACTTCCAGAAAAGTTCTGCCTCCTGCTCCCAGAATCCCTCTTTCTGTAATAATAAGGCTGAAGCCAGTGTACAGGGAATACAGAGTCAAGAGACCCAGAAAATCACAGCTGGAGCTTCTGGACTAAGCAACCTCAGTGTTGGCCCTCCCTGTGGACTTTCAGGAATGTGAACTAACCGTATCATTGTTGCTGAAACCAGTTTAAGATGGACTGAAACTTGATGATGAAAGCATACCAGTAATTATCTGATGACTGAACGGGTCAATGTTTACAACAGTGAAAATCCAGGGATCATCCTTGGCATTGGTCAGTCTAGCACAACCTCCATGGGTTTTAAGGAGGTGGGGATCTGATAGGTGAAGAGCAAGGAAGAGGTGGTCCTGAAAGGAAGGGGCACTATGGCCTGTGCAAGGGCATGAGGCAGACAAATACAAGGGGGCAGAGAGGGTCACAGTCTGGAGATGCAGTGGTTCATGCAGGCAGAATGGGTACCACAGGGTAGGTGCCCCAGATTTTTGAGGGTCTAGGGTTTTCTTGAGGCAGTGCAGTCAGTTGCACTTGGACCCTGTGCCAGGGTGTAGCTCAGAAATGCCAGGGTGGTGAAGAGATCCATGGTCATGCAGTCATGGTAAGATCTTTGGAGCTTTCTTATCAACTCATTCAGTTCTGGTGTTTAACCATCTGAGTTTGGAACCTCACTAATGGTATATCCTGGGCAAGTTATTCTCTCCTGTGTGACCTGAAGGCAGAAGGCAAGTATTAGTGGTTTCTACATCTCCCTTTCTTATGAGGATCATGGGGTCACCTAGTGTTTGGCACTTGGCAAGAATTACTTGGATGATCATTACTGCCATTAATAGTCCTTTAATTGCCTTACATGGTTTCTTGCAGGGGAGATTATTTTGGGGTTCCCCTCCCCCCATCTTTAAATGTCTGGAGACTGCCATCAGCAATTGCAAACCCCTCTTTTGCCTCCTTGGCACCTTTTGCAGTGGCCTCTGAGCAGCAGGATAAATGCTTTCTGGGCCCTAGACTCAGTGTGCCTGTTTCTGCCTCCCTGATATTTAGGCTGGAGGAGGATGCTGAAGAAGCTTTTTGGACCACATTCAAGGACAGCCAGGCAACCTCTCTGGCCGTACCCAGTAGTCATAGGAATGCCCTGAGTGACCTGGATCCTGGCCCCTTTAGAACTTAAAGAAGAGAAGCTAAACCTCATGCAAGAAATACTTATGTGGCTGATTTCACTTGATTTATACAAATTTCTCAAATGAATGACACATATTTACCACATCTTGTGCAGTGGTATCCAACTTGGTGATCTGTTTACCCAGCCATATCTGGCCACATTTTGTGTTACCTTCACAGACCCCTTACCTTTTGACCATAGAAATCTGGTATGACCCTGTTAGGTACAGCATATTTTCTTTAGTTTGCTCACTGGAATATTTCTGTAATACCTATTACGTGTCAGGTACAATTTGGTGAATTGTCTTATATAGTTGTCTATGTTCTATATATTATGTATGATATATGTGTGATGATGTTACACATATCACATATATACATTTTGTAATTTCAAATAATTAAAATAACACTTCAGAGGAAATAGGCAATTTAAGCAACAAATTTCCCCTAAAAATTTTCCTTTAAAACTTCAACCAAGAATAGTATACTTAGGAATTCAGTTGATTTCTGGCCTCTGGATTAGTTTAATCCTTCTTGTTATAGGAATGTACCTTCATTCAGCACATCATTACCACTAATATTGACAGCCTGCTTTTTAAAAATAAACAAATTAGGAGAAGCTGGAAATATTTTAAGCCACTGTGTCCCAAATTTTCCATGAATCTTTATTATCATGACATAATAAAGACAATAAAAACTTTTGGCTGTAGTTCAATACCAGAAGATGATTCTGTCTGCAGAACGTCTGACATAGACAAAATTTTACAAGTTCTTTTTTAGTGAATATACAGAAGAAAGTAACCTCTACCTCTGGGGACAAAAATCCTATATCTAATCGATTCTTTGAAACACAGAGTACACACATAGCCAACAAACACATAGAACCCACCAATGTTATTGGCAAGATTATGGGGATGGGGGAGATTGCTTGCAGTTGTTATATTAATTAATGGACAAAATGATTCATCTATCACACCATCTCTCAGTTGGGCTGCCAGGGCTTTTTCAGCTTGGCCATGTGTTGGGATAGAACTCGGAAGCTGACCCCCATTGGTTCCCCTGTAGAGCAGATCTTGGAGAGGAAGGTCTGGCCAGGCTGAATTTCAGCTTCTCACATGGCTAATTCTCCATCACACTTAGGCTTGGGATGGAAGTGGCCCAGGATTGCCATCCCCCATGTGGATATGGCTAAGGCTGGGGGTAACGACCAGGCTTGGCTGGAGCCTGTGGAAGCCATCCATTAATAAGAATGGGTGGGACCCAACAGAGAGGCAGAGCTAGGGTGGCATTTTGAGCTCCATTTGCAGTTGTCTTGCTTTATACATCACGTAATTTGCATGTGCCACTAGCTCCATACTAGATACAACGTAGCCTCCAATACTGTCAGTTTGGCTTGCAAAATCCTAGCAGAGTGAAGTTTGGCATAAGTTTCCCTTTGGTACATTTCTGAGGGCCGAACTCAGACAAGATGGATAAAAACCTTCTGGTAACTGCTGAGACATAGATCATAACACAGTTTGAATACATTTTATAAAAAATGGATGCTTCTCATAGGTCCAGCTATTATCTATGAGCAAGTGACACCTTTGTTGCTTTTCTATGGGCCCTTGTTTCCTAATGGTGGTGAAAATCATTCTGTCAACTGATGCAAGTCAAAGATGAAGATGAAGACAAGAATAGAAAAAAAATGCAAATGCATTATGTTCATTTTCACAATCAAACCATTAATGTGCATAAAGTGTTTGATAAAATAAACCTCCCATTGTTTTTATTTTTATTTTTTGTCTTTTCTAGGGCTGCACCCACGGCATATGGAGGTTCCCAGGCTAGGGGTCTAATGGGAGCTGTAGCTGCCGGCCTACTCCAGAGCCACAGCAACTCGGGATCCAAGCCGCATCTGTGACCTATACCACAGCTCGCGGCAACGCCAGATCCTTAACCCACTGAGCAAGGCCAGGGATAGAACCTGAAATCTCATGGTTCCTAGTTGGATTCATTAACCACTGAGCCATGATGGGAACTCCCTTCCCATTGTTTTTAGAAGTCAGTGAAAATCACATTATCCTTCTTTGTGTTTTTCCTATTCCATTTTATGGATGTGCTAAAAAGCAACCAGATGCCAGGAAGGTAGTTTAACTTAAAGAGGAAAGATTCATCAGGCCCCTGTTGTGTTGTGGGCACAGTCTTCTCACCAGAGTGCCCTGTTTTCCGTACATCCTTCCTCCCTCCCAACACTGGAGGCCAATAGGTTTATTTCTCCTTCTAGTCCTGCTGATGGGATGAACTGACAATCACCTTTCTGCATTCTCAACTGTCCCTCCACCATGACTACTCCATGGGGATACAACCAGATACTCTCATCAGGCAGGCTCCACCCACCCAGGAATGGAAAAGTAGACAACCGTGGACAACTAAGTTGTTTCTCTAAAGAGGTGGTAGAGCATGGGGTAAAAAAAGGTCATATGGTGGGGCCTGTTCTATCAGAAGGGAAAGATCAAGGTCATGGCCATGGCCATGAAAGAAACATTCTTCGAGATGAAATTAGGCTCTCACTTTAAGAAAACAAATTAATGTTTTCCTGTGTATCTTAGTTGTAGCTCCCCTAGGTAGAGAACCTGGTCTGGGATTGGAGAGCTCCTATTCATCAATGTTGAGGGCCCATCACAATCTATCTTCCTCCAGAGCTTGCAACACCCAAAAAAGGAAACCCCAACAAAGACTGTTGAAACACCAAGATATTATTCAAGTTGCAAGTCAGAGGAAGGGCCTGAGAACCTACACCTCTTTTGGAGGAGGGGTGGAGATTTCTGGGGGAAGGGGCTAGGCATTATGTTCATTTCACAATACCCAGGGGTTATCTGGGGTGATGGAGGTGCTAGGAGCCAGGAGAGGGGTGAGGGACTCTGTTCCATGGGGGTCTGTGCTTAGGTGGTTCTTTTCATTAGTGCCACAAGAAGACAGCTATGGGAGCTGCCACTGTTGGTTGTTTCTTCTTCCACCAAGGCACCTCCACTCTCCAGTTATGCTTATTTCTACCTCAAACCAATTTTGGATGGAGGCAGTGGGACGGATGCCGGCATCCTGGAGGGCACTAGGAAAAAAACTCCAGAAGCTAAAAACACGATGCTGCTAATTCTTTGTTATGTATTCAGGTTAGTGAAGTCTCCTCTAAAAGTGACTTTTATGACTCAAGCTATAATCACCTTGACCACCAATTAAGGGCAACCCAAGATACACCTTTTCCTAAATTTCTTTGAAACAAAAATCTTTTAAAAACCATCCAAACTTAAAGGTGGGAGGGCATGTGGAACATTTGAATCAAGAGCCATGGCAGAGAAAGTTAAGACTAAGACCTAACAGTGTGGTGAGAATACACAGCCCAACATGGTGAGGAGGCCAAGATGCTCAAGATTTTTATGCTGGAATTGTTGCAAAAACGCAAACAGCAATGATGTGGATTCATTGAGTGCTTACAAGGTGGCAGGCCCTGTCCTAAGTGCTTACCATGTAATAACTCACTTAACAAGCAAATGTTTGACAATCAAGTTCAGACAAAAAAAGAAAAATCCCTGATGATTCCCTCAAAAGGCATATTAAAATGCCAATGCTTGGAGTTTCCCATGGTGGCTCAGTGGTAATGAACCAAACTAGTATCCATGAGGATGTGGGTTCGATCCCTGGCCTCATTAAGTCAGCTAAGGATCTGGTGTTGCCTCGAGCTGCAGTGTAGTTTGCAGACTTGGCTCAGATCCCACATGGCTGTAGCTGTGGCTGTGGCCGTCAGCAGCAGCTCTGATTCAACCCCTAGCCTGAGAAACTTCCATATGCCACAGGTGTGGCCCTAGAAAGACAAAAAGCAAAAAAAAAAGAAAACTAAAACAAAAAACGAAACAAAACAAAACTCCAATGCTCTTCTTCCTTGATACAGTTAATTATTCACTAATCATTGATTGCACCCTCAGACACCAGTGTGGCAGGGCCATCTCTACTCGATTTTCTTAATGATGAATTTCGCATCAAAGGGTCCCAGTATTTTCTTAATGATGAATTTCGCATCAAAGGGTCCCAGCATCGTAATGCAGAAGTGGGAACCAGCCTTCTCATGGTAAAGATTTAGGTTGAAATATGACCCAGTCATTTGAACCGCATGAGTTGAGGCAGCATTATCTAAACAAGTGAACTATTCTTTTAACCAAAATTCATTTCACTACCCTTTTCTATTTACAACTCATTATTTCTTTCTTCCTTTTTTTTTTTTGTCTTTTTGCCATTTCTTGGGCTGCTCTCGTGGCATATGGAAGTTCCCAGGCTAGGGGTCGAATCGGAGCTGTAGCCACCGGCCTACGCCACAGCCACAGCAACTCGGGATCCGAGCCGCATCTGCAACCTACATGGCAACACCTGATCCTTAACCCACTGAGAAAGGCCAGGGACCGAACCCGCAACCTCATGGTTCCTAGTCGGATTCATTAACCACTGTGCCACAACGGGAACTCCAACAACTCATTATTATTATTATTTAAAAAAATGTGTTATTATACAAAACATAAAAGTCATTAATTACAATCAAATTAGGCTCTGTGGGTCTGGAAATTTTAACAGATAACATATAGGAATGGCAGGGTAATGAGTCGAGTTATAGTTCTCTATCTTTCTGGAAAGAAGAAGCCAAACAATTTGGGGGGAATGTCAGAACCAGAAATCAAGTGAATCTATGTCGTAAGCGCTCTGAAATTTTGTTTGCCAGCTAGTCACCATGTGGAGGAAAAACAGGTAGCAAGAAGGCATAAAGGATCTCATTTCAAAGCTCCCTAAAACTTCCAATTCCACCCTAAACCTTGACCCTCAGCAGAGTAGGAAGTAGGAAGAGAATGCAGGGAGATAGTCATGTCATAAAACTATGACCTTGAAGGAGAAAGTGGAATCCTTTCTTCTGGCTGCTAGGAAGCAGGTGCTTCCCCCAGGGGATGGATTCTGTCCAATCCTCAATTTAGAAGTCATCCTCAACTCAGTATTACAGGACAGGCTAGAACAATGAAGAAGCCATGGGTACCAGGCTCACAACCTGCAGGCACACTCTCTCTGCCCCGTGTATTTGGGATTGGATTTTACCGGTCACTGAGTTCTTACAGCCTTCCAGGGTAGCTGATGATATATTGGAAATTGCAGGGTTGAACGTTAACTCTGATCCTGTACTACCATCCCAAACCCCACCCCCCTGTTTTGTGAAGCAGGACAAAATCGATGGAAACGTTTTAGACTTTTTGTGTAATTCTTCACTTTCTTCCAGGCATTATTCAAACTTCACTGAATCAGGGTTCTTTTAGACAATCTCCCCCAGCCACCAAGCATACAACAGTCCCAATTTCTCTGTCTAAAATGACAGATGGAGGAGTTCCCATCGTGGTTCAGTGGTTAACAAACCCAACTAGCATCCATGAGGACACAGGTTTGATCCCTGGCCTTGCTCAGCGGGTCAAGGATCCGGCATTGCCATAAGCAGTGGTGTAGGTCTCAGAGGAGGCTGGGATCCCGTGTTGCCATGGCTGTGGTGTAGGCCTGTGGCTACAGCTCCAATTGGACCCCTAGCCTTGGGTGTAGCCCTAAAAAGATAAAAAATAAAATAAAATAACAGATGGATTCTAAGATCTATTTACTGGACAGATAACTTGCCTAATGTGGACAAGAAATGTAAACAATAACCATAATAACCCCGAGGGCATCATTAATGGCAGGGATGTAAATTGCTTTGCTTTTGAAATTCCAAATTGTTAGTAGCAATGAAATCAATTGCATGACTATCGGCAATAGCTGGCCCCACATTATGTTCCCCAACTTTTCCCCTGCCTGGGGATCCTGGGGGAGGGACTTTTCTCCAAAGTCAGTGATGTTATAATTGGAACAAATGTGGCAACCAGAGAGTTTCTCTGCTTCGATGATGCTAAGTGTGATGGATGTGTCTCAAATGCAGCTCCAGATAACATATTGGCAAGTAAATTAAATGACTTCTTTGTTACCAAGACAATTCCAGTTTTTATTGGCGTTACACTGGAGACAATCTTATTTATTAGGAGTTGATTCACAAGAGGAATTCATTCTACTTCCTAACTTTGTACTGGGACATTATTTATGAAATAACTAATGGGGCTGGGGAGGCACCTCAATGCTGTCAGTTGGCCACACTTGAACCCAGGGGTTTGGGACAGTCTACTTTCAACACAAACCATCAGCCACGTGCTATTGAGCTGTGGGCATTCGCTGCCTCCTACCACAAACATGCACACTGCCCCATCTGGATGAGCACCCACTCTTTGCTAAGATGACCAGGGCCATGTGTGACAAACTTCTTCAGGATGACTCGTTCTGGGGACAGGACGTGCACCCAGCACACCTGCCTCCACATCCCTGTGATTTCTGGCGTTCCTGGCACGCGGTGTGAGCCAGGAGACAGGGTCCATCCTCGCTCTGTCACCCCAGGGCCAGGTCATTGCACCCCCCCGCCCCTGCCCCGGGTTGCTGCCTGCATCTTGGGTGTTGTGATGATCGGGGAGAAAACAGGGTGGGGCACGTTGGACAATACAAACTGCTGCCTAGATGTAATTTGTTAACAGGATGTGTAACAGTCTTATCCGATATAAGCACTATTGCTGGCGCAGGACAGGCTCTGGAAGAGAAAGGAAGCTGATAGTTAAAGACAACCAAATCATGCCTTGCTTCGGTTAAAAAAAAAAAAAGTTCTAGGAGTTCCGTTTGTGGCTCAGTGGTTAACAAACCCAACTAACATCCACGAGGAAGCGGATTCAACCTTGTCCTCACTCAGTGGGTTAAGGATCCCATGTTGCCATGAGCTGTGGTGTAGGTCTCAGAGGTGGCTCGGATCCAGCGTTGCTGTGACTGTGGCCTGGGCCGGTGGCTTACAGCTCTGATTGGACCCCTAGCAGGGGAACCTCCATATGCTGTGGGTGTGGCCCTAAAAAGACAAAAAGAAAAAAATGTTTCAGAGTTCCCATTGTGGGTCAGCAGGTTAAGGACCCCGCATATTGTCCGTGAGGTTGCAGGTTCCATCTCAGGCCTCACTCAGTGGGATAAGGATCTGGCATTGCCCTTGAGCTGTGACATAGGTCACAGATGTGGTTCGATTTGAACTCTAGCCTGGGAACTTCCATGTGCTGCAGGTGTGGCTGTGAAAAGAAGAAAAAAAAAAGCCTCATTTATCGCTATAGAAAAAAACAAATGGAAATTAGGAGCATATGTGACTTAGAGGTGAGCCTGTTACTCTCAGAAATAGTCCTGGCTTAGGTCACCATCACTCGTGTAACAGGAGTAAGAGGGGTTACGAACACTGAGGTTTTATTGTTGATTTCCTTGCTTTGTTTCTCTCTGCCTGATTATTCCACCAGAGGAATTATGTGGGTTATCAGAAAGAAAGAGGAAAGAGACAATACCACTACGGAACAGGTGGTTAGTAAGCCAGACCTGTGATGCTTGAGAGGACTAGCATTTAGGAAGATACACATGAGGATTGACTGGGTAAAAAAGATTTTACTGACAAGCCAGTTAGATGCTGCTCAGGAGTGGCACTGTCTTTTGCCCGGATGTCAAACTTTATTTTTGATGACAATTTTATGGTCTTTTCCAAAATTAAAATAAGAGTAAAAATAATTACATGAATGTCTACACAGATGTGTTGGGGTTGTTTTAAGTCCTTGGCATAATCGGATTAAGCCACATGAACACATAACTCCAGAGCTAAAGGCCACTGTCATTCCAGGAAAGAGACCAGCATTAGCACATAAATTAATTCCGGGTAAACCAGAGAGCAAGGAGTTAAGGCTTTGATCCAAGACTTATGATTTTCAAATCATCTCCCAGTTAAATTAAAGAGACAGTTCCTGGAGCCAATCACTGGAAACCGGGGAATACGTTTGTATCCCCGTCATTACAGCTAAGTGTCCCAGGGAAGAAAATGTGCACTTGAAGTTGCCGACCTGCCAAGTGAGGAAGAGCACCTTGTATGAGCGTGGGGAGAACTGGCACTCACTTGGAAAGAGTCTGCCATCTTCTCCTCTTTTGTGCCCTTGGATGAAAGACCCCAATACCTTTGCTCAGCATGCTGTTGCCTTTCCCACATTGCAAACACGGCTGTTAGGTCTATCAATCATGCAGAGGTGCCACGAGGCTTAATTTATTAGTTAATGTTTGTGTTACACTCCACAGCTCTTAGATGGAAGGTGTTATAGAAATGAAAAACAGCCATAGATTCCCTAAACCTCTGCCTCCTCAAATAGCTCTCGAGAAAGTTTTCACGGCTTCAGCACAAATGGATAATTCTGACTAAGTCTTCTTTGGACTACACATTGTTTTCTCTCCCTTTCAGTACAGCCTCTCTGTGCAGGGTACGCACTGGTGGCTGTTTTTCCATCTTGTCCTTGGAACGGTCACTGCGGATGCTGCTCCCCTGTGTGTGTGCACTGCAATTTTTCACAGGTCCACCTTTTCCTTACTACATCTGCCCTCTTCATTTTTTATTCCAAGAAGCTGTTATAATTTGACTTTTCTTTTGATGCTTAATTTTATACATGGTCATGTTACCGCTAACCTAAGAGCTTGGTGTTTTAAAATTTGCTAGAAAAAAATCATTTAAGTTATTTGCTGAATTGCAAAAGCGATATTGCTAAAGGAGATTATTTCTGTCCATAATTATTTTGAAATTCCAGCAAGTGCCCTACAGCAAATGGATGTTTATTTCTATAGAAATTCCATATTTCCAATATGTATACACTTAAGTTTCTCTTCAAATGCAGCTGGAGAAAGAAAATAAATAATGATATTAACATATTGTATTCAAATTTTCCCTCTTCCCATATGTCTACTTCTGCTCTTATTTTGAGAGTATTTTTTTTTCTGCACATATTATTCTTCAATCCTATTGTTTGTGGTTATGGGAATGTCTAAAAATGTACCAGGGATGTGTTTTAATCAAGTATAGTAAGATGACAGACACAGAGAAAACTGACTTTGAAAGAAGAGTTGATTACTTATAGTTCCAGAGAGGAAGGGGCAGGCTATGCCTTGCAGGGCCACAGGGGGAAGCACCTGAGTGATTCAGGAAGCAGGAATGATGAGAAAGCACGGCCCAAGGCCTCTGCTGTGGTTTTCCACAGGAAGGAATGGATGAAGCAGGGTAGGCAAGTTTGAGAGAGTTTAGGATTGGACAGGTTGAATAATTTTGGCAGGCTCTGGGCTATGGGAGGGGGGTCTCTAGTCATCCAGTAAAAAGAAAAATAAATAAATAATTAATTAATTTAAAAATTTTTAAATTAGGGGGAGAAAAAAGCTTGGCCACAAAGATCTCTCACTATTTAGTGATAAAATACATGTTTTAGTAAAAAGAAGAAAAGTTGTGAAAATAATCATGAAAATAGCTATCAGTGATGAACACATTTTAAGTTTGGCAGTTTGTGAAAGAGTACATATACTGTTTCATTTAAACGATTAAACTGTAAGAGCGCTAATACAAAAAGAAAATGTTAAGGTACCTTCTTGTCGTTATTTGTTTGTTGTGTTATAATGAAGAATCTAGAAGTAAGGTTTGTGAGAGGTTGATCCAAGGGGCTTTGAAAGAGGTAAATCAGCATTTTCTTCCTTCTTAGCAGAGATGAGTCGGCCTCTCAACACTCATTTGGGGTGTTGTAAAGCTGCTCACTTAAGTGCATAACAGCCATGTTGGCATTAATTGGCCATTTGAATTAATTCTAGCATGGTTTGGAAGCTCAGCTCTAATACATAGCTCTAATTGAAAATCTCTCCATCTATAATGTCCTCAGTTTGTGGATAAGGGTTTTTATACTGGCATCACACAGGCAGTTGTTAACTGGCCCAGGGACCACCACTCTCCACATCATACCCTTGACTGGAATTGCCTTGTCTGAGCAAGGATGCAACCTCAGAATCTCTGAATACAGCATTCTAGGAATTCATAATCAATTTTCCTAGGCTGCATGAGATATAAAACATACTTAATGTATTTGCCATCTCTATACAAAAGAATGAAGATCTTGTCTATGGTTATAATTAATTTTTAGAGAGTTGTCCATTAAAAGGTAACAAACATTATTGTTTATTGGTTAAAAATTAAATATGTAATTTAATCTTAATATGTTTATAATATAAATTAATATTTATATTAAAATTAAGTTAGAATCTTTGACTTACAAAATGTGCTCTATAGGCTCCTGTTAACCCAGCCATGTAGCTTCAGATGGTCATCTATTACTTTGGATTGCACATACCCACCCCACACCTGTGCTACTTTTCTCTGATATCAGGACAATTCTTTCCTGCACAGAATTGATTCCTTGTGTGTGGTAGGGTTGGAGCTGCTGTTGCCAGGCTTGCCTTCCTTGCCCCCCTTGCCCCCATCCTCAACTTCCTTATGCCTCACCCCAGGCTTTACAGTAGAAGGCACCTGATTCTGGTTGGTAACACCATCCCTGCATTCACAGTAACTGCTTGTAGGCTGAACCAATCACAGTCCTTCCTAGGACTCTTATGCTGGAGCAACAGGGGAGACTGTTTCTGCTGGAAATGACAGGCCAGAAGGGTATAAGCAAAGGGCTGATGGTAACCAACTTCCCATCACGTGGAAGATACCACAGGAGCTCAGTCAAGAGATAGAGGCAGAGACCTTGGATCAGTCTTTGATCAGTATAGATCAGACCTTGGATACAGTATATTTGGTATCAGAAACAGTTCTTCCTAGGTACAAGAGCCAATAAATTAATTTTTTTTGTCCCATTAGGCTAATTTAAGTTGAAATTGCAACCAACAAAACTCACTAATACAAAAGCAGTTTTTAAACATCAAAGGGATATTTTTACTTGATAGTGCTATTTTCTGGTGTTCCAACTGTTAGACATGTGCTTCATATTGAAGAGATATTTAATTTAAATAACTTTTACTGAGCTTACTATGTGCTAAGTGTACACTTTCTGTGTAAGGAATCATTTAACTCTCATGAAATCATTTGAGGTGGGTATTGCTGGCATTAGTACCCAGATGCAGAGACAGGGATGCTAAGTAGCTAAGAAATTGTTGAAGGTCACAGAGCCTAGAAGTGGTAGCTTTGGGATTTGCATCAGGTAGACTGGCTCGAGTCTGTGCTTTTAGCCACTACACTGATACTTAGAGGCTGGTTCTCCCCACCAGGGAGAATGTCTTTCATAATTATTTCTAATAACAAAAGGCAACAAGGTAAAGGTTCGCTTCTCCTTTCTTCACCTCCTATGCCTCCCTGGCCCTTTGGTCCTGTTCTCACCTTCAAAGGTGAGCAAGAGAGCATACTTACCCTTAAATGAGAATCTGAGAATTACTGCCCTTTAGACTTGGGAATAATATTTCAGAAGAAATGTTACTCATGAGCATCCATCTAAATCTGCCCAATAACTCCTCCCTGAAAATGTCTATCTTTTTTCAGAAGTATGTAAGTTGACTGAAAGACATTCTTAAACCACTGGCCAAATTTCACTCAAAAATACCTAGGTAAGGAGTTCCTGTCGTGGCTCAGTGGTTAATGAATCCAACTGGGAACCATGAGGTTGCGGGTTCAATCCCTGGCCTCACTCGGTGGGTTAAGGATCTGGCGTTGCAGTGAGCTGTGGTGTAGGTTGCAGATGTGGCTCAGATCTGGAGTTGCTGTGGCTCTGGCATAGGCCAGCAGCTATAGCTCCATTTAGACCCCTAGCCTGGGAACCTCCATATGCCTCAGGAGCGGCCCTAGAAAAGGCAAAAAGACAAAAAAAAAAAAAAAAACCACAGGTGAACTGTAGTATACAACATAAGGTAAATATATTTAAAAGAGCCAAATGTTATGAGATGAGATTGGAATCCAAGGGAGGAAAGTCTGCTCTGCTTAAGTGGGTTATGCCACCATCTTTGCTAATAACCCAGGAAGATTCTCCTGGAAGCTCGAGTTCTTGCTGCTCTCTGTCCAGTCCCTGGAGAACTGGCAAATCCCTCTTTGAAGCTCTTAGTTACTTGATTAGCTGCGGAAACCCTGCAATTGCCACAGCTGCTGCTATTTTAGCTCCTTGAATTTATGAGCACCCGGGCATCTCCCTTGCATCTGCTTTGGCTGCTGCTTTAGAAAGAAGCAGTGTCTTGGGAGGTGCAGGAGTGGGTGGTGGTGGATGCAACCCAAACCGCTCTGAGGGCAGCTGAGAAAAAGAGCAACTCTTTACTTGCTGATTGGAATAGGAGCAATATTAACTGTGTCTATCTTTCTTCTGAGGAATACCAAGTGTTTTTAAAAAGAGAAGCCTGACTCATCACGTGGAAGCACAGGACACACACTGAAATAGTGGCATGGTTCTGCAGTGGGGTGACACTGGGTTTTGGTTTTCAAATAGAAAGGTCATCTATGGAGAGGATATGCTTACTTTCTCTCTAAAAGACCCTGCCAGCTAAGGGAGACCTTCCTGTCAGATGATAGCTAGGTGAACTGAGGAGATGGAGAGCAGGCAGAGAGGGGAGGTGGACTTGCAAAGACGTGGTACTGTTTCTGTAAGCATTTCTCCTCCCTTAGTGGAAACCAACATATCCTTTGGTCTCCTCAAGGTCTAGATCAAATTGAGATTAGTTAAGGAGCAAGCTCTTTAGACATCTTTATAAGTCCTCAATCCTACTTGGGATTTGGTGTGGGAAAGCTGTTCCCCACGTCTGCCTGGCTTGGCCTCACTTCATGTTGTCCCCACTTCAGAGGAAGGTCAATTGCTGAGAAGGTTCATTCAGGACAACAGGAGACCTGTTGAATCAGGTGCTGGGGATCTTGACATTCCCCACCATTAGGCTCACCAGCTCTTTAGGCACAAGTGACCAGAGGTACCAGCTGAAGCACCACAGAGTGAAACTGCTGCTCTCCCCACCTGAGCTGATCTGCAAAGACTGGACCATCTATCTCTGCTTCTACACACAATTTCTTCCTCAGAGGACAGAGGGAAAGGAAACATCTTCCTACCAAAATGGATTCTGGTCAGCTCCAAGTGAGTCTGCACACCTCCTTCAAATATCAATGACTTAATAAGTCATTGCTGAATGATACACTTCTAGTAAGAATAATTAAATGCTATGTTTTAACATTTTTGTAAGAAATTATCTGAAAGTAAAAGGAGAAAAAAAGAATTATTTAGGTCTGTGTTGCTCAAATTTTAAGAAGCACCAACTTTCTGAGCAGACAAGAAACTTTTAGAGCCCAGAAATAGAAATTGGATACACAGAAGCTACACAGTGGAACAAGCTCCTGCCCTGTGGTTTCAAATCCAGGCGTATGACTTCTGCCCTTGTGTAGGATATCACGTCTCGGACTAACACTCTCTCTGAGAGTGACTAGAAAGGCCATATCAAATATAATCAATTTATAAATTCTGTTAAGAGGCCTAAGAGGGCTGCTGATGCCCATGCATCCCAACTAGATGGGCCTATATTTTGAAGAGGGTAGAATCAGAGATGGAGCTGTGGATCTCCAGCTTCTGTTCATCTGGGACATTTGCAAATTTTGGATGTAGAGTAACAGCCTAAGAATCTGGACTTTGGAAAGAGGGCTGTTATTGGAGGTGGAGAAACCAGCTGAGCTCTTGATAATCTTTTTTTTTTTTTTGTCTTCTAGGGCCACACCCGCAGCAAATGGAGGTTTCCAGGCTAGGGGTCTAATCAGAGCTGTAGCCACTGGCCTACACTTCAGCCACAGCAACTCGGGATCGAGCTGTGTCTGTGACCTACACCCCAGCTCACGGCAATGCCGGATCCTTAACCCACTGAGGCCAGGGATTGATCCCGCAACCTCATGGTTACTAGTTGGGTTCGTTAACCACTGAGCCACAACAGGAACTCCATTGACAATCTTGATGGTTCAAAAGACCGTGGCAGTTAGTAGAGGGTAGCAAGTGACTAGCCCTGAGTATAAGCATTCTTCGGGCATCTATTACTGTATTTCATAAAAAGAATGGAGAGTGGAGATCAATCCTGTAAGGTCAGATAAGAAAGCATCTCCAGAAAGTGTTGCTCAGGGTGAAGAACAGCTTTCTTTAGCAAAGAGGGAATATTCCAGATAATTTAAATAAGTGATACCTGAACAACTAGAGAAGTTAAACTAGTGAACCATGGGTAATCGTGAGTCAAATCCATTTCACCTGCCTTTACTAATCAAGGTCATTTAAGACTTGCAGGTTCTCCAAGTGTATGTAGCCTAAACAAGACATTTGCTCAGGTTGTTTTCTAGGAACTTGGAGTCTCAGCTGCCTCTAGCTCAAGCTGAGCTACGTTAAGACTGGACCAAGAGCCAACCCTCCAACTGGGCATGCGCCAGTATCCTCTCAGTGACCTTTTGATGTCAGAGGGCTGAAACTCCACCCCCAGGTCATCTAAGTGCCTCCCCGCTTGAACCCACTGAGGCCAGTAGTTAGCTACCCTGCGCAGAACCAGGATTGCAGTAAGTACCTTTTTCCAATCACCTTTCCCCAGGGCCCCCACGCCTGAGACGGCCAAGCTTCCTTAATTCCTTATCCTCTAAATACCCCGACCCTTGCCTTCAGGGAGGTGGGTTGGTTGTTTGATCCTCTTTTTGTTTGGCTGCCTTGCAAATTAAAGCCCTCTCTTTGCCGCAAACCTCAGCATCTCAGCATTTCAGCTTCCAACATCGGGCAAAACAAATCTGTAAGGTAATGCTACCTTAAAGTATTAATTAAAATTTTGTTGTAAAAGTGAAAAGAAAAAAGAGTTCCCATCGTGGCTTAGCAGTTAATGAACCCAGCTAATATCCATGAGGACAGGGTTCCATCCCTGGCCTCGCTCAGTGGATTAAGGATGCAGGGTTGTGGTGAGCTGAGGTGTAGGTTGCTGTGGCTTGGATTCAGCCTGGCTGTGGCATAGGCCAACAGCTACGGCTTCCATTCAACCCCTAGCCTGGGAACCTCCACATGCTTCGGATGTGGCCCTAAAAAGACAAAAAAAGGAAAGAAAAGAAAAGAAAAGAAAAAACTATTTATATATATATATATATCACCAATACTTGTACATTTCTAGTAATACATAGCCATTTCTGTTTAATTAATATAGTTAACATAAATAATACTTCTACCATGCTCAAAACAATCTTTTTGAGGTTTAAAGGTTTCCTTTGGTATCCTCATTCATTAGTTTAGGAGGCAAAGAAAGGGTTTGATAGGCAGAATCTGATCCTGTTTGGATTATCAGCAGCTCCAAATTGATGGATTGCAAATTGTATTGCAGTTATGTGGCACATTAGGCCACTTTTAGACTGCAGGTTCTTGAAGAATATAGCTATCCTGTGTGTATCATGTACACAGGACACCACCAACACTATTTCTCATGAATATCTTTTTTTTTCTTCTTTTAAATTCATGCCTCTATCAGGATTGCAGCTCAGGCCTATCTATCCACTTGGTGTGTGCTTACACTTACAAGCTCTCCAAGATAACATACTAGAAATGTTTTTGCATTTCTCTATTAGGTAACTTTTGTCTGACATGAGCATTTATAAGAATAGTTGTCATCTTTAGATGTTGTTAGTGATTTAACTTCAAAAAGATTTTCTATTATTTCTCTATCAAGCTCGTGGTTTGTATTGACTAGTATTAAGACTGAAGATGAACTCTGAATCTGTTTTTTCCTTCCAACTAACCAAACACAAAATAACTGATATTATAACTAGATTATAACTATTTTAGGTATCTGAGATTTCAAATTTTTTTTGAGTAATCTAACAAATTTAAGCTAACAAAATATATACTACTAAAACATTGCTTTTCTCTGCCTACCCATTGGGAATCTGCATGAGATTTTGATTTTTTTTTTGAAAAGTGTTGTACACATAAACTGCATCAATTGTTTTTTAAATGTCTAATTTCCTTTTTAAAAAATTGTGGTAAGAACACTTAACGTGAGATCTATCTGCTTAACAAATTTAAGTGCCCAGTACAATAATTTTCTTCTATTTTAAGGCTGATTAATATTTCATTGTATGTATATACCATATTTTCTTTAACCATTCATCTGTCAATAGACATTTGGGTTGTTTCCTCATCTTGGCTATTGTGATTAGTGCTACAATGAAGATAAGAGTACTAATACCTCTTCAAGATCCTGACAGCAATTTTTTGTGGATATATATCCAATAGTGGGATTTGCTGGATCATAGAGTAATTCTATTTTTGACTTTTTTTTTTTTTAGAAAAATTCTTTTTGCCTTTTTTAGGGCCATACTCATGGCATATGGAGGTTCCCAGGCTAGGAGTCTAATCAGAGCTGTAGCTGCTAGCCTATACCACAGCCACAGCAACGTGGGATCTGAGCCACGTCGGTTTTGATTTGATTTTTCCTGATGAATAGTGATGAAGAGCATTTTTTTCATATACCTGTGGTCACTTGTATGTTTTCTTTGGAAATATATCTATTTAAGGCTTCATTTTTAAAATCGAGATAGTAAATTTTTTGTTTGAGTTGTATGATTTCCTTAGATATTTCGGAAATTAACACCTTAGCAGATACATGGTTTACAAATATTTTATCTTATTTTGTAGAGTGCCTTTTCCCTCTGCTGACTGTTTTCTTTTTTTTTTTTTTTGTCTTTTCTAGGGTCCCTCCCGAGGCATATGGAGGTTCCCAGGCTAGGCGTCTAAATCAGAGCTGTAGCTGCTGGCCTACACCAGAGCCACAGCAATGCAGGATCCGAGCCATGTCTGCAACCTACACCACAGCTTACGGCAACACCAGATCCTTAACCCACTGAGCAAGGCCAGGGATCAAACCTGCAACCTCATGGTTCCTAGTTGGATTTGTTAACCACTGAGCCACGACAGGAACTCCCTGACTGTTTCTTTTGCTGTACGAAATCTTTAGTTGGATGTAGACACAATTGTTTATTTTTTGCTTTGTTCCCATTGCTTTTGGTGTCATATCCATGAAATCATTTCCAGTACCATACCAATGTCACAAAGCTTTTCTCCTGTGTTTTCTTCCAGGATTTTTACATTTTCAGCTCTCTTGTTTAAGTCTTTAACCCATTTTGAGTTGATTTTTTGTATGGTATACGATATAATTCCAACTTCATTCTACTACATATGGCTGTTCAGTTTCCCCAACACCAAGTAGTTGAAGAGACTATCTTTTCCCCATTGTGTATTCTTGGCACCCTTGTGGAAAATGGGTTGATTGTGTATGCATGGATTTATTTGTGGGCTCTCTGTTGTGTTCCATTTGGTTATGTGTCTTTTTTTTTTTTAAGTATAGTTGATTTACAACATTGTGCCAGTTCATGCTGTACAGCAAAGTGAACCAGTCATAGATACATATATATGTATGTATATATTCCCTTTTTACATTTTTTAAAGTTTTATTGAAGTATAGTTGATTTACAGTGTTGTGATAATTTTGTTGTACAACAAAGTGATTCAGTTATACATGTACACACATTTAAGATTCTTTTCCCACATAGATTATCACAGAATATGGGGTAGAGTTCTTTGTGCTATACAGCGGGAACCCATTGGCCAGTCATTCCATATACCTCAGTGTGTATATGCCAATCCTTAATTCTCAATTCACCCTTCCCCAACACCCATCCTGTCCCCTTTAGTAACCATAAGTTTCTCAGTCTGTGAGTCTGTTCAGTTTCTGTTCTGCAAATAAGGTCATTTGTATTCCTTTTTTTAGATTCCACATATAAGTGATATCATACTATGTTTATCATTCACTGTTTAATTTCACTTAGTATAATAATCTATAGGTCCATCCATATTGCTGCAAATGGTATGATTTCATTCTTTTTTACAGCTGAATAATGTCCTGTTGTATTTATGTACCACATCTTCTTTATCCATTCCTCCATTGAAGGATAATTAGGTTGTTTCCATGTTTTGGTAATTGTATATAAGGCTGCAATAAACATTGGGGTGCATGCACCTTTTTAAAAACATTTTTATTAAAGCTAATTTACAATGCTCTGTCAATTTCTTCTGTATAGAAAAGTGACCCAATTATACATACATATACATTCTTTTTCTCATATTATCTTCCATCATGTTCCATCACAAATGATTGGATATAGTTCCTTGTACTATACAGCAGGATCTCATTGCTTATCTACTCCAAATGCAGTAGTTTGCATCTACTAACCCCAAACTTCCAGTCTATCCCACTCCCTCTCCCACCCACTTGGCAACCACAAGTCCGTTCTCTACGTCCATGAGTTTTTTTCTGTTCTCTAGATAGGTTCATTTGTGCCGTATTTTAAATTCCACATATAAGTGATATCATGTCGTATTTGGCTTTCTCTTTCTGACTTAACTTCACTTAATATGATAATCTCTAGTTCCATCCATGTTGCTGCAAATGATATTATTTTGTTACTTTTTTATGGCTGAGTAGTATTCCACTGTGTATATGTACCACACCTTCCTAATCCATTCATCTGTCAATGGTTCCATGTCTTGGCTATTGTTAGTAGTGCTGCTATGAACATAGGGGTGCATGTATATATTTTGAATGAAAGTTTTGTCTTGATATGTGCCCAGGAGTGGGATCACTGGATCATAGGGTAGTTCCATTTTTAGTTTTTTTGAGGAACCTCCATACTGTTTTCCATAATGTCTACTCCAATTTACCTTCCTACAAACAGTTTAGGAGGATTCCCTTTTCTCTGCACTCTCTCCACCATTCATTTTTGGAAATTTTTTGATGATGGCCATTCTGGCTGGAGTTGGTACCTCACAGTAATTTTTTATTTGCATTTCTCTAATAATTAGTGATGTAGTGGTAAGTTCCCTCTATTCCTACTTTCTGTTGGGATTTTATCAGAATTGGGTGTTATATTTTGTCAAAAGCTTTTCATGCATCTTTTGAGATGATCATATAGTTTTTCTTCTTCAATTTGTTAATGTGGTATATCATACCAATTGAGTATTTGCAGATATTGAAAAATCCTTGCATCCCTGGGATAAATCCCACTTGATCATGGTGTCTCGTCCTTATAATGTATTGCTGGATTCAGTTTGCTAGTATTTCATTGAGGATTTTTGCATGTATGTTCATGTCTTATTGGTCTGTAATTTTCTTTTTTTGTGGTATCTTTTGTATTTTGGTATCAGGGTGTGGCCTCATAGAATGAATCTGAGATACTTAAAAATCCTCGGATCCTTTGTCTGCAATTTTTTGGAAGAGTTTCAGAAAGATAGGTGTTAAACTCTTCTCTAAACGTTTGATAGAATTTGCCTGTGATGCCATCTGGTCCTGGACTTTTGTTTGTGGGAAGTTATTTAATTACAGTTTTAATTTCAGTGCTTTTGGTTTGTCTATTTCTTTCTGGTTTAGTCTTGAAAGATTGTACTATTCTAAGAATTTGTCTGTTTCTTTTAGGTTGTCTATCCATATAATTGGCATATAGTTGCTTATAGTAGTGTCTTATGATCCTTTATTTCTGTAATGTCCAGTGTAACTTCTTTTTCATTTTAATTTTATTGATTTGAGTTCTTTCTTTTTTCTTGATGTGTCCGGCTAAGGGTTTATCAATACATTCCCATTCTTATCCGCCATGGTCTATCCCAAGAGACTGGATATAGTTCACTGTGCTATACAGTAGACCTCATTGCTTATCCATTCTAAATGTAATAGTTTGCAGCTAGTAACCCCAAATTCCCAGTTCACCCCACATCCTTCACTTTCCCCCTTGGCAACCACAAGTCTGTTCTCTATGCCTGTCAGCCTGTTTCTGTTTTATAAAGAGGTTCATTTATGCCGTAATTTAGATTCCATATTTAAGTCACATTGTATGGTATTTGTCTTTTTCTTTCTGACTTCACTTAGTATGAGAATCTCTAGTTCCATCCATGTTGCTACAAATGGTATTATTTTCTTCCTTTTATGGCTGAGTAGTAGTATTCAATCATGAATATGTACCCCACCTTAATCCATTCATCTGTTGATGAACATTTATGTTGTTTCCATGTCTAGACTATTGTGAATACGGCTGTGATGAACATATGGGTGCACATACCTTTTTTTTTGTCTTTTGTCTTTTTAGGGCCACACCCATGGCATATAGAGGTTCCAAGGCTAGGGGTTGAATTGGAACTACAGCTTCTGGCCTATGCCACAGCCACAGCAATGCAGGATCTGAGCTGTGTCTGTGACCTACACCGCAGCTCATGGCAATTCTAGATCCTCAACTCATTGAACAAGGACAGGGATCAAACCTGCATCCTCATGGACACTAGTCAGATTCGTTAACCACTGAGCCATGACAGGAAGTCTGCATGTATCTTTTTGAATTAGAGTTTTGTCTGGATATATACCCAGGAGTGGGATTGCTGGATCATGTGGTAATTTTATATTTAGTTTTCTGAGAAACCTCCACATTGTTTTCCAGAGTGGTTGTACCAAGTTACATTCCCATCAACAGAATACGAGTTCCCTTTTCTCCATACCCTCTCCAGTATTTATTATTTGCAGACTTGTTAATGATGGCAATTCTGACTGGCGTGAGGTGATAACTCATTGTAGTTTTGATATGCATTTCTCTAATAATTAGTAATGTTGAGCATCTTTTCATGTACCTACTGGCCATCTGTATGTTGTCTTTGGATAAATGTCTATTTATGTTTTCTGCCCATTTTTCAATATCTTCATTTTTTGTTGTTGTTGAGTGGTATGAGTTGTTTATATATTTTGGAGATTAAGCCCATGTATGTCACATTGTTTGCAACTATTTTTTCCCATTTTGTAGGTTTTTTTGGGGGGTTTTTATTAAATGATTTCCTTTGCTATGTAAAAGTTTGTAAGTTTGATTAGTTACATTTGTTTATTTTTGTTCTTATTTCTATTTCCTAGGGAGACTGACTTAATAGAACATAAATATGGCTTATGTCAGAGAATATTTTTCCTTTTTTCCCTTCTAGGAGTTTTATGGTGTCATGTCTTATGTTTAAGTCTTTAAGCCATTTTGAGTTTATTTTTGTGCATGGTGTGAGGGTGTGTTCTAATTTCATTGATTTATATGAAGCTGTCCAGTTTTCTCAGCACCACTTGCTGAAGAGACAGTCTTTTTCCCACTTTATATTTTTGCCTCCTTTGTAGAAGTTTAGTTGACTATAGGTGTCTGGGTTTATTTCTGGTCTCTCTATTGTATTCCATTGATCCATATGTCTGTTTTTGTACCAGTGCCATACTGTCTTGATTACTATAGCTTTGTAATTCTGTCTGAAATCTGGGAGAGTTATGCTTCCTGATTGGTCCCCCCCCCCCCAGGATTGCTTTGGCAATTTTGGATCTTTTATGGTTCATATAAATTTTTGGATTATTTGCTCTATTTCTGTGAAAAATGTCATGGGTAATTTGATAGGTATCACATTAAATCTATAGACTGCTTTGGTTAATATGGCCATTTTAACAATATTAATTCTTCCAATTCAAGAAGAATATCTTTTCATTTCTTTGAATCCTCTTTAATTTCCTTGATTAATGTTTTATAGTTCTCAGCATATAAGTCTTTCACCTCCTTGGTCAGGTTTTTTTCCTAGGTATTTAATTTTTTTGGTGCAATTTTTAAAAAGTATTATTTTTTATATTCCTGTTCTAATATTTCATTGTTGGTATACTGAAATTCAACCAATTTCTGAATTTAATCTTTTATCCTGCTACTTTGTTAAATTCATTGATCAGTTTGAGTAGTTTTTGTGTGGAGTCCTTAGGGTTTTCATATTATCATGGCATAGTATGAAAAATGTACCTCTTCTCTTCCAATTTGGATACCTCTTATTTCTTTTGTTTGTCTGATTGTTCTGGCTAGACTTCAATACTATGTTGAACAAAAGTGGTTAGAGTGGGCATCTTTGTCTTGTTCCAGATTTTAGCAGGAAGACTTTCTTTCAGCTCTTCTCCATTGAGTATTACATTTTCTGTGGGTTTGTCATAAATGGCTTTTATTATGTTGAGGTATAACTGCTTTGGTAATAGTTTTTTTCATGAATGAATTTTGATTTAGTCAAATGCTTTTTCTACATCTATTGAGATGATCATATGGTTTTTGACTTCTCTTTTGTTAACGTGGTGTTTTGATTGATTTGTGTATGTTGAAACATCTTTGTGAACTCAGGTGAATACCACTTGGTCATATTGTATGATCTTTTTTGGATTCAGTTTGATAAAATTTTGTTGAGGATTTTTTTTTGTACCTATATTCATCAAAGATATTGTCCTGTATTTTCTTTTTTGGTAGTATCTTTGTCTGGTTTTGGTATTAAGGTGATGGTGGCTTCATAGAATGTCTTTGGAAGTATTCCTTCTTTTTTAATCTTTTGGAGGTGTTTAAGAAGGATGGGTATATAAGGGTTTCCTTTTCTTTTTGTCTTTTTGTCTTTTAGGGCTGTGCTCATGGAATACGGAGGTTCTCAGGCTAGGCATCGAATCAGAGATAAAGCTTCTGGCCTATGCCACAGACACAGCAACGTGGGATCTGAGCCACATCGGTGACCTACACCACAGCTCACGGCAATGCCAGATCCCCAACCCACTGAGCAAGGCCACAGATCAAACCCACATCCTCATGGATGCTAGTCAGGTTCGTTAACTGCTAAGCCACAATGGGAACTCCCAGGTTTTCTTTTTATGTTTGGTAAAATTTGCCTATGAAGCCATCTGGTCCTGGACTTTTGTTTGTAGGTCATTTTTAAAATTACATTTTCAATTTCATTTCTAGTGATGAGTCTGTTCAAATTATCTATTTCTTGTTGATTCAGTTTTTGTGGTCTGCATGTTTCTAGAAAGTTGTCCATTTATTCTCGGTTGTCAAATTTGTTGGCATATAATTGCTCATTGTATTCCCTTATGATTTTTTGTTTTTCTGCAGTATCAGTTGAGATTACTCCTTTTTCATTTCTTATTTATTCTCTTTCTCTGTTTCTTCTTTGACAGTCTGGCCAGAGATTTGTAAATTTTGTTTAGCCTTTCAGAGAACAAGTTCTTGGCTTTATCGATGTTTTTCTATTGTTTTTTAAATCTCTATTTCTTTGATTTCCTCTCTGATCTTTATGATTTCCTTCATTCTGGTGACTTTAGGTTTTGTTTGTTGTTCTTTTGCTAATTCTTTTTTGTGGTAGGTCCAGTTGTTTGAGATTTTTCTTTTTTCTTTGAGGAAGGCTTATGAACTTCCCACAAAGAACTGCAGCTTTCTCAGTAGTTTTGTATGGTTGTGTTTTCATTGTCATTTGTCTCAAGGTGTTTTGTAATTTCCTTTTTTATTTCCTCATTGACTCATTGGATTTTTATTATTTATTTATTTATTTATTTATTTTTTATTTTATTTATTTTTTGTCTTTCTATAGCCACACCTATGGCATATGGAAGTTCCCAGGCTAGGGGTTGAATTGGAGCTGTGGCTGCTGACGTACACCACAGCCACAACAATGACAGATCTGAGCTATCTCTGTGAGCTACACCACAGCTCACCACAATGCTGTATCCTTTACCCACTGTGCAGGGCCAGAGATCAAGCCCACATCTTTATGGATACTAGTCAGGTTTGTCATTGGTGAGCCACAGTGGGAACTCCTGACTCACTGGATTTTTTTTTGTAGTGTAACGTTTAGTTTCCATGTAGTCAGTTTTTTCTCATTTCCTTTCCTGTGGTCTCTTTCTAGTTTCATGCCATTGTGGTCCAAGAATATGTTTGAAATAATTTCTATAATCTTAAATTTGTTGAGGCTAGTTTTATGCACAGTATGTGGTCAATCCTAGAGAATGTTCCATTTGCACTTGGAAATAATGTATATTCTGTTTTTTTTTTTATTTAATGTCCTGAAAATATCAATTAAGTCTAACTGTTCTTTTGTTTCATTTAGGATCTCTGTTGCCTTACTGATTTTCTGTCTAGAGAATCTGTCTATTGGTGAGTGGGATGTTAAAGCCTCCTACTATTGTATTCTCATCAATTTTTCCTTTAATTCCATTAATATATTTGGGTGCTCCTGTATTATGGGCATAAATATTGACAAGTATAATACCTTCTTCCTAAATTGATCCCTTTATCATTAAATAGCATCCTGCCTTATCTTTCTTTATGGCATTTGTTGTATTTTTATGGCCTTTGTTTTAAAGTCTATTTTCTCTGATATAAGTATTGTAGCTCCTGCTTTCCTGTAATTTCCATTTTCATAAAATATATTTTTCTATCCCCTCACTTTCAATTTATATGTGTCCTTTGCCCTAAGGTGGGACTCTTGTAGATAGTATACTGTAGGCTCTTTTTTTTTTTTTTTTTGGTCCAGTCTGCCACTCCATCTTTTGCTTGGAGCATTCAGTCCATTGACATTTAAGGTAATTATTGGTAAATATGTATTTATTGCCATTTTAAACCTTGTTTTCCAGTTGATTCTATGTTTCTTCTTTGTTTCTTTTTCTTTCTTTCTTTCTTTTTGTTTTTGGTTGAATGATTTGGTTGCCCTGTATTTCAAGTATGTTACCCTGTTAACCCCTTCCTATGTCTGCTTGCTTTAGACTGATAGCCATATAGGCTCAAACACATTCTAAAAAAAAACCTTAGATTTTCTTACTTTCCTTCTCCACATTTTATGATTTTGATGTCCTTTTTTATATCTTCATAGTTATTCTTTTGCTGTTCTTTATATTTATAGTCACGTTCACAAATAAGTTTTTCCTTTTTGATCTGTATTTGGGTTAAGTGATCACTTTCCCATTGTGATTTCCTTCATCCTGTATCTTCTTATTTCTGTCCAATTTAGAGGAGACTTTTCATTATTTCTTTTAGTATGGGTTTAATATTGCTGTATTCTTTTTAATTGTCAGAGAAATTATTTATTTCTTCTATTTAAAATGATAATCTTGCTGGATAATATATTCTAGTTTGCAAATTTTTCTCTTTTAGAACTTTAAATATGCCTTGCTGCTTTTTTTTTGGCCTGCAGCACTTCTATAGATAAATCAGCTAATGGTCTTATGGGAGTTCCCTTATAATCAAGTCTTTGTTTTTCTCTTGCTGCCTTTAGAATCTTCTCTTTATCTTTAAATTTTGTGATTTTTATTATACTATGTCTTGGTATGGGTCTATTTGGATTCAACTTGTTTGGGGCCCTCTGTGTTTCCTATATCTGGATGTCTGTTTCTTTCTTTAGATTTGGGACGTTTTCAGCCATAATATTTTCAAATTTTCAATCCTTTTTCTTTTCCTTCTTCTGGAATCCCTATTATGCATAGATTGGACTACTTTATATTATCCCATAGTTCTCTTATATTGCTTTCATATTTTTTTCATTTAGTTTTCTGTCTGCCATCCTGATTGGGTGATTTCCATTATTATATCTTCCAAGTCACTTCTTCATTCTTCTGCATTATTCATTCTGCTGTTCAATGCCTTTAACTCAGATTTCATATCTGTAAGCAAATTTGCCAATTTTTCTTGCCCTCTTCCATAGTTTCTATTTCCTTTTTGAAGTAATCCATGTTATTGTTGATGTCCATTCTTAATTCCTTCTGTATTTTCATGATCTCCTTTTTGAACTTGGTGTCTATTAGACTGCAGAGGTCTGTTTCATTGTTTGCTCCTTTAGGGGAATTCTCCTGTTCTTTTAACTGGGAATGGTTCCTATACATCTTTACTTTGTATCTATTTTCCTTACAATGTGAGTTTATGGAAAACAATTATCTACTGTAGTACTGGAGGGCTGTTTATAGCAGGAACATCTGCAGGTATCTTGTGAAGGCTTTTTTTTTTTTTTTTTTGCTTGAGGGCTGCTTTGGTTTGGATGCTTGCTATGTCCTTCCTCAGTGTGTGCAGGCCATTATCCGCTTGATAGGGGTATGAAGGTTTACAGCCTACACATGCTTCTAGGGATGTGGGGGCAATTGGTGGTACCTGTAGGGAGCGTCAGATCGCAGAGCCCTTGGTAGTGGTGGGGATTCCTATGGGGGGAGGGGCAGGTGGGGGAGGGGGCAGGCTGCTCCTGGTAGCAGGGCCCTCAGCAGTGGCAGTGACCCTCAGCAATGTAGGGGTGGTACACAGAGCTCTTGGCAAAGGGTGTGGTGTGTGCACTCCCAGGTAGGTGTGGGAAACAGGTAGTGCTTTGTTGTAAGGCCCTCCACAGGGGTGACCCTACAGATGACTGGGCCCACAGGACTCAGTGGTGGTAAGCTGCACTGTAAGCTGCACCCCCCTCTGGAGTCCAAAATGGCTGCAGCAGTTCCCCACACCTGTTTCCTGCTCAAGAGATGCCCTGCTGCCTGAGAGCCTGTGAGCGAGCAAAGAAGTTCCAATGGCAGTCCTGCCTCACCTCTTCTCACACTCCCCAACAATGGTGCCTTGCTTCTCCCATGGGCCCAGGCCTCCAACAATCCCTTGGCTGTGTGAACCACTCCCCAGACCCCTTGGGCTGTTTCCACACAGCCAACACTAGTCCTCTTTCTGGAAATGACCTCTGAAGCTCAAGTCTCAGCACCCAGCCCCTCCACCCCATACTGAGCATCTCAGGCTGTGGTGTCTGGGGACAGTGGTACCAATCATTTGTGCAGCTCTCTCTCCACTTTGCCCTCCTCAGACCAGATGCTGTGCTTTTCTCCGAGGCTTTGAGGCCCCACCTCCATCCCAGCTGATCTCTCTGTCAGGTGGTCTCCCAGAGTGTGTATTCCTTTCCTCTTTCACAGCTCCCTCTCTCACATCTCCCACTCAGTATTTTTCCCATCCTGATCCTCCCCCCACCCCTTTTCTCTCTGACTTTTTTTTCTACCCAGTTACATGGAGGGTCTCTTGCCCTTTTTGGAAATCCGAGGTCTTCTGCCAGTGTATAGTAGATGTTCTGTGCAAATCATTCTACATGGAGATTTTTTTTAATGTATTTGTGGGTGAATGTGAGTGCCACATCCTACCTCTCCCTCTGGTTTATATGTATTTTTATGTCTGTACCACACTGGGTTTTTAAAATTATAGTATTATTGATTGTACCATACTGTTTTGATTACTGTGTCTTTGTAATGTGTCTTGAAATCAAAGTGTGATACCTCCTAGTTTTGTTCTTTCCTAGAATGGATTTGGATATTCATGGTCTTTTGTGGTTTCATATTAATTGCAGAATTGCTTTTCCTATTTCTATTTTGATAAAAAGTCTTGGAATTTTATAGGGATTACATTAAATCTGTAGATTGCTTTGGGTAGTTTAACATTTTAACAATATTAAATCTTCCAATTCATGAATGTGTGATTTTTTTCCCATTTTTTTTTCTTGCCATATTTCCATCATCAGTATTTTAGTTTTCAGTATATAAATATTTAAATCATTCCTAGGTATTTTATTCTTTTTGGTACCATTGTAAATGGGATTGTTTTCCTAATTTCTTTTTCAGATAGTTCATTGTTAGTATAGAAATGCAATTGATTTTTTGTATGTTGACCTTTGTAACTTGACTGAATTCATTTATTATAATTATTTTTTAATGTAGTCTTGGAGTTTTCTACATATAAGACCATGTTGCCTGAAAACAGGGATAATCTTACTTCTTAGTTTCTAGTTTGGATGCTTTTTATTTCTTGTCTAATTACTATGGCTTTTTATTCTCATCTAATTACTCTATCTAGGACTTCCAGTACCATGTTAAATAGAAATAGTGACAGTGGGCATCCTTGCTATGTTCAAAAGGGCAGTTTTTCACCACTGAGTATGTTAGCTGTGTGCTTTTTATTTATGGCCATTATAATGCTGAGGTAGTTTTCTTCTTCTCCTAGTCTATTGAGTTGTTATCATGAATGAATATTGAATTTGATAAATGGGTTTTTTTGCATTCATTGAGACAGTCATTCAATTTAAAAATATTTTTAATTGAAGGACAGTTAATTTACAATGTTAGTGTCAAGTGTATAGGAGGATGATTCAGTTATAGATATGTATACATTCTTGTTTAGATTCCTTTCTGTTATAGTCTACTATAAGTTATTGAGTGTAGTTCCCTGTGCTCTACAGTAAGTCCTTATTGTTCATCTATTTTATATATAGTACTGTGTATATGTTAATGCCAAACTTCTAATTTACCTCCCTTCCCTGCCCCCACTTTCCCTCTTTTTAATATTAAGCTGTATGAGCTATTCCTGTATTTTAGAAATTAATCTATGTCTAGAAATTAGTAGCATCACTTGCAAGTATTTTCTCTCAGTCAATAGGTTGTCTTTTCATTTTGTTGACGGTTTCCTTTGCTATGCCAAAGCTTAGAAGTTTATTTTCTATGTCAGTGAGTCTGTTTCTGTGTGTGTGTGTGGGGGTGTTTGTTTTTGTTTGTTTGTTTTGTTTTTTGTCTTTTTAGGGCTGTACCTGCAGCATATGGAGGTTCTCGGGCTAGGGGTTGAATTGGAGCTGTAGCCTCTGGCCTGCCCCAGCCACAGCAATGAAGGATCTGAGACATGTCTGTGACCTACACCACAGCTCATGGCAATTCCAGATCCTTAGCCCACTGAGCAAGGCCAGGGATACAACCTGCATCCTCATGGATATTAAGTCAGATTCATTTCCACTGAGCCATGGCAGGAACTCCTATTTCTATTTTGTATATAAGTTCATTTGTATCTTTTTTTAGATTCCACATATAAATACCATATGATATGTGTCTCCCTATCTAACCTCACTTAATATGATGGTCTCTAGGTCTGCCCATGTTGCTACAAATGGCATTATTTCTTTCCTTTTAAAAATATTTTTTAAGTTTAGTTAATTTACAATCTTGTGTTAACTTCTGCTGTACAGCAAAGTGACTCAGTTATACAATACATATACTTTTTCATATTCTTTACCATTATCGTTTATCCTAGGCTATTGACTGTATTTCCTATGCTATATAGTATGACTTTGTTTTTTTATCTATCCTATATATAATAGTTTGCGTCTGCTTATCCTAAACTCCCAAAACTTCCCTCCCATGCCACCTTCCCCCTTTGCAACCCCAAGCCTGATCTCTATATCTCTGTTGTTGTTTTGAAGATAGATGTGTTGATTTGTGTCATTTCAGATTCCGCATATAAGTGATATCATATGGTATTTGTCGCTCTCTTTCTGACTTGCTTCACTTAGTATGATAATCTCTAGGTCCATACATGTTGCTGCAAATGGCATTATTTCATTCTTTTTTATGGCTGAGTAATATTTCATTGTATATATGTGCTATATCTCCTTTATTCTTTCACCTGTTGATGGATATTTAGATTGTTTCCATGTCTTGGCTATTGTGAATAGTGCTGCAATGAACATAGGGATCTACGTACCTTTTGAATTATAGTTTTGTCAGGGAATATGCCCAGCAGTGGGATTGCTGGATCATATGGCAACTCCATTTTTAGTTTTTTGCAGAGCTTCCATAGTATTCCCCATAGTGATTTTACCATCTTATATTCCTACCAACAGTGTAGGAGGGTTCCCTTTTCTCCACGCCCTCTCTGGCATTTGTTATTTGTAAACTTATTAATGATGGCCATTCTGACAGATGTGAAGGAGTTTTGATTTGCATTTCTCCAATAATTAGCCATGTCAAGGATCTTTTCATGTGCCTATTGGCCATCTGTATGCTTTCTTGAGAGAAATGTCTACTTAGATCTGTCCATTTTTTGACTGGCTTGTTTTTATAACATTAAGGTATATGAGATATAGTAAGATATTCTAAATATAATCTATATTTGGAAATTAGTCGGTAGCATCACTTGCGAATATTCTCTCTCAGTCCATAGCTTGGCTTTGCATTTTGTTGATGGTTTCCTTTGCTATGCAAAATCTTGAAGTGTAATTGTCTCATTTGTTTGTTTTTGTTTTATTTCCATTACTCTAGAAGACAGATCCAAAAAAAAAATGCTGCAATTTATGTCAAAGAGTGTTCTGCCTATGTTTTCCTCTAAGAGATTTAGGGTATCTGGTCTTATATTTCTGTCTTTAATCCATTTGAGTTTAATTTTTGTACATGGTATTAGAGAGCATTCTTAATTGCATTCTTTTACATTTAGCCATCCAGTTTTCCTAGTACTACTTATGAAAGAGATTGCCTTTTCCCCATTGTATATTCCTGACACCTTTTTCATATTAATTGACCATAGATGTGTGGATTAATTTCTGGGCTTTTTATCCATTCCATTGGTCTCTATTCTAGTTTTGTGCCAGTAAGATACTGATGACTGTATCTTTGCAGTATAGGCTGAAGTTAATTTCTCTAGCTCTTATTCTTTCTCAAGATTGCTTTGGCTATTCATGTTCTTTTGTGTTTCTATACAAATGAAACAATTTCTTTTGTCCTAGTTCTGTGAAAAATGCCTTGGGTAATTTGATAAGGATTGCATTGATTCTGTACATTCCCTTGAGTAGTATGGCCATTTTGGTAATATTGATTCTTCCAACCCAAGAACATGGTATATCTTCCCATATGTTTTTGTCATCTTCAGTTTCTTTTATCAGCGTCTTGTAGATTTTGGAGACTTTTGCCTTCTTAGGTAGGTTTATTCCTAGGTGTTTTATTCTTTTTGATGTGATGGTAAGTGGAATTTTTTCTGTTTTTCTTTTTTTTTCTTTTTGCTATTTCTTTGGGCCGCTTCCGCGGCATATGGAGGTTCCCAGGCTAGGGGTCTAATCGGAGCTGTAGCCGCTGGCCTACGCCAGAGCCACAGCAACGCAGGATCCGAGCCGAGTCTGCAACCTACACCACAGCTCAAGGCAACGCCGGATCGTTAACCCACTGAGCAAGGGCAGGGACCCAACCCGCAACCTCATGGTTCCTAGTTGGATTCGTTAACCACTGCGCCATGACGGGAACTCCGGAATTTTTTTCTTAATTTCTGTTTCTTAACTTTTGTTCTCAGTGTATAGAAATGCAGGAGATTTTTGTATATTAATTTTGTATCCAGAAACTCTACTGAATTCATTGAACTCAGTTTTTTTTTTTGGTAGAATCTTGAGAATTTTCTATACATGGTACCATGTCATCTACAAAGAGTGAGTTACTTCTTTTCCAATTTGGATTCCTTTTACTTCTTTTTCTTCACTGATTGCTGTGGCTAGGACTTCCAAAAATATGTCAAATAAAAGTGGTGAGAGTGGACATCCTTGTCTTTTTCCTGATCTTAGAGAAATGTTTTCAGCTTTTATCATTTAGTAGGATGCTAGCTTTGGGTTTGTCATATATGATTTTATTATGTTGCGGTAGGTTCCCTCTTTGCCCACGTTCTGGAGAGTTTTTATCATAATTAGTTCATTGATATTTTGTTCTTTTAAATTACCCAATGAATTTATTAGATTTATAGTTGTACAATGATCATCACAATCCAATTTTATAGGATTTCCATCCCAAACCCTCAGTGCATCCCCCAACCCCCAAACTGTCTCATTTGGAAACCATAAGGTTTTCAAAGTCTGTGAGTCAGCATCTGTTCTGCAAAGAAGTTCAGTCTGTCCTTTTTTTCAGATTCCACATGTCAGTGATGGCATTTGATGTTGGTGTCTCATTCTATGACTGACTTCACTTAGCATGATAATTTATAGGTCCGTCCATGTTGGTAAAAATGCTGGTATTTCATTCCTTTTAATGGCTGGGTAATATTCCATTGTGTATATGTACCACATCTTCTTGATCCACTTCTCTCTCGATGGACATTTACGTTGTTTTCAAGTCTTGGCTATAGCAAAGAGCGCTGCAATGAACATTGGAATACATGTGTCTTTTTGAGTCATGGTTTTCTCTGGATAGATGCCCAGGAGTAGGATTGCTGGATCAAATGGGAGTTCTATTTTTAGTTTTCTGAGGACTCTCCATACTGTTTTCTACATTGCACCAATTTACAATCCCACCAACAGTGTAATAAGGTTCCTTTCTCTCCACACCCTCTCCAGACTTATTGTTTGTAGATTTTTGATGATGGCCATTCTGGCTAGTCTAAGGTGGTACCTCATAGTGGTTTTGATGTGCATTTCTCTAATAATGAGTGATGTTGAACATCTTTTCATGTGTTTTTTGGCCATCTGTATGTATTCTTTGGAGAACTATCTGTTTAGATCTTCTGCCCATTTTTTGATGGGATTTTTTTTTTTTTTTTGGTATTGAGATGTAGAAGGTGTTTATAAATTTTGGAGATTAATCCCTTGTCAGTTGATTCATTTGCAATGATTTTCTCACATTCTGTGGGTTGTCTTTTTGTTTGGTTTAGGGTTTCCTTTGCTGTGCAGAAACTCTTAAGTTTAATAAGTCCCATTTGTTTATTTTTGTTTTTACTGTCATTACACTAAGTGGTGGATCTGAGAAGATGTTGCTGTCGTTTATGTTAGAGAGTATTTGGCCTGTGTTTTCCTCTAAGAGTTTTATAGTGCCTGGTCTTATATCTAGGTCTTTAATCCATTTGGAGTTTATTTTTGTGTAAGGTGTTAGGAAGTATTCTAATTTCATTCTTTTCCATGTGGCTGTCCTGTTTTCCCAGCACCACTTGTTGAACAGGCTGTCTTTTCTCCATTGTATATTATTGCCTCCTTTGTCAAAGATTAGTTGACTGTAGGTGTGTGGGTTTAATTCTGGGCTTTCTATCCTGTTCCACTGATCTATATGTCTGTCTTTGTGCCAGTACCATATGGTTTTGATGACTGTTGCTTTGTAGTATAGTCTGAAGTCAGGGTGACAGATTCCTACAGCTCCATTTTTCTTTTTCAGGATGTCTTTGGCTATTCTGGGTCTTCTGTGCTTCCAAACAAACTTTAAAATATTTTTTTCAAGTTCTGTGAAAAATGTCCTTGGTAATTTGACAGGGATTGCATTGAATCTGTAGATTGCCTTGGGTAGTATAGTCATTTTGATAATATTGATTCTTCCAATCCAAGAGCATGGTATATCTTTCCATCTCTTTGTGTCATCTTTGATTTCTTTCATCAGTGTCTTATAGTTTTCAGAGTACAGGTCTTTTGTCTCTTTAGGTAGTTTTACTCCTAGGTATTTTATTATTTTGGATGTGATGGTAAAGGGATTGCTTCCCTAATTTCTTTTTCTGACCTTTCATTGTTAGTATATAGAAATGCCATCAAGTTCTGTGTATTAATTTTGTATCCTGTGACTTTGCCAAATTTATTGATAAGCTGTAACAGTTTTCTGGTAGAGTCTTTAGGTATAGTGTCATGTCATCTGAAAACAGTGATAGTTTTACTTCTTCCTTTCCAATTTGTATTCCTTTTATTTCTTTTACTTCTTTGATTGCTGTGGCTAGGACTTCCAAAACTATGTTGAATAGTAGTGGTGAGAGCAGACATCCTTGTCTTATTCCTGATCTCAGTGGGAATTCTTTCAGCTTTTCACCATTGCAAATGATGTTAGCTCTGGGTTTGTCATATATGGCCTTAATTATGTTGAGGTAGCTTCCCTCTATGCCCCCTTTCTGAAGGTTTTTTTTTTTTTATTGTCAGAAATGGGTGTTGGATTTTGTCAAAGGCTTTTTCTGTTTCTATTGAGAGGATCATATGGTTTTTATTCTTCAGTTTGTTAATGTGGTGTATCACATTGATTTGCGGATATTGAAGAATCCTTGCATCCCTGGGATAAATCCCACTTGATCATGATGTACAATCCTTTTAATGTATTATTGGATTTGGTTTGCTAGTATTTTGTTAGGTTATCGATATTTGTAAAAACTTTTTCTGCATCTATTGAGTCATATGGTTTTTATTCTTCAGGTTGTTAATGTGGTTTATCACATTGATTGATTTGCACATATTGAAAAATCCTTGCATTTCTGGGATAAATCCCACTTGATCATGGTGTATCAGTTGGACTCAGTTCGCTAGTATGTTGTTGAGGATTTTTGGATCTATATTCATCAGTGCTTTTGACCAGTAGTTTTCTTTTTTTGTGGTGTCTTAGTCTGGTTTTTGTTTCAGGGTGATCATTACCTCATAGAAAGAGTTAGGGAATATTCTTTTCTCTGCAATTTTTTGAAATATTTTCAGAAGGTAGGTGTTAGTTCTTCTCTAAATGTTTGATAGAATTTGCCTGTGAAGTCATCAGGTGCAGGGCTTTTGTTTGTTGGAAGTTTTTAAATCATGTTTCAATTTTTGTTTTGTAATTGGTCTGTTCATATTTTCTATTTATTCGTCATTCAGTCTTGGAAGATTTTTTTTTTCTAAGAATTTGTCCATTAATTGGCATACAGTTGCTTGTATAGTGTCTTAGGATCCTTTATATTTCTATGGTGTCACATAACTTCTTTTTCATTTCTGATTTTTTGATTTGGGCCCTCTCCCCTTTTTCTTGAAGAGTGTCATTAAAAGTTTATCAATTTTGTTTATCTTTTCTAAGAATAATCTTTTAGATTCATTGATCTTTTAATTGTTTTTGTCTCTATTTCATTTATTTCTGTTCTTATAATAATGGTTTCTTTACTAACTGGTTTTGTTTTTTCTCTAGTTGCTTTATGTGTTAAGGTTAAGTTGGGTTTTTTAAAAATTTTATTGGAGTATGGTTGATTCACAATATTAGTTTCAGGTGTACAGCAAAGTGAATCAGTCATACATATAAATATATCTATTCTTTTTCCCATATAGATTATTACAAACTATTGAGTAGATTTCCTTGTGCTGTACTGTAGGTTCTATTAACCATCTATTTTATACTGTAGTGTGTACATGTTGTTCCCACCTTCCCAATTCTTCCCTCCCCGCTGCCAGTGGTTTCATCTATGGTAACCATAAGATTGGTTTTGAAATCTATGAATTTGTTTCTCTCTCTCTCTCTCTTTTTTTTTTTTTTTTGGTCTTTTGTATTTTTAGGGCCTCATCTGTGGCACATGGAGGTTCCCAGGCTAGGGGTCCAATTGGAGCTGAAACTGCTGGCTTATACCACAGCTACAGCAATGTAGGATCCAAGCTGTGTCTGTGACCCTACACCATAGCTCATGGCAATGCTAGATCCTTAATCCACTGAGCAAGGCCAGGGATCAAACTCACATCCTCATGAATGCTAGTTGGGTTTGCTAACTGCTGAGCCACAATGGGAACTCCAACTTGTTTCTGTTTTTAAAAATAAGTTCTTTGTGTCATTTTTGAAATTATATTCCACATATAAGTGATAGCACATGGTATAGGTCTTTGTCTGACTTCACTCAGTATGATAATCTCTAAGTCCATCCATATTGCTGGAAATGGCATTATTTCATTCTTTTTATGGATGAAAATTTACATATGTACCACATCTTAAGGTTAGGTTGTTTATTTGAGGTTTGTCTTACTTCCTGACAAATCTTAGGACACTTGCTGCATCCCATTGGTTTTGAATCATCGTGTTTTCCTTGTCGTTTGTCTCATTATTTTTTTGACTTCTCTGATGCTCCATTGTTTGTTTAGTAGCATATTGTTTAGCCTCCATCTGTTTGTGTTTCTTACAGTTTTTTCTTGTGGTTGATTTCTGAACTCAGAGGACATGGTTGGAAAAGATGCTTGATATGATTTAAGTTTTTTTTTAATTTAATGAGGCTTTCTGTGTGGCCCAGCATGTGATCTGTCCTGGAAAATGCTCTGTGTGCACTTGAAAAGAAAGTGTATTCTGCTGCTTTCAGATAGAATGCTCTACAAATATCAATTAAGTCCATCTGATCTAATGTGTCACTTAAGACCTATGTTTCCTTATTGATTTTCTTCCTGGTTGATATGTCCATTAATGTAAGTGGGGTGTTAAGGTCTCCCACTATTATTGTATTGCTGTCAATTTCTCCTTTTATGTCTGTTAACATTTATCTTATATATTGAGTTGTTCCTGTATTAGTTGCATATGTATTTACAATTGTTATATCTTCTTGGTTTGATCCTTCTTGGTTTGTTCATTATGCAGTGACTATCTTTGGCTCTTATCACAGCCATTATTTGAGAGTCTTATGTTTTCTATATGAGTATTGCTACCTTGGCTTTCCTTTGATTTCTATTTATATGGAGTACCTTTTTCTACCCCCTCAGTTTTAGTCTATATATGTCTCTAGATATGAAGTGATTCTCTTGTCTGTAGCAAATATATGGGTCTGGTTTTTATATCCAGTTCACCTAGCCTGTGTCTTTTGGTTGAAGCATTTAGACTGTTCACATTTAAAGTGGCTATTGATATTTACATTCCTATTGCCACTGTGTTAGTTTGTTTTGCATTTTGTTTTTGTAGCTTTCCTTTTCCTCTTTCTTGTGATTTGGTGACTATCTTTAGTGTTATGTTTGGATTATTTTAGTTTGTATATCATAGATTTTTCATTTTGTGGTTACCATGAGTTTTTTTCTTTTCTTTTCAGGGCTGCATCTGTGGCACATGGAGGTTCCCAAGCTAGGAGTCTAATTGGAGCTACATCTGCTGGCCTACGCCACAGCCATGCAAGATCCAAGCCGCATTTGCAACCTATACCATAGATCATGGCAATGCTGGATCCTTAACCCACTAAGCGAGGCCAGGGACTGAACCTGAAACCTTATGGTCCCTAGTCAGATTTTTTTCTGGTGCACCATGACGGGAACTTCACCATGATGTTTTTATATGGGAGGCTATATATGTGCTTGTTTTAAGTTGGTGATCTCAAATTCAAATACCCTCCATTTGTACTCTCCCCCCTTCACTGTTATTATTTTTGATAATTGTATTTTACATCTAATTGTTTTGTGTATCCCTTAACTACTTATTGTGGATACAAATGATTTTTACTACTTTTTTTCTTTTAACCTCCCTACTAACTCTGTGCATGGGTAACTTCATAAACTTTTGGTTTGTCCTGTGTTTGCAGACTTGTTCTGGTATGGAGGTTGTGAGACTGTGATTGTTTCTAGTACCTGTTCTATGGTTGGTGAGGCTGGTCTAAAAATTTGTACAGATTCCTGGTGGGAGGGGCTGGTGCCTGCCCCCTGGTGGGTAAAGCTGGATCTTAGTCTTTTGGTGGCCAGGGGCCTATCTAGAGGTGATGTCGGTTCAGGAAATCTTTAAGCAGCCTGTCTGCTGATTGGTGGGGCATCCCTGCACTGGAAGCTACAGGCTATTGGGTGGGGCCAGATTTTAGTGCCAAAATGTTAGCCTCCACAAGATCTTGGGCAGATACATACTCCTCATATATGAACCACTGGTATCTATGTCCCCAGCGTGGTCCACAGGTCCAGAATCCCCTCCCACCAACTTCTCTCAAAGACCTTCCAAGACCAGCCAATAGGTCTGTTCTAGGCTCCTATGTAGTTGCTGCTTTTGTTCTTGGTCCCAGTGTGAATGAGATATTGTGTGCACCCTTTTAAGAGTGAAGTCTCTGTCTCTAAATCCTGTGAAGCCTCCAAAATGAAGCCTCACTGGCCTTTAAAGCCAAATGCTCTGGGGGCTCCTCTTGCTGGTGTTATACCCCTGGGCTGGGGGCCTGATGTGGGGCTCAGAACTCTCATGCCTGTGGGAGAACCTTTGTAATATAATTATTCTCCCATTTGTGGTTTGTCCTCTGGGGGGTGGGGGTATGAGATTTGATAATATTATGAGTCTGCCCTTCCTACAAGCCTTTTTGTGGTTCTTTCTTTATGTCTAGGTATAGAGAATTTTTTTTCTGGTAGGTTTGTCTTTTTCATTGATGGTTGTTCTGAAGATTATTGTGGTTTTGGTGTGCTCAGAAGAGATGAGCTTAGGGTCCTTCTACTCTTCCATATTGGCTCCTACCAATCATGCAATTTTTATCCTTTATTCTTATCACATTATATCACATTAATCAGTTTAATATATTGACTCATCCTTGCATTACAGGGATAAATCCAACTTTGTTAAGATGTGTGATCCTTTTATCATGCTTCTGGATTAAGTTTGCTAGTACTTATTGAGAATTTTTGCATTCATATTCATCAGAGATATTGGCTTGCAGTTTTCTTTTCTTGTAAAGTCTTAATTTTGCTTTGGTATCAGAGTAATGCTGGCTTCATAAAATGAATTTGGAAGAGTTCCTACCTTTCCAATTTTTAGGGAGAGTTTGAAATAATTGGCACCAATTCTTTTCTTCATATGTTTTGTAGAATTTACCAAGGAAGCCATTTGATTCTGCACTTTTTTTGTGGGGGAGAGGTGATTACTAATTTGATTACTGAGTCAATTTCCATAGTAGGTATGGGTCTATTAGGCCTATTTAATTTTGCTAGGTCCTAAATTAGTAGGATTTTATCAATTTCTTTTAGGTTATCCAGTTTGTTGGTGAATAATTATTCATAGTAGTCTCTTATAATCCTTTTTATTTCTGTCATCAGTTGTAATGTCTTTCATTTCTGATTTTTTTTCTTGGTCCAGCTTAAGAGTTTGTCAGTTGTTTCATTTTTTCAAAAAACCAACCCTTAGTTTGTTTCCTATTTAAAATATTTTCTGTTCTTTACTTCCTTTCTTCTAATTTTGGGCCCAGTTTTTTCTTTTTCTATCTCTATGGGGTGTAAAATTAAGTTGTTTGAGATCTCTCTCCTTCTCTCTTTTTTGAAATGTATGCACTTAGCACTATGAATTTCTTAAGTAAATTTTGATATGTTGTAATCTCATTTTCATTCATCTTGATGTATTTTTTAATTTCCTTTTTAATTTCCCCTTTGACCCAGTGGTTGCTCAAGTGTGCTGTTGAATTTTCATATTTTTTGGTGATGTTTCTAGTTTCTCTTATGTTATTATTTTTTAGTTTTATCCTATTACAGTAGGAAAAGGTACTTAGCATAATATCAATCCCTTAAACTTACTGAGACTTGTATTATGACCTGTGATTGATTTTAGGCAAATTTCATCATCTCCCATGAGAAAAAATAGGCACAGAGATTAAGCAGTTTGCCTGAGATCACACACTTAGTTAGAGGTCACAAAATTATCAGAAATTACACCTAACTTAATGCTCTTCTCATTTAACACATTGGCTTTGTTTTCTGATTTCAGTTATATTGATTCATACTTGATTCATCATGGAAATCCTTCATTTTCTAAAGCAGATTTCATCCTAAATATTTATGAATGTAAGAAGACTATCAAATTATTAAAAAATCAAACTACAAACAATTGGTCCTGGTAAATAAGGAGTTCTCAACCAATGCAAATGTTGGTGGGTCGCAGGTACTTGAAATTTGGCAAATTCATTGAAGTTAATAGTATAGATTGTAGGATTTTATTTTTATATATTTTTACTGAAATAGTTGATTTACAATGTTGTTCATTTCATGTGTTCAGCAGAGTAGCACAGTTATTGTTTTATATCTCTGACCTCTTAATTTCAAATACATTTTTGATACCGTGCATTCGTACTCTCCTCCTCTCATGATGATTTGTTTAGATTTCATATTTGTGTGTGGATGATTTTCTACCTTTACCATATGTTTGCCTTTACCAGTGAGCTTTCCCATTTCATAATTTTTCTTGTTTGTAGTTGTACTCTTTTCTTTTCTACCTAGAGAAGTTCCTTTAGTATTTGCTGTAGAGCTGGTTTGGTGGTGCTAAACTCTTTTAGCTTTTGCATGCTTGCAAACCTTTTGAATACTCCAATGAGTTTGAAGGAGAGACTTGCTAGGTAGAGTATTCATGGTTATAGATTCCCATTTTCAACATTTTAAATATATCATGCCACTCTCTCCTCTCCTGTAGAATTTCTGCTGAAAAATCAGCCCATAGCCTTATGGGAGTTCCCTTAAATGTTATTCGTTGCTTTTAATATTTTCTCTTTATCTTGAATTTTTGGTCAGATTGATTACTATGTGCCTTCACATGTTCCTCCTTGAGTTGATCCTGCATGGTACTCTCTGTGCTTACTGGACTTGGGGGACTGCTTTCTTTCTCACATTAGGGAGGTTTTTCAGCTATTATTTCTTCAAACACCTTCTCAAGCCTTTTCTCTCTCTATTCTCCTTCTGGGACACTTATAGTGTGAATGTTCATCCATTTAACATTGTCCCAGAGGTCTCTTTAAACTGTCCTCATTTCATTTTTTTTCTTTATTCTCTTCCATGGCAATGATTTCCACCAATCTTGTCTTCTAGCTCACTTTCCCATTCTTCTGCCTCAATTATTCTATTGATTCCTTCTAGTGTACTTTTCATTTTGGTTATTGTATTCTTCCACTCTTTGGTTGTTCTTTATTTTTTTCTAATTCTTTATCTAAAAAACTTATTTCTCACTCTATTCCTCCATTCTTTTTCTGAGCTCTTGGATCATCTTCATGATCACTATTCTGAACTCTTTGTTGTGTAGATTGTCTTCTCCACATCACTTGGTTTTTCTTCTGGAGTTTTATCTTGTTCCTTTGTCTGGAATATATTTCTCTGCCATCTCATTTTGTCTAAACTTTTATTTGTATATGGAAGGTTAGTTAAGTTTCTTGACTTTGGAAAAGTGGCCCTGTAGAGGATGTCCGATGTATCCCAGTAGTACAGTCCCCTCTTGTCACCCAATGGCCAGGGACCAGCTGGTCCCAGGGTAGGTTCTGACCTGTGTTGTGGACTCAGTTTAGTTCCACAGGCTATGGGATTATACATAGTCTTCCTTCTGGTGCCTACCTCCTGGTGGATGAAGCTGGTCTAGAGGCTTGCGCAGGCTTCATGTTGAAAGGGGCTACTGCTTGCCCACTGGTGGGTGGAGTGGGCCTTTGCCCTGTGGTGGGCAGGGTTATGTCAAGGGGTGGGTATTTCTAGAGTGGCTGTGGGCTCAGGAAGTCTTTTGACAGCCTGTCTGTTTATGGGACTGTGTTCCCACCCTGTTGGTTATTTGGCTTAAAGCCCACCATCCTGGAGCCTAGAGGCTGTTGGATGGGGTCAGGTCTTGGTACTAATGTCCAAAGCAAGACGTCAGCCTTCAGATGAGTACTCTAGGATATATTTTCCATCAGCTTTTATATACAAAAATAGAACCATAGCCACCTCCTGCCTTTCCAGGAGAACCTCTAAGACAAGCAGGTAAATCTGGCTCAGACTACTATGAAGTCACAGCTTTTGTCCTAGGCCCTAGTGTGCATGAGAATTTTTGTCACCCTCCAAGAATGGAGTCTCTGTCTTCCCCAGTCCTGTGAAGATCCTGCAATCAAGACCCACTGGCCTTCAAAGCCAAATGCTTTGGGAGCTCTTCCTCCCATTTCCAGATTGCCAGGCTAAGGAACCTGGCATGGGCTCAGAACTCTGACTCCCATAGGAGAACTTCTGTGACAAAATTATTCTCCAGTTTGTGGGTTGCCCACTGGGATGGGGGTGGAGGCTATGGGGTTGCTATATCGTGAGTACACCCCTCCTGCCATCTCATTGTGATTTCTTCTTTGGTTTTGGATGTAGAATATCTTTTTTTGGTAAGTTCTAGTCTCTTTTGTTGATGGTTGTTCAGCAGCAAAATCAGTTGTGATTTTGGTGTTCGTGAGGGTAGAAGTGAGATCAAGTCCTTCTAGTCTGTCATCTTGTCTTCTCTCCCAGTTGTAGAATTTAAAATGAATTTTCACTCTTACTCTACGAGAAACTAACTGGAAAACCAGTCAAATATCCTAATGCAATACAGAGTGATAGTTCAGCTTGGTGTCCATTCAATCCATAAGGTACACTTTTCCATGTTAATAAATTCTAATAAACAGCATGAGACTTGGAGACTATCAAAAATATATGCACTTAA